>NC_057712.1:23094083-23107110 GCF_004010195.1 Chiloscyllium plagiosum | reverse complement strand
CAGGGTCATTGGGGACATTTAAGAGACTCCTGAACATGCATATGGTCACAGAAATTTGAGGGTGCATACATGAGGATCAGTGGTCGGCACAACATCGTGGGCTGAAGGGCCTGTTCTGTGCTGTACTGTTCTATGTTCTATGTTATAAAACTCAATGCTATGTGGGAATAAGAAATCCAACCTTCAACATGTACACTGATCCCTGTGCCACTATCTACAAGGCCAAGTGTCCTGCATTCTACTTTAACAACCAGCTTAACTTGTCCAGAACTCTTCAAAAACATGTGCATTCCCAGTTCTCTGTTCAGCATTTCCTGTAAAATTGGTCTGTTTAGACCATATTCCATTGTCTCAATTGTCTTACCAAACTGAATTACTTCAAATTTCTCTGAGTTAAACTGCATCTGCCATGTGTCTGTCCCTTTCATCTGTTTGCCCATTTCCTCCTGCTCTGTTATTATCTTTCTCACTGTTTATTGCATTATCTGCAAACAAATTATACCCTGTGTGAAACAAAACCCAAGTCGTGAATATAAACTAAAGAGCAGCAGTCCCAGTACTGACACCTGAGAACACTTCTGCACAATATCCTCCAATCTGAATACTAACTCTTCACAACAATCTAAATTCTGTCCTTCAGCTAATTTCATTTCCACACCATTACCGCTTCTAACTTCATGGACATCTGACAAAATCATTGATACAAAACATTAATCCTGTTTCTGCTGTCATAGATGCTGCCTGACCTGCTGAGTATTTCCAGCATTTTCTAGTTTTACTAAAGGATCTCCACCTGGATTCCAAGGGTCCACAGTCACCCATCATGAAACTAGTCAATCTCTTCTTAAAACACTTAGGAACTTCAAGTGTACAAAGGACCCTCCGAGGCTGTGGATATGGGAATCCTGGCATAGGCATATCCTTACCCCAGGCCCATCCTTCTGGAAAGACTACACCATGAAAGGTACAGCAAGATTCCATCAGAATCTTACAGGGTCTGTGGATTTCAGGCAATGTACTGTACCTAGGATGCCAAAGTTCCATCAGAAGTAGCCCACTGGAATGTCTGTAGAATTTAGTGGTTTAATGCATATTTCTGACAGCCACCTCATCCTTGGCAAACAATCTGCCACCATAATAATGTTGAATTTTATTCATTATTTCTAACTCCAACTTCCCGATCTAGAATCTACAGTTTCTTGTTAGTCCGCTCTTGGTGAGTTACAATGGCTTCTGCCTTGACATCACCAGTATTGAGAAACAATGTGAAGCAAAGATTGTTCGGGCAGTCAATGGTCACTCCTGGTATGATTGAACATTGATGCAACCAGTTGTCAGTCTACTTCAACATCTGCCCAAAGATTCTGTAAGGTTCTTCTAAACTTTTTGAACAACCTCTTATGTGGCACAGCAGTAAACTCTCAATAAACAATGACAACTGAGTTTCAGAATCCACAGTGCAGACGGTTTCTGAAAGGTTTCTGACAGATAGAAGGTTCTTCTCTCCATAAACCCATTTTAACTTGCAATCGTAACTTCATATTTTTTATAGGGAACTCACAGCACCATTTTTTCAGCATCAAATATGTTTTTCACAATTAATCTCAACTTCACTAGCCTGTAATTTCAAAGTGAGCCCATTTGTTTTATTTTTAAAAAATAGGTAAATGTTAAATGTCGCATTCCTTTGTTCTCAACATTTCTATCACTTCCTGTTTATCAATTATTGTTATCCTTAATATTTTGTCCTCATTTCCTGAAAATAACCCCCTTGTTCTTAGAGGAAGTCAATGGATTGTTGCATGGAAATGCACACCAAAAGTCCGGGAAGTTAACAAATACTGAAAGTGGAAGCCAGTGTCTATCTACCAAAACAATTTATTTGTATCTCTTAGCTCAATACAAACACTGACTTACTCTCTCCCACTTCCTAATCCAGCCTGATTCCAGGAAAAACAACCCCTTTTTTTTGAAAACCCACCACCAAATCACCCAAGTGAGAATTTAAACAAGTTACAAACAATACCAACCAGGGCAGTGCAATAATAATATGAGGGAAGAGTAGGAAAAAAGATAGAGGCTAAATCAAAATGGAGTTGGGAGGTGAATTCATCAAGACTAGCCTTTTATTTACTTTTATATCCAGAGATGTTATTACACACAAAAACTAGCCCTATTTTTTCTTTTTTTCCTTCTTTAATGCCCAGAATTGCATAACTGAGTGACTTTCCCTTCACCAAAATCATGACATTTTTTCACATTTTTGTTTTTTAAAATTTTTTTCTTTAGATTATATTTCAGCTATTTTTAAATCAGCCTGTTCAGTGATGTTATTACATGCCTTTGGAGCAGGTGGCACTTGAATCTGAAGGATTATATCTGAAAAAAGCCTTGGGTTTCGTTTTGCAATATCTCTTCTGTTGGCTGCAAAAAGTTCCTTATATTTCTATTGAAGAAGGTAATGGTTCTAAACAGACTTATGTTGGAGACGGCATTAATTTCCACTTAATCTGATGATGTCACACAGACATGGATGGGAATAACGCAGAATAAGTTAAGTCCTTGTGGAGTGCAGTGCTGCATATGCAGATCTCCTCACAGTCTTGCCAGCAATGTTTATTTTGTACCATGGTAACTTGTACCATTTGCTATAATGCATTAAATAACATCTCGTTCAAGTAATAGAGTCATTGAGATGTACAGCATGGAAACAGACTTTTTAGTCCAACTCCTCCATGCTGCCTAGATATCCTAACCTAATCTAATCCCATTTTCCAGCACTTGGCCCATATTCCTCTAAACCCTTCCTATGCATATACCCAACCAGATGCCTTTTAAATGGCATAATTGTACCAGCCTCCACCACTTCCTCTGGCAGTTCATTCCATTCATGCACCACCCTCTGCGTGAAAACGTTGCTCCTGAGGTCCCTTTTATATCTTTCCCCTCTCACCCTAAACCTATGCCCTCTAGTTCTGGACTCCCCCACCCGAGGGAAAAGACCTTGTCTGTTTATCCTATCCATTCCCCTCATGATTTTATAAACCTCTGTAAGGTCACCCCTCAGCCTCCAATACTCCAATGTTCATTTTGATAATGCTGTAATGCAATATGTGAACATCGTGATCAAGTCAACAGCCACTTCTCATTGAGTTTCTGTTGGTGGCAGCAAACTATCCAACCAAGAGCTGCTAGTCATTGTATCCCAAAACCAAATACAACAAAAACCTTAAATTGTTCAGTCATCTCTGATCTGTTACTGAAAAAAGATTTAGAAACTCTTCAATCCTGAAATATTCCCATCTTAAACATTTAGCTCAATCCCAGTACAAAGTCTATTTCTTTTCCTCCTCTTACTGTGCTTTCATTGATAATTGTCCCTGAACTAAACTCACAATAATCATATTCAGGTTCTAATCATACCTTCCTAATTGGTCTATAGTATTCGGCATCGATTGTATCACTCTGACTGCGTAACTCATACCAGTTACCTATTACTAACTCATTACCTCTTATGTAATATCTAATTTACAGAGTCATACAGCATGGAAACAGACCTTTCAGTTCAACTCATCCATGCGACCAAGTTTCCCAAACTGAGCTAGTCCCATTTGCCTGCACCTAACCCACATCCCTCCAAACCTTTCTAGTTTATATCCCTGTCCAAATGTCTTTTAGATGTCGTAACTGTACTTGCATCTACCACTTCCTCTGGCAATTCATTCAACATACAAACTACTTCCTGTGTGAACAAGTTGCCCCTCAGGTCTCTTTTAAATCTTTCTCCTCTCACCTTAAAATTATACCGTATGGTTTTGATCACCCTACACCAAAGGAAAAGATCTTTGCTGTCTTCTCGACACTAAGTCTAGATATTACGATATCCTTAAGCAGAATTAGGAAAACCTTCCTGGCCCATCTCCTTTATTTTTACATATCAGTATTCACTCCTTTGGTATGTTCTTTTCCTCTACCCATTTCTATATCTTTATTTCGCCATGAGTATGGAATAACTATAGTTCTCACAGAATAGCAGTTGAGAGTTATGCATACAGAATCAGAAATCCCTACTGTGCAGAAAGAGGCTATTTTGGCTCATGGAGTCTCACTGATCATCCGAAGAGCTCCCAGCCAGACCTAACCACCCATCCTACCAACGTAACCACGCATTTATCATAGCTAATCACCTAGACTACACACCCCTGAACACAGCAGGGCAACTTAGCACAGCCAATCCACCTAACTTGCCCATCTCTGAATTGTGGGAAGTAATCAGAGCACCCAGCGGAACCCCACACAGACAAGGGAGAACATGCAAACTCCACACAGACAGACAGTTACCTAAGGCTGGAATCGAACCTGGGTCCCCAATGCTGTGAGGCAGCAGTGCTAATCACTGTGCCATCATGCCTGTAATGAAATTTATTTCCACTCCTTCATAAAGTCCAGGAAAAGCGCAGCAACACATTTTTAAGCTCTGATCTCCAGCACCTGCAGTCCTCACTTTCTTCATAAAGTCCTGTCTTATTCCTCTTCCTTTAATTCACAAGGAGCACCACAGTCAGTACTTTTGCATATGCTGAAATTGTTCAATTCTAGGCTGTCTGCTTATTGATTTTTGAATGCTCCCCCTCATGTCTTCAATCTTCTCCAATTCATGCTAACTATTCTATTTACCATCTCCACCAAGAGATTGATGTCAGTGGAGTTCAGCCCTATTTGGTACAGTTTCTATTCTCCCAAAATTTACTTCATGTTCCAAAGATCAAAATCCTTTTCCTCCTGTGTCACATTTTTTCCACACACATTTTCCTGTCTAATCCTATGCTGCGTATATCGTCCAGAATGTGCGACTGAGTAATCCAAAGACTTTTCCTTTTCTTAATTTCCAGCATTCAATACAAAAATTTCATGTTTTTCATATTTTAAGCATGAGCTCTCAGTCTCCTGACATTTTAATTGTCTACTTTGCTCCCATTTTGACTATTCTGTTTCATCCTGCTGCAGTGTTCCAGTGAAACTCACTGCCAGCTGAGGAACCTTATCTTCAGAATGGACATTTTAGAATCTCCTGAGTTCAACATCGAATTTAACAATTTTAGACAATAACCTTTGATCCTATTTTCTTTATGTTTCTTGTTGATTTCAATTGTTGCTCTAATTTCCCTCTTATTTCCCTCACGTTGATGACAAGTTCTTTCACACCTCTTCTGGACATCTCTTAATTTTGTTAATCATACTGCTATCAGAAACCTTTTGTCAATTAATTCATCCTGCCCTCTACATAATTCTTCATTTCTTCCTACAAGTGTTCTTCCTGTCATTCGACGAAAACCTATCACTTTTCTAACTTTCCTTAGTTCTGATGAAGGTCACGGACCTGAAATCGTGGAATCCCTACCGTGTGGAAGGAGGCCCGGCCCATCAAGTCCAGACTGACCCTCTAAAGGACATTCCACCCAGAAACATCCCCTTACCCTATCCCTATAACCCTACATTTCCCACGACTAAACCACCTAGCCTGCACATCCCTCGACACAATTTAGCATGGCCAATCCACCTAACCTGCACATCTTTGGATTGTGGGAGGACACCCATGCAGGTATGGAGAGAATGTGCAAACTCCACACAGTCACTCAAGGTTGGAATTGAATCTGGGTCCCTCCTGCTGTGAGCGAACAGTGCTAACAACTGAGCCACCATGCCACAAATACTTGCTGGGTTTTTTTCCTCTCTGCAGTTGCTGCCTGACAGCTCACTTTTTCCACCATTTTCTGTCTGAAAACCAATAGTAGTTGTGGAAATCCATCACTATGAAGTATTTTAAGTAATGCTTAAAACTTCAGAGAAGATAAACTATTTTTAAAACAGTATTTATATCATTTAAATCATTACTTGAATTTTAACAATGCATTAATGGAATGAACTTTCTGATTATAGGAAACGCAGAGAGGTGTTTGATTGCGGGAACCAGAAAGAAGGCTATCAGAAAGATGAAATGATGCAGCACTAAAGGATCAAAAATCAAATAAATACTGTCCTAATACCACCACATGACCAACATCAACAACACTAGCCCAGATCTTCAAGTCTCGGGTTCATTTGGAGACCAGCAATACTCCAGAAAGTGAACAACAATTCACTGTGCAGTCCCAATGCAGGGATTCTGCTGATATTGCCCAGAAAGTTTGAACTTCTACTAGGCAATGCCCAAATTTCATAGAACCTTCTGAACCAGTGTCTCAATCTGAGTTAGAGTCGAGACTTCAAAACTTCGAACTTTATTCATTTCAGGAGAATATCATCAAGTTTTAACCCTCATTTGGAATGCTGAAGCAGACAACATGGGCCGAGTGGCCTCATTCTGGGCCATATATTTCTGGGAGTCTCTGCAACATTAGACCAGAAACAACTTCGTCAAACTCCATGTGTAACTATAGAACTGGCCATCAATACTGTCCTCATGCCAAGCCTGGCCAGCCCCTTAATCCATCAACTAATCCCCATGAGCCTTGCCTGACTAATTGCAGCCTGACCTGACTAGTCCACAACATAACCCAACTCAACCTAACAATCCCCATCCATGCCCACTTCAACTGTCTATCATCCTATGTACCTGTTCACTACACCTCCTTGACCATTTATCTGTTGTTCTCACGTTCTTCCATAGCTTTTTTTAAAAAAACTTTAGAACATATAAACTCTTGATTGATCAGAATACAACAGTAGTAACATACATAATGGGGTGTGGCTTTAGTGTGAATCTTCTGCACTGCACCTTCTGAGGTTTACTGTCCTGAGTCAGTTCTGAAAGATCTTCCATTGTAACATTAGAGAAAAGCAAACCTGTACTTTCTTTTGTCTGATCAGAGTCATAAATAAGGAGTGGAACCTTCTGTGAGCAATGGAGGTGTTGCTTGTTGGCTGGAGAAACAGTGGGAGGTCCAGTCTACCTCTTCTAAGGAAAAACCCCTGGATCTTCTGCCAATCAAGCAAATCCAAGGACATCACAGGGTCTACCTCAGGAATTAGATACCCAGGAGTGATAGTGCAATCAGTGGGCAGCAGATCCTATGCTTGGCAACACCAGGAAGGAGGATAAGGTCAGAGGAGCGAATCTGAAGAACCGGAACCCATGAGCGAGGTCAGTGATGTGTGTGCGAATGGCATGAGGGGCATAGAATGGAAGGGTTCATTCATTGAGACTAAATGCAAAAGAGTTTCAGGGCCAGGAATAATGGTAAGGGGTGCCCTGCCTGCCAGCTGTCCATGCTCTCTAATAGGCAATAAGTGCCTTTGATTCAACACCCCTCATTAGGTGGCAACCCACACCCTTTCTGCTTCTAGAACTCTACGTGCCAGGCCAGCCTGACACTGAGTTATTCAGAACAGCAGCAAGAAAAGGTCCTTATACGTTCCCTCAATGGATCACCTCAGGGTATCAATTGACAGTGGAGCAGGAAAGCCATGTATCTTCCTGTCCTGAACTTTATTCTGGTGGAGGTTGGAATGGGACCAAGGTTAGTTACGCCATCATCCTGCCTAATTAAACATGCTTCCCCCTTCCTTCCTCACCACTTCCAGGAGCCAAGGATTCTGCCCATAGATTCTGATCCTGATCGGAAAATCCGGGCCATTATATTGGGAATGCACTTGTAATGATTCTTCTCATTGACAGCCTGGCAGACTACAGAGTAAAGTAGAAATGTACTCACTTCTCACAGAATAACATTGTTTAGTATATATAGCAACCAGCAAGTGTAAGTATGCTAATGAGTATTCATTTTAAATTACAATCATTCACAATGAATCTTTTATACTTGAGATAAAACTCAGAGGAGTATTCCATGAAGTAGAGTGTGAAAATGAACAGCTTCAAACAAAGATCTCTGCAATCTCTTCCAAATGGAAACAACTCCAAAATCAAACTCTTTTTGTCATCTTCTTTCAAACAACAGCATTCAAGATGAGCACACCAACAACAAATTAATTTTAGAGAGTTCCTGATTTCAGCACACTGTGGCAAATGTTATTGAATAGCAGTGATCTTTGATAATGAACTAATCACACTGGCAGAATTCATAAGTCCTCCCTACCAACTAGCATTAAAAAGTAATATTTTTCAGTAGTGCTGTTGTACCCAATATGTGGCAATAATTATTTTATTCCACAAATTATACTTTGTGAATTAGAAGCTATAGAGCCAATAAAAGAGTAGACTTTAGTTTCTGGATATGTGTTCAATAATTGATATCAACATAACAATGGTTTCATTTAAACAAAGTTAAAAATCACACAACACCAGGTTATAGTCCAACAGTTTTATTTGAAAGTACAAGTTTTTGCAGGGCTGCTTCTTCGTTGGAGGGGCAAGATCAGCCATGGGAACCAAATTTGCACTCCAATATGCCAACATTTTCATGCACAAGTTTGCACAAGACTTCTTTGCTGCACAGGACCTCTGACCAGCACCATACACCAGATACATTGACGATATTTTCGTCCTCTGGACCCATGGCAAGGAATTACTGAAACAATTACACAGTGATATCAACAAGTTTCATCCCATCATTGGACTTATCGTGGACTACTCTTTAGAATCAGTATCATATTTGGACACATGCATCTCCATCAAGGACAGACACTTCAGTACATCACTCTACCACAAGCCTACAGATAACCTCATGATGCTGCATTTCTCTAGTTTCCAATGTGAACATATTAAAACAGCCATCCCCTAGGGACAAGCCCTATGCATACACAGGATCTGTTCAGATGAGGAGGAACGTGACAGACACCTGAAGTTGCTGAAGGATGCCTTCATAAGAACAGGATACAATGCTCAACTCATCGATCGCTGGTTCCAACGTGCCACAGCGAGAAACCATAATGACCTCCTCAGGAGACAGACACAGTCAAAGTCTGTACTTTCTGGGAGCGGAGAAACTACGCCACGTTCTTCACAGCCTGCAACACATCAATGAGAATGAGCACCTCACCAAGATCTTCCCTACGCCTCTACTTCTCACCTTTAAACAACTGTCAAACCTTAAACAGACCATTGTTTGCAGCAAACTGCCCAGCCTTCAGGACAACATTAACCACAACATTGTACAACCCTGCTATGGCAACCACTGCAAAGCATGTCAGATCATCAACGTGGGTACTACCATTACACATGGGGACACCGCCCACCACATGCACGGCAGGTACTCATGTGATTCCGCCAACATTGTTTCTCTCATACACTACAGGCAAGGATGCCCCAAGGCATGGTATATTGGTGAAACCAAGCAGACACTACAACAGTGCATAACAATCGCCAGACAGGGATGTTCCCTCATAGTCAGGAAACACTTCAGCAGTCAAGGACATTTGGCCTCAGATCTTCAGGTGATCATCCTCTAATATGGACTTCGGGATATGCAACAACAGAGTCACCGAGCAAGGCTGATAGCCAAGTTTGGTATCCATGAGGACGGCCTCAACTGAGATCTTGGGTTCATGTCACTCTACATGTGACCCCACCACACTGTACACTCACACACAAGCACACATACATAGACACACTCGTACATGATGACACTCACACAGACACTCACTTATGCACACGCTCTCTCACACACTCACTCATATGTATAACCTCTCACAGGCATATACTCCATCACACTCAAGCAACACTCTATCAAGCATGCACACACATGCACATTCTCACACACACATATGCTCACACAATCTCTTCCTCTCTCTGCTCCCCCACCCCAAACACACACACATACACAACTCTGGGATGAATTTGCATTTGTGGATAGATTCTATTTTGTTCAGAAAGCACACAATCTGTAGGCAGTCAGTCCAAGTGACATTTTATAAATTCCTACTTTGGAAACAGAACTTGTCTGACTCAAGGTTGGGATGCACTCAGACTCTAATTCACACCTTTAATATATTGTCTGAGCTGAGATGTCACCTTTATTTATACTGATAAATCCTTAAGTTATCTGGGGGCTGTGACTTTAAAGTAGTTCTGGGATTTACATATTAATCAATTGAAACCTACGTTCCCATTCTAAGTGATTGAAGACTTAACAGCAATCTAGGCTTGTTCAACATATTGCAACAATTGTATGACACTTTGGTCATTTACCATAAATTCTGTGTCCTATTATCCTGCCCCACTAGTTACCTGACGAAGGAGCAGTGCTCCAAAAGCTTGTACTTTCAAATAAACCTGTTGGACTATAACCTGGTAATGTGTGATTTTTAACTTTGTCCATCCCAGTCCAACACCAGCACCCCTTCATTAGAACAGGGAGATATTGATGTGTAGATCACATTTTTGAGAATGAACAAATGCAAAACAACAATTAAGGAGGCAGAAATAACAATTCCAATTTAAAAACAAATTTAACCTTAGCAACTTTTTAAATTTTAAAGATGAATTGGGACCCCAAAAGATAGAGATACGTGTAGATTGAAAAGTCCCTATAATAAATCAAATGGATCAGTATACCAATGCATCTGGTGAGATACAACTGGTGGTTAGTGAGGGAAAATTCCTATGAAATCTGGTGTTCTTCTCCAGGGACTCATGAACCTTTCACTAAATTATGTTGGGATATCGGGAGAGCTCTCAGGAAAACACATACTTTCACAGGAATCTAGGTTGTTCCTCTCGCTGTCCTTTCCTCAAACATTTGCATTTGATCTTATGCCTTGATTCCTGAGTTAACAGCTTGTGCCCGAAACGTCAATTCTACTGTTCCTTGGATGCTGCCTGACCTGCTGCGCTTTTCCAGCAACACATTTTCAGCTCTGATCTCCAGCATTTGCAGTCCTCACTTTCTCCTTCTTGAGTTAACAGTTTATTACGACAAAGGTGAATGGTTTGAATAATCTCTTAGGGAGGAATTCATTGAGAATCTTTTACTCCAGTGTTCTATGTGATAGCAAATCAGCATCCTGATGTGCATCCCTCCTGGATTTGATTTTCACTGAGGTCAGGAATGCGATGAAACAGGCTGCTAATTCGCTCTTATCGATCATATACCGCTGCCCAAATGTTAAAAACACCCAGAAGGTTATGGTTGACACGCCTGTAAAAGTCGAGATGAGGTCAAACCTTTAGACAAAAAGCAGAGGTTTTGACTTTTAAACTAGTGATACTTTCACAGGGTTAAAATCCATGCCAGATCTTTGGAACAGCCAAGCCGCCAATAATGACACTGACGCTCGTTGCTGGCATGGTGCGCAGCAGGGAACAGATGTCCCAGGCTATCTACCGGTATTTCTGACGTTTAAATGAGAAAAGAGCAATTGTGACAAATTCTCACTAGATTATTCCTCCTCCCAAAACGAGCACAAGGGGAATGAAAAATGAAGGATTCATTGGAGCCAAAATCTGGGGGGTGTCTTGCACAAGCGACACCCGAAACATGAAGGATTTGGAGGTTAAAGATTGGGGCTCAACTCTCAGACAAGATTGATTATTATTTGAATATAGACAGCACTGGAAAAAATCTGAATTAACTGTGCAAGTGCTATTTGGGAAAAAGCCAAACTTTCCCATTCCCAAAGTGTATTGCAATTTTCTTTGTTTCAACCTCTTTGTGTCCATTTGTGGTAAATACCAGAGCAGCTAAAGCTATGCTTCAACGTTCATGACCTTGGGTTCAGCTTCTGTCAGATTCCCTTTCTCTTTCAGCGTGAAATTGTCAGGAAAGGCAGAAGGATATCCTGAAGTAGGGAACTCATGAGGAAAAGGATTTTTTTTCGCTCCGTGATGCACACCAATGAAATGAACCACTAACCTTGGAAATGAACCTTTGCAATCAGCATTTTTAATTACCTTAACTTGTAGATGTTTACTGTCTTTCTCAACCAGTCAGAACGCAACTCCCTCAATACATCATGTCACTGCTAATTAATGCAAATAAGATAGAAGCACAAAAAGTGAGTGGTTCTGCTCTGCTGATCATATTAGTGTTTCCTCCAATTGAAATTTGGATGTCCAAACAAGGAATAGCTTGTACCTGAAGACTCACATATTTCTATGATATTCTTTCTCAAAAGAGATTTCCTGGACTCGGATAACATTCTAAAATTGCAGTTTATCAGATGTTGTTTTGTAACAGCATCACATTTTAGTATTAATAATACAATTTGTATTTAACTTACTGTCCAGAATCTATTTGAAAATTTTCCTTTCAGGTCAAAGATAAGGGGAATTTTTTTTAAAATCTCCGCTGGTGTTGTGCAACTTTGGTATTCCCCTGCTTCAGAAGTAGCTGGAGATGGGCCTTTTGAATATTTTGAAGGCCCTGCTGGATAGATTCTTAGCAGGGAAGGGAATCAAATGTTATCTGAGGTAGGGGGAAATGTGGAATTCAAACCATACACAGATTAGCCATGAACTTGCTGAATGGCTTGAGGGACAAATGACCTACTTTTGCTCCCAGTTTATATGTCCATACTTTAATGACATGATATTGCTGAATACTGCAGCACCAAAGTGGCGTATCTTGGATTAATCTGGAGCAGACACCATACAGAGCTGTCAATGTCACTTTCTTTTTACTGCTTCCCCCTCTATATTTACACCCTTGACACCAATAGCTTGGGACTCTCCAGGACAAAGCAGCCTGTTTGAGTGGTACCACATACACAAACAGTCAACCACTCTACCACCTGACACTCAGTAGTGGCAGTGTGTACTATTTACAAGATGCACTGCAGAAATTCACCAAGGGTCCAAAAACAGCATTTTCAAAACGCACAACTATTCCATCTTGAAGGACAAGGACAGCAGTTGAATTAACTTTCAGAGAAACTGCTGAATGTGGGTATGGTTGCAACACTTAAAAGACATTCGGATAAGTAATGAATAACATAGAACATAGAAGAATACAGCGCAGTACAGGCCCTTCGGCCCTCGATGTTGCGCCGATCCAAGCCCACCTAACCTACACTAGCCCACTATCCTCCATATGCCTATCCAATGCCCGCATAAATGCCCATAATGAGGGAG
>NC_057712.1:23058606-23092452 GCF_004010195.1 Chiloscyllium plagiosum | reverse complement strand
ATTTCCAGCACCTCTTCTCTACATACCTCAAAGTCATCCATTCTACTTAATTGTGACTCAGTATTCACATTGACAATAATGTCCTGTTCCTGATTGAATACTGTTGAAAAGTATTCATTCAGTGTCTCCCCACTCTCTTCAGCCTCCACACGCAACTTCTCACTACTATCCTTGACTGGACCTATTCCTACCCTAGTCATTCTTTTATTCCTGACATACCTATAGAAAGCCTTGGGGTTTTCCCTAATCCTACCAACTAAGGACTTTTCATGTCCCCTCCTTGCTGCTCTTAGCTCTCTCTTCAGGTCCTTCCTGGCTACCTTATAACTCTCAATCGCCCCAATTGAACCTTCACGCCTCATCTTTACATAGGCCGCCCTCTTCCATTTAACAAGGGATTCCAATTCCTTATTAAACCACGGCTCCCTCACACGATCCTTTCCTCCCTGCCTGACGGGCACATACTTATCAAGGACACTCAATAGTTGCTCCTTGAACAAGCTCCACATATCAATTACACCCTTGCCTTGAAGCTTACTTTTCCAGGCCACACATCCTAAGTCATGCCTCACAGCATCATAATTTCCCTGCCCCCATCTATAACTCTTGCCCTGTAGTGCACACTTATCCCTCTCCATCACTAGAGTAAAGGTCACCGAATTGTGGTCACTGTCCCCAAAGTGCTCACCTTGATAGGATATAGGCCAAGCACAGGCAGGTGGGATTAGATTAAATTACCTACAGTGTGGAAACAGGCCCTTCGGCTCAACTAGACCCTCTAAAGAGTAACCAACCCAGAACCATTTCCCTAACAGTATGGGCAATTTAGCATGGCCAATTCACCTGACCTGCACATCTTTGGATTGTGGGAGGGCATCTTCAACCACATGGGAGGGGAACTTTTGGTCTTGAAAGAAGGAGGACCCGGAGGAAACCCACACAGACACGGGGAGAATGTGCAAACTCCACACAGGCAGTTGCCCAAAGCTGGAATTGAACCTGGGACCCTGGTGGTGTGAGACAGCAGTGCTAACCACTGTGCCACCGTGCCACCTAAGTTTAGTTCGGGATTATGGTTGGCATGGGATGATTGAACCGCCTGATTCTACCTCCTACCCAGGATCCACAAGCCTGACTACCCTGACCGACCTATCGTCTCAGCCTACACCTGCCCCACCGAACTTACCTTCACCTACAATGATACTGTCCCATCCCCCCGGTCCAGGAACTCCCCGCATACGTTCGGGACACCACCCACGCCCTTGACCTCCTCCAAGACTTCCGTTTCCCTGGCCCCCAATGCCTCATCTTCATCATGGACATCCAATCCTTCTACACCTCCACCTACCATGACCAGGACCTCCAAGCCCTCGGTGTCTTCCTCTCCTGATGTCCCCACCAGTATTCTTCAACTGACACTCTTATTCATTTTGCTGAACTGGTCTTCACCCTCAACAATTTCTCCTTCCAATCCTCCCACTTTCTCCAGATGAAAGGGGTAGGATGGTCACCCGCATGGCCCCCAGCTATGCCTGTCTCTTTGTCGGTTATGTAGAATGGTCCATCTTCCAGAGTTACACCAGCACCACTCCCCACCTCTTCCTCCATTACATTGATGACTGCATCGGTGCCACCTCATGCTCTCAGGAGGAGGTCGAACAGTTCATCAACTTCACCAACACATTCCCCCACAACTTCAAATTCACCTGGACCATCTCTGACACCTCCCTCCCCTTCCTAGACCTCTCCATCTCCATCCACGAGGACCGACTAAACACTGCCTTTTTTTATAAACCCGCCAACTACCACAGCTACCTGGATACACTTACTCTCACCCTACTTCCTGCAAAAATGCCATTGCGTATTCCCAATTCCTCTGCCTTCACCATATCTGCTCTCAGGAGGACCAGTTCCACAACAGAACACACCAGATATCCTCCTTCTTTCAAGACCGAAAGTTCCCCTCCCACGTGGTTGAAGATGCCCTCCAACGCATTCGTCCACATCACGCACCTCCGCTCTCAAACCCCACCCTTCCAACCACAACAAGGACAGAATCACCCCTGGTCCTCACCTTCCACCCTACCAATGTCCACATAAATTGATCATCTGCCGACATTTCTGCCACCTACAAATGGACCCCACCACCAGGGATATATTTCCCTCCCCAACCCTATCCGCTTTCTGCAAAGATCATTTCCTCCGTGACTAGCTGGTCAGGTCCAAGCCCCCTAACAAGCTATCCTCCCTTCCTGGCACCCTCCCTTGCCTCCGTAGGAATTGCAAAACCTGTGCCCACATCTCCTCCCTCACCTCCATTCAAGGCCCCAAAGGAGCCTTCCACATTTATCAAAGTTTCACCTGCACTTCCACACATCATTTATTGTATCCGTTGCTCCCGATGCGGTCTCCTTCACATTGTGGAGATTGGATGCCTCCTCGCAGAGCCCTTTAGGGAACATCTCTGGGACACCCGTACCAATCAACCCCACCGTCCCGTGGCCCAACATCTCAACTCCCCCTCCCACTCTGCCGAGGACATGCAGGTCTTGGGCATCCTCCATCGCCGCTCCCTTACCACCCAACGCCTGGAGGAAGAATGCCTTATCTTCCGCCTCGGGACCCTTCAACCTAAGGGCATCAGTGGACTTCACCAGTTTCCTCATTTCCCCTCCCCCCACCTTACCCCAGTTCCAATCAGCCAGCTCAGCACCATCCTCAAGACCTGTCCCATCTGTCAATCTTTCTTCCCACTTATCCACTTCATCCTCCTCTCCGACCTATCACCTTTACCCTATCTCCACCCACCTATTGCACTCTTAGCTATCTTCTTCCCAGCCCACCCCCTCCAATTTATCTCTCCATCCCCAAGGCTCCCATCCTCATTCCTGGTGAAGGGCTCTGGCCCCAAAACGTTGATTCTCCTGCTCCTCGGATGCTGCCTGACCTGCTGTGCATTTCCAGCAACACACTCTCAACTCTTACCTCCAGCATCTGCAGTCCTCCCTTTCTCCTGGTTGGACCAAAGGGTCTGGTTCCATGCTGTATGACTATGAGATACATGAATACCACAACCTGCAAGTTCTCCTCCAAACCACAAAATATATTACCATTCCTTCACTGGTTCAAAATGCAGGAATCTCCTCTCCAATGGCATTGTGGGTCAACCTGCAGCAAATGCACTGCAGCGGTTCAAGAAGGTGGCTCACCATCACCTTCTCAAAAGCAATTCGGGATGGGCAATAAATACCTGTCATGCCAGAGGTCACCATATCCCACAAGAGAATTGTTAAACATTTTTAATTTTAGACCAATTGGAGTTAATCTTTGTGTGGCCCTGTACATTGGTCAAAGCAGCCCACCAATCAGGTGGAGGTGAGGTGCAGGACATCCAGCAGCATCTCGGTGGAACAAACCCAATTGTACTTAATTCAGAGAGATACACCATGTTATCACAAGGGAAGATCAACAGCGCCCAGCAACAAGCAGAGTAATTTTTGCTTGGTCAGGAAGAGTTCCTTGAGCCCCATACAGAAAATCATTTCAAGAACTAACCTAGGGCATTTAATTGTCGCCTCCCACTGCCTTTTGGTCACCAGGTGGACTGCAGCGGTTCAAAGAGGCAGCTCACCACCAC
Source organism: Chiloscyllium plagiosum (assembly GCF_004010195.1). Classification (NCBI taxonomy): domain Eukaryota; kingdom Metazoa; phylum Chordata; class Chondrichthyes; order Orectolobiformes; family Hemiscylliidae; genus Chiloscyllium; species Chiloscyllium plagiosum. The sequence goes on along the minus strand of NC_057712.1, from coordinate 23,088,815 downwards.
CTTCTCAAGGGCAACTAGGGATAGGCAATAAATGCTGTCCAGCCAACAAAGCCCACAGCCCTCAAATGAATACAAAAAAACGCCTCACCACACAGGTGGATTTACGCAAAATGTTTACTGCCCATTAGAACACTGAAATTACAACAGGTCACTGACAAGTGGTGTTCCTGCCTAGTTACAGTGAGATTACCTTGTGTTTTTTTTCCACCCTACTTAAAAATCACACTACAGCGGAGAGCAGTCAGAACGGAATTGCAATCTCAGTACTACAGAGTGATTTTGGTCTTACTACCTCTCCATGTCTGTCAACAAAACAGGGTGATAATGAAAACAAAGTTGGCTCTATTACATCATTAATGCAGAGTAAAAGTCAGAAACAGGGAGAAAATTGAAGACTGACCAATGGCTGGCCTATTCTTACACATTACCTGACAGCATTTGCAAAGGTTTGGGAGTGAGAACTTTGATTGTTCCAGTTGCCATAGATAATACATGACCCCAAGTACCCAACTAATATAGGTACATTAGGAACAGAAGTAGGCCACTCAGCCCCTCGGGTCTGCTCTTACATTCAATTATGTTCTGGCTGACCTGCACTTCAACTCCACATCCCTCGATACGCTTACTGAGCACAACTCTATTGCTTGAAAGCTCCAGTTGTCCGAGCAAAGAGACATTTTAAAAAGTATATGCTTCTTGAAAACTAATATATTTGCATTTCACAATATCTTATTTTTAAAAAGTAGATTAGTCAATGACTTTGCACACTCTGTGATGTACTGCGTGGCTATCTTGTACAGCAGAGTCCAGGTTTGATTCTGTGCTGAAGTGGCTGATCAAACCGGAGACAACAGTCAAAACAGGAAGAAATAAAATAGAAAGTTACATTAGCCACAAGACACAGAGCAGTCTGACAAAATATTTGGGCATAGAAGCAATAAAGTGTTAATTCCTGACCAATAAGGGATGCTAAGCAGAAGGCACATATTTCTCCACAGTGGGAGTGAGGGAACTGGTGGGGGAGCGGTGATGATGCTGATGGAATTCAACTTGTTTCCTTAAGGGAGGAGCTGGGCAGTAGAGCACAGAAAACCCAAAAGTCAGTTTAATTTGAAGCCTGTAGAGACTTAACTGTGTAACATGCAACCTTACTGACAGGTTTCCTTTTTTAAAATAACCCTGACTGACAGGGAGCAGTTGTGCTGTGATCAGATCGAACAAAGTCATCGGACTGGTTAGATCTACAGGCCAACTGGAGGTGAATCAATTCTGTTGAGTGTCATGATCCTTGGTAATGGGAGGTGATCAAAGGCCAATTTTGGAGAGGGGTGCTCCTGGGGAGGTGACAGAATGGAAATCACAGGCCTAAGAAGAGGGTGAACCAAGAAACCTTGGATGGTGAGGAGTGGACCAGCCAGAAGCAATAAAACGGATGATGTAGGATTCTTGTTTGACATTGCAAGGGCACCAATAAGTTTATGACTGACTCTCAGAAAGGATTGGACTGGGTGTGAGTTCATAAAGATCTGTAACCTGAATCCAATCCACCCCCAACCCACCCATTTCCAGTTTTATCAGATATGCGATTGGGATGGCAGACAGCCAGAATGCTCACAGATGGCAGGTAGTCACTTTAAATTTAACAGGCAAGTCTCATTTGAATTCACTTGTTGAAACTGAATGCTAGATGACTTAGTTTTATGAGACTCTGGGTCTAAACGTAGCTGAAGGGCTGCTGGCACAGGAGACATAGCTCTTGACTCACCTTTTGAATCCAAAAATGCCATGTGGACAACCCACATGAGAATGCCAACTTTTACTGTTAGTCTCTGCTTCACTCCCGATCCATCCAAGGTTTCTTGGTTCACCCTCTCCTTGTAGGCCTGTAATTTCCATTCTTCCCACCTCCCCAAGAGCACCGTTTTCCTCATTCGGCCTCTGATCACCTCCCAGCCCAAGACCATGACCCCCAACAGAACTGATTCATCTCCAGTTGGCCTAACTAGTTCATGACCTTCTTTGATGTGATCCATACAGAACTGCTTTCAGTCAGGATTGTTTCCAAATGGGGAAGTCTATCAGTGATGTTCCATTTCACACAGTTATGACCCGAGAATGAGATTGGCAATGGCCTTTTTTGTCAGGCACCCATCAATGGAAAGGAATTAAGGTAAAGACACACGCAGGAGAGTTAAAAAAAGTAATTAATTTTTCAAGACAGTAAAATAAACCAATACTTACCAGAAGATCATTCTTCAGTAAGGTATTAGCATCCACACTGATGTACTGAGCTTTGCTTTACCTTGGGGCATTCTATTCAATGATGAAAAATGCAAGTATGGGCTGCCATAGAAATATTCATTGTCCATTTCAATCCATTTCTGCTATGCATTCACACTGGTGGACCAGAACTTCTCTTGCATTCCTGCCAAGGCATGTCACAAATGCAATTCAAGTTCTAAGATCATTCCTTCTTCCCCAAGATATAAAAGCAATGGGCTGTATTTGATACTGAGAATTTTATCAGTTAACAGACCCATCAATGTCAGATGTGATGTGATTTTTTTTAAAGCAACTCTAAATAGCTCTTTATGTTTCTGTGTGTTAATTTTCTGTTTGCCTTTAATACTACAGGGCACACTGAAATACTGTTCGACCAGCAAGTCTATTCCTGTCAAGCCTCTCGCTTGTATTCACAGGTAGAGATCGAGTATAGCATGATTACTTGATCAAATTGTACAGCATAGCTGTGCCTAGTCTTTTGCACAGTTGGCATTAGCACACGTTTCCAGCAGGCATTGCTGGATGGCAGACAAAAGCAGAACGCTTCCCCAGTTTTCCTCTACTGCATGCAGAGTTGCTGCAATGCTCTCTCTGTGGTCATGAACCCTGGGCTTTCTCTGACTACATGTCTAAATACCACATCAAGATGGTGCATTTACTAAATTTCCCAACGAAGGATGTGTTAACTATGATTCAAATTATGAGCAACCCAAATACTCGAGAGACTGGGACAGATCACCTGAAAAATAGAACAATAAGCTGCCGTTCTTGATGCACCAGACATTTCATAATGACATTTCCTTCCTTAGCAGCTTACTTCAAAAGAACAAGACCACAGCAGACAAGGAAAAAGGAGACGCCAGTGAAAATGAACACAATTCACAGCAAGAAAACATTTTAGTTGCATTGCATATTAAATAATACTAAGCCCATTCTAGAAGCAGGGATGTTTTATGAAATTATTGATGTTCCCAGATACAACAGCTAATTTATTCATGGCACACAACCTTTTTTTCTCTACCCTCTTTTCAATAGAGTTTGGTAATGTTTTAATATTGCAGACATTATTTACATTGCAAGGAGGTCTTTGCAACTGCCCTGCTAAGCAGCATTGCTTGGGATTTTCCTGTCTAGCAACAGAAATGCTACATTGCTTTCTCAAGCATGAGTATGTGATTGTTATTAACCACTTGGTTACTGATTTCACTGAAACATCATTGCTTGGGGATTTTTTGATTTAAATTTTATATTCTCTTATAATCTTCATCCACATAAATGCATTAGATACTTCATTTTTTAAAGGTATAATTTCCACATCTCCTTAAAATTGCAACTGAAAGTAATAACAGCCAAAAACCTGTATGTCTGAATAATGGTTAAAATACTAAATTGAATGCCTACTATATCTGAAAGCATCACTGCACAATCACTACTGATTTCAAAAAAAAAGCAAACTAGATAGAGAGGTTTGTGATTTCCTTTTTCCCCTTCTCATCTTGTTCTGGTTTTTCAATTTATCTAGCTTCCTTTCTTATCAAAGTACTGCTGCTGATTCTGTAGTGCCTCATTCTATTTTGGATTAAGGTTCTTCAGCAACTAGATCAGTATGTGCATGATCTAACTGAATGCCAAATGAGGCCTTTTACCACAAATCGAAACAGGGATTTCTGTGAATACTCATGAAAGAGCAAAGCAGATATTACAAAAATCAGTCAGTAATCACTTTTTTTAAACGAATTGAAAGAAAAGACTGAAGAAGATGAGGAAAACTCTAATGTTCAAAGTCTCCAAATAGAGCTTTCATTTTATGGTTCTGTACCTGAAGTCGTTTGGTGACGTGAATTTTCTTTGGTCCACACTTTGCTCTTCTGAGCCTGTTACAACAGCTGTGATTCCACGCCTGCCGATTCACCAGTTTTCTTCTGAATTCATTTTCTATGGAAAATGAGAGAAGATAAAATCCAAACCAGGAAAACAGTGTGTAAAAACCAAACAGAAAGGAATTATAAAAAATACAGTGTATTTACTTCTTTTGTTTCCAGTAAAAAGGAATGGTAGTAGAAGAAGTCACATCTTTTTTGTAACAAAAAAATATATACTGCATTATTTTCACGTCAAGCTCCAAATTCAATGATACTAATTAAAATTGGTATATTGCAATAACAGACGAAGTGTTAATGGGGCAGCAGTCAAGTGTGTCAGGAAAATGAAGGGACCCTTGGGGGCCTGGCACGGTGTTTATAATCAGCTAAAATCAGCATCCACAGGAGAGCTGCTCTACCATAAATCTCCTAATAGCTTGAAAGCACCACTGCAGATTTGAAAGGAACAAAATCACTTCCAAGTATTATTTAACCCTGCTTGCTACGATATAAAAATCCAACGAAGTAACCCTTATTTTGCGTAGTAATCTGTCAGAAATAAGTTAGTTTTTTTAGATTGTGCAGATAAATATTCAAGGCTAGAAGGACGATATTTTCAAGGCTTCTACTTTGAACTTCACACTTTGTTACTTACATGTTTAGTCAATATCTGCTGTAAAATTATTATTTTCATTCTCATCCTTTTGTTCAAGCAGGAAACCATCTTTCTAAAATCTAAACAGAAATCTTGGAATAGGCATCCTCTAAAAATAAGCTGTTTATCTCACAACAATTGCAAATTTTGGTGGAACTATCTTTCTATTCTTCATTAAAATGAAACAGTACTCAGGTTAAATCTAATTTATTTTTGTCGGCTGCAGCTGTTAGAAATGTTGTTCCTCCTGCCGTCTTCCATGAGAAGAGCGTGCATTTGTGTTTCAGCACCTAGGACAGCAGCCACAGACAGACTCAATCCGCACCAGCGATTTGACAGTCATTGTTTATTTCGGGACTATCGCAAATGAATCAAAACTGAACAAAAAGTTAGGACAGGGCTGCAGATTTACTGTTCCATCTTTCAAATTTCCTCTCCGAACAACTGCTTTAATAATCCAAACTGTTAATTATCCATGACCAGTCAATGCATTTTGGTGCTATTTCCATTTGGACTCAAGGGTGTTGTGTAAAATATGGAGCAACCACAGCGGGTAGAAACGTTTTAGGAGTTGCATACGGTCACATCTCTTACACACGTTATCACTGATGTTTCTTTCCGGTGGTGGGGGAGGTGGAGAGTGAATAAAATGTCTACCACAAGATTAATGTTTTCAAGTACAGGGTTAAGGAGAGTTTTAGTATTTGTGATTTGCCTACACCCCTATTTTTAAAGAGGCATTTTTAAATACATGTTTGATGAGCTTCACAGACAAATATTCTGCAAACTCCCTTTGGAATAGTGGGGAGCATGCTTTGTGAAAATGTCATCTGCCTGTGCTGCAATTATTGACACTTCAGCAATCATGTTCACAATGCAGAATGGGTCGAATTCAGGTGAGTACCAGAACCAGCAATCATTCTCTGGAATGAGAACAAGGCCATTTTCTTTCATTTCCCATCAACACAACTATCAAGGCCTTAATTACAAGGCAAGTGTCAGGCCTGGCTGGTGAAAGGCTTATTATTATACAGCTCAGCGTCAAATCAGTTTTGTATTGATGAGCAGCAGAAATGAGAAAACGAGGCTTGGGCCCACAAGAAAGAACAAAAAGCCTCTGGCCAGACAAAAAAAATAGGCATGTCTCATTTGTAATAGACTGTTTTCAACTGCAGTGGTCATGATGCTTTTCTGGTACCAATCACAAAAGTTAGGTTACACTGCCTCAAATATAGGATGAAAAGTTATTTTTAATTAATTCATTACTTTGACTAATTATACATCAAGACAGCAGAATATTTTAACTTGCCTGAAAAAAAATGACCTTATCTGCTTCAAGGAATTAAACTTTGAACATGCTTCTGCTGTTCCATAAATGATAGAAAAAAATATCCATTTTCTGTTTTATTCTGTAGTTGGGACTTAAAAGACCAGCTCCCATTCCCCCGCCCCATCCAAAAAGAGATGGCCTTCTGTAATGAGTTTTTGTTTTAAATAGCACCACAGCAAAATGAATGTCACTGAGGACAATTAACCATCAGCTGCTGCCTGATACAGTAGGATTAAAGACTGTCCACAAGCTCTGCCAGTTTTAGCAGACACAGAAGTATAGCTTTTTTTCTGAACCTATATGTCACTTTACATTTAAGAAAAATATGTTTTAGCTATCAGTTGCTTATATTAAAGATTCTTATTATCATGCTCATCTTCCACAAATAGTTACCACAAATTGCATCTCTAATATAGATAGGTATGTTCCTTTGTACCTGGTTTTATTTATGTTATGCTGCTTCCTGCCACGACACTTAAAACAAGGGAGTGAGAGAAAGTCATCTATTCATTGAGTCTGCCCCTCCCAAAAAAGCGGAATGATGTTGACTGATAGATAATTAGCTAGAATACCAGGAGAATTCAATTGGTCTTCTTTGAATAGTGTCATTGAGTTTCGAACATTAGATGGGGCAAATGATATTGGAATGAATAAAAAAATTTCTCTATGGCCACACTGGTGGTAAGCAGATCTTGTACTGATAGTAGCAGCAGATGCTGGGGTGTAGGTAGGTCCTGGGCTGCTAAAAGATGAAGGAGGGAAATTTGCAGTGAAATGGAACATTAGCAACCAAAGAAACCTTTGACAAAATAAAAGAGGCCTTGATCATATATGTGCATAACATGAGACATGGAGAAATATTATTTCCCTTTTTTCAAAAGAAAACACAGCTATGCCTAGAAATCAATGCCCAGTTAACTTGAATTCAATTGTTGGTAAACTGAAATACTCTAAAATACAAGTTGAAACTATTAAACACTAGGGCTAATCAGTACAGAGAATCAACAGAACATGTTCACCATATCTCTTCACTTTAGAAATAAGTTACGAAAGAAATTCGTAGATGAGCTTTAAATAATTTTCAAAATGCACACTAAAAGTTTCCAAGCTAGATAATGTACACAATAGGACAATAGCTGACGGATTTTTTTTCTCATATGTGAAAGTTGTTGGCAAGGTTAACATTTTTTCCACAGCTCTCATTGCCCTTTGAACTACCCTTTGGCTTTCTTGGACATTTGAGAGGACAACAAAGAGTCAACTGCATTGCTGTGGGTCTGGAGTCACATGTATGTTAGGCCAGGCGTAATCATCTGTGAGCACCATTACCTAATCAGCTGGGTTTTTAAAACAATACATTGCTGCCCTTAGATCAGTTTTTAATTCCAGATTTTATGTTTCACAGAGGTCTGCTTTGGGGGTTGGGGGTGGGGGGGGGGGGTGGGGTTGCAGGGGCAACTTAAAATTTTCTATTGCACCAATGATGCAGAGTACACAGAGGAGGCTGAGATCTTCTACTTTTGTAGGTGATGAACTTGGAACCCAGAAGGTAGGTACTACCTGTATAGGTAGACTTTTGGCTAGCAGCTCTCACCAGACAAATTTTCCATCTCTGGGGTCTTTATTTCAGGGGAATAACCACTAGTTGACTTGCCACAGCCTCATAGGCATATGGTTCATCACGCCTTCCCCACAATGTTTTGCACCAGTTCTCCTCCCAGCAGGCGAGACCAACACCTCCACAAGAATCTGCCCAGTGGAACAATATGAACATTTGCTAACATGGTTGAATTGTGATGAGAATGATGGAAAACCTAAAGAGATCACCAAACAGGTGGCAGCTGCAGTTCAAGTGAAAAATGTGAAAGTGTTCCACTTCCAAGTAGGGTGGAAAAGGAAACACAACTTAAATGATAAGTTTTCAAGGAAGTAGAGAGACCTCAGTACATAAGTGCACAGTTTAGTCAAATCTTTGTCCTATTCATTATTGGACTACTAGCAAGACCAGCATTGATTGCCATTCTTTAATTGCCCTTGAGAACTCATTAAAGGAAAAATTCTTAAACTGGTGCAGGTAGTGTTGGTCTTGGTATGCCCATAGTGCTGTTAGAGAAGGATTATAGAATGCCTACAGTGTAGAAGGAGGTCATTCGGTCCACTGTGTCTGCAGTTCCTATCTGACTGTGTATCATGACATGTGCTACTTGCCTATCACTTCCCTGTAGCCCTGTACATTTCATGCACTCTTGAATGCCTCAAATTAAACCTGCCTGCACCACATTTCTGGGCAGTACATTTCAGACACTAACTACTCACTGTGTGAAAACAGTTCTTCTCACATTGCATTTACTTCTTTTGCCAATTATTTTAAATCTGTGCTATTTTGTTTTGATTCTATTCTGAGTGGGAATAGTTTCTCCCTGTCTGCACATTGCAGCCCACCCCCCCACCCCACCCCCCAGATGATTTTAAAGCTTCTATCAAATATTTTCTTACTTTCACCTCTCCAAAGGAAACAATCTCAACTTACCCAATCTATCTTCATAACTGAAATTTCTCACCCCTGGAACCAGTGTCTTCCACAAATTCAACATAATTTCAATGTTCTTATACATATTAATAAGGCTAAGGATATATGCACTTTACTAACTGCTCTCTCGAATTGTCTCATTCCTGATGAAGGGCTTATGTCTGAAATGTTGACTCTCCTGCTCCTTGGATGCTACCTGCCCTGCTGTGCTTTTCCAGTGCCATACTTTTCGACACTGACTCTCCAACATCCTCACCTACTCTCTCCCTCACTCTCTCTTTCTCTCTCTCCACCACCTCCCCAACTGTTCTACCATGTTTAATGTCTTACGCATACATACACCCAGGTCTCTTTTCTCCTGCATACCCTTTAGAATAGTATGCTGTATAATAGACTGTGTCTCCATGTTCTTTTGATCAAAATATATCACCTCACACTTCTTCACACAGAAATCCATCTGCCATTTGTCTGCTCTCTCCGTCAACTAGTCAATGTCTTTTTTAAGTCCTACACTGTCCTTCTCACTGTTTACAAGGCTTCCAAGTTTTGGAAGCTTTGGAACTGTCCCAATTCTAGACCATTTCTATATAGGGGAAGCAAGGGCTCCAATACCACTACGTGAAGAATTCTATGACAAAAATTCCTTCAGCTCAGAAAATATCCATGAACCATCACTCTGTGTTTCCTATCCCACAGTCTATTTCATTTCTCCACTGCTACATGTCCTTCTTACTTCATGAGCTCAATTTTGATACATTACTGTATCAAATGCCTTTCAGATGTCTATGTACACCACATCAACAGTATTACTCTCATCAATACTCTCTGTTGTTTCTTCAATAAACTCTAGCAGGTCAGTTAAACATGATTTTCCCTTAAAACATCCATGCTGGCTCTCATTAATTAAGCCACATTTGTCTGTGTGATTGCTAATCCTATTCTGACTTACTGTTTCGAGAAGTTTCCCTCTACCAAAATTAAACTGTTTGGCCTGTAATTGCTGGGCATACCCTTAAACCCTTTTTTGAACAGGGTATGATGTTTGCAATTCTCCAATCATCTGGTACCATCGCTGAATCTAAGGAAAACAAAAATTTTGTCTATGCCTCTGCAATTTTCACTCTCGTTTACGGTACTTCGGTATCCATGGATGAAGCGTCAGTTACCTGGATGGCTCGTTTGCAATGTAGAGTAATGCCAACAACATGGATTCAATTTCTGCACCAGCTGAGGTGATAGCTGAAGTGACTCAACCTTGCCTGAAGCATGGCGACCCTCAGGTTAAACCACCACCAGTCCCCCCCACTCTCTCTCTCTCTCTAATGAAAGAACATCCCTATGACCTGAAAGAACTTAGGAAAATTTAACTTTATCCTTGAATGCATTTCATCTGGTTCTGAGGCTGTGGCAAATTAAACAACTGACAGTCCATGCAGTATGTTTTCCTTACAGGTTTTAAACCCTTCTACTGATTACATTTCCTCATTTGGCACCATGACCTGGACAGCATCTACTATCTTGATAAAGACAGATTCAAAGTATTAAGACCTAAGCCATGTCTCTGTTTCCATGTGTACTGATCCCTAATTAGCTTCCTTCTTTTTACCCCTTTACTATTTATATACCGATATAAGACTTTGGGATTCATTTTATGTAAGCTGCCAATTCCTTATCATAACCTCTATTTACTTCTCTTCCTTGCTTTTTTGCCTCCATTTTGAATCTTTCATTTCCAGCTTGGATTCAATTATATTATCTCAGTGACAAGCATTTTTTTTTCCCTTACCTTAATTTATTTAATTTTAAATTAAGTGGGGGTAGGTATAGGACAGATGTTAGAGGTAGGTTCTTTACTCAGCGAGTCGCGAGTTCATGGAATGTCCTGCCAGTAGCAGTGGTGGACTCTCCCTCATTATGGGCATTTAAGCGGGCATTGGATAGGCATATGGAGGATAGTGGTTGTGTAGGTTAGGTGGGCTTGGATCAGCGCAACATCGAGGGCCGAAGGGCCTGTACTGCGCTGTATTCTTCTATGTTCTATGTTCTATCATCTTTTTCACCTTGAAGCTCTGGATTTGTTTTTCCCTAAATTTCTCTTTTGAGGGAAAACATCTTGACTGTGCTTAAACCATCTCTTATTTCAAGGTGGCCCATTGTTCAGCTACATATCTTTTCTGCCAACCTCTGACTCCAGTCTATTTGGCCCAACTCCATTTGTGGCCCATTGAAGTTAGTTCTCATTCCACTTAATTATTATTATTCTAATTTTGTAACTTTTTCCACGTTCATGATCACTGTTCCCTTGTTATAAGTCAGTCATCTCAGCTCCAGGACATCTCTGCAGGGGTACATCAGGATAGTGTCCCAGGCCCAACCACTGAGAGCTGTTTCGTCAGTGACCTATCTCTATCATAAAGTCAGAAATGGAGATGTACAGTGATGACAATGTTCAGCACCATTTGCAACTCCACAGATACATAGGCAGTCTGTGTCCATATGCAGCAAGACCTCAACAATATCCACGCTGACAAGAGGCAAGTAACATTCGTGCCACACACATGCCATGTAATGACCATCTCCACAAGACAGAATCCAATCATCACCTATTGACATTCAATTGTATCGCCATTCCTGAATGCCCTAATTTCAACATCTGAAGATTATCAAGACCAGAAGCTAAATTGAATGAGCCATATAAATACTGTGGCTACAAAAGTAGGCAAGGTATTCTGCAGCAACTAGGGCAGATTGCCACTACCTTCCTGAGGGCGCTTAGGGATGAGTATAAAAGCATGGCCCAGCCAGCGATACCTACATCCCAGGGTTGAATTTAGTAAAATCAGCCCCCAATTGAAACTTGATCTATTTGAGTCATGTTATTCCCCAGAATCACACCCAGTAAAGCTTCCCTTTTCTTGAGACTGAAGAAATACTACTGCAGAAATTCTCCTGAACAGAATCAAGGAATGTCCATCTGCCCTTCACATGAAGACTAATCAAATCTACATTTAGATAATTAAAGTTCCCTCTCATAACTTGCACCTCTCTGTAACTTCCCCGCAATTTGTTCCTTTATATCCTTAATATTTGTTAGTGGAATAGCATTGTACTAATGTTTATTTTTATTTCTTAGCTTGAGCAAATCAGTTCAGTCTTTGACCTCTCCGAGACATTCTCATTCTCCAGCAGTGCAATGCTCTCCTTAACCAACATTTTCAGACATGTTCCTTTCCTTCTTTTCCTGTCTTTCCTGAGGGGCTTATGTCCAAAAATATTTACTCTCAAGCTAGGTCACTGTCACAGCCACAACATCATAGTTCCACATTGCAATTTGCGCTTGTAACACACCAATCTTACATGCCATACTCTGTGTGTTTGCACACATACACTATAACCCTGATTTAGAATGTTCTCATTATATCCTTATTCCGACTCCACATAGTAACTTACTGTTCTCTGTGCTAGTCCCCACTGACTCTTAATATTTTGCATGCCGTGAAATTCCTCCCTGATATTTTCCCCTGGTTTCCACCTGATTTAAACCTGATCCCTCAGCCATTGCATAAGGAACCCAATCCTGGCTCTGTTCAGTTGTACCTGTCTGGCCTCTACATGTGCCATCTTCCCCAGAACAAGTCCCAGTGTCCCAGAAATCTAAAGCCCTCCCTTGCGCATCATCCTTCCAGCCACACATTCACTTGCCTTATCCTCTTACTTGCACGTAACATTGGGAGTTATTCTGGGATTTTTGCTTTTGAGATCCTACATGCTAATTTTCTATCTATCTACCTGACTGAAGGACCACATCACCACGCGCACCCCCCCACTTGATTCATTGCTACCAATGTGGACCATAACCACTAGATGTTCACGCTCCTTTAAAATAATGTCCTTGAGTCACTCTGTGCCATCTTTGACCCTGGTATCATAGAAGCAGTAGGTCACGTTTACAGCTGCAAAAATGTCTGTCTGTTCCTCTAACAAACAAATCCCATATCGCTGCAGGAGTTCAAAGCTTTGATCCAGTGAAAAATGAAGAAATGGCAAAACACTGCCAAATCAGGGTGGGGTGTGACTTTGATGGGAACTTTGTAGGTGGTGCTCTTCCCATTTTCCTGCTGTTCTTGTTTTTCTCAATGATTGAAGTCATGCTTTTGGAAGGCACTGTCAAAGAATCCTTGCTGAGTTGCTTACTGCACTTCGAAGTTGATACAACTACTACTATGTGCCAATAGTGGAGGAAATGAATACTTAGAATGGTGGATGGGGTGTCGATCAAGTGGGTTGCATTGTATTGGATGGTGAAGAGCTTCCTGAGTGTTGTTGAAGTTGCACTCATCCACAAAAGTGAAGAGTATTCTATTATAAATCTACTTTGTGCCTTGCAGATTACAGACAGGCTTTTTGAGGAGATGAGATGCTTCACACAGAAATCCCAATGTCTAACAGGTGACAAAAATAAACAGGATTCATGGGCTGAATTTTACAGTATCTTGGTTAAGTGCAAGTTGCAACGAGTTTGATGATGTGATTCTCGCATCTAGGCTGAATTAAATTTCTCTTTGTATTTTACAAAACACACGACATTAAATGCCATTCCTGTCTTACTGCTGAGTATTAGCCCCTATTTCCACCTTATCATGCCATGCGCTGGTCCTGGAATAACTTGCCACTCATTGGTTATCCACCCTAAGACCAGCATCCCTTGCATCAGTGCCATCTTTGAGAGCCCTGGATTAGTGCTGGCAATTGGCACCTGCCCTGCTTTTTGTTGGGGACTGAGGTGAGATGGCACATGGTTCTCTGGAGGTCCTGGGAGACAGGGTGCCTTCAGTGAGGACAATCCTCCTCCCAAAGGATTGGCAGGGGAGACCTTGATACTGCACTGTGTCAGTCTGGACAAAACTTGGTACCCAGTTCAGTGCCATCTCCGCAGTGTGCACAGAACAATATGACAGTGCTGCAAGAAGGTGAATGACCTTCTCTACTCCGCACCCACCTCCCAGTGAGGCTCATGCTTTTCAATCCCCTCTGTTGCATGCACATCTTCCCTCATTTCCTTTTCTCATCTCTCCATCCTTCCCCAGCATGAGCCCTGCATTCCATCTGCATTGTCTCTTCACTCTCTCAGAATATCTCAATACCTTTCCCTTGCATGCACCAACGCTAACAGCCATGTCATCCATCCACTTGGGTCTTAGCCATTGATCCCTTTGCAGGAAAAGACATCCCATGACTCTTCAACCAAATAAGGACCTCTTGATGTTGCACTGAATCACGAACATTATCTAGGCAGTCATCATTGGGCATGCATGTAACCAGTGGCTATGACATCTTTGACCTCTTGGCTTGTACAGATATACCCAATGATGTGGGTACATAGGCAGAGGGCTGCTTATCTTCCCAGAGGGTATAATCCTTTACCCTTGGACAACAATTTCCAGGACTGGAAGAATAATTGACAAGGCTGGCGGAATAATTAACAAGGTTACCTCCTGGCGTCCCCGTTATACCAACCAACTTAGGTGCCAAAATATTGGTGGGTTTGATCAGCAAAATGCACAGGAGATGAGTGGCAGAAGAGCACCTCACATTGACTGTTACATATATGGGTAAGACAGAAACACTCCATGCTACCGGCAATCGGAGGGGAGCCAGAGACCAAATACTTGCTCAGCCCCAGACAAGAGATAACGGTGGCACAGTGGTTAGCACTGCTGCCTCACAGCACCAGAGACCTGGGTTCAATTCCTGCCTCGGGCAACTGTCTGTGTGGAATTTGTACATTCTTCCCGTGTCTGCGTGGGTTTCCTCTGGGTACTCCGGTTTCCTCCCACAGTCCGAATATGTGCAGGTTAGGTGAATTGGCGTGCAAAAGTGCCCATAGTGTTAGGTGCAAGGGTAAATGTAGGTGAATGGGTCTAGGTAGGTTGTTCTTCAGAGGGTCGGTGTGGACTTGTTGGGCTGAAGGGCCTGTTTCTGCACTGTAAGTAATCTAATCTAATCTGTCAGAGAAACCATGGTCTTAGCAATCAAGAACCTCATAAAAACAAAATGAGATGCAGCATTGGTAGACAGACATTCAGGACAGACTGGCCCTCATCGCTGCAAGGCTAGGGCAAAGCAGCCAGTCCTGTGATGCACTGGATATCATTGCTCAGAACCTGGAGCAATGCATTCAGCCCAGTTACTTCCTGTTTGCCTCTACTTTCAGTCTGTAAAAACAACTCAGAAAATACAATTTAATCAGATTTTATCTCTACCCATAAAATTCTATGGATGGGCTGGTGACTATAATGGAAGACAGACCCTCAGAATGCGCTAGAGAGTTATGCACTTCATAGCCCAGGCCTTGATCCTCAGGGTCAAAGGCAGAGTAAGAGTCGGGTTCAGAGTCTGAGTCTCTCCAATCTCACAAGGAGACAGGGCAGTGTCAGGTGGCTCCCAAGCCACACACAGGTCTCTCAGAAGTCTCCACTCAGGGCACTTTGAAGTTAGCCAGGTTCCTCCTCCTCCCCAATCCTGCCTGTTTCCTTCCAACCCTTGGAAAATCAAGGTACGAGGGGTCAACTTGCCAATGGGCTCCACTACAGAATACACCACCTCCACCCCAACTGTGGAACAGGGTAATGTAGTGAGGCTCAGTGGCAGGGAGAGAAAAAGATGGACTAAGAACCAAGGCTAATGGTAATTCAGAGAGTATGTTTTGCTAATAAGTATTGGTTTTTCATTGTTGATCTGATTGTCCACGTCTCTGTCTTGGGCCTAGAGATGCCCATTGTGTCCAGTGGCATTACTCCTTGGGAACAAGGCACAGTAGTAGTGGGTTTTTGATAAGTACCAAGTACCTTGTGTGGGAGCAGAGGTAATTGCATATGTACATGGCATTATTTACTCTGACAGCTTAGCACCCCACCCCCTTCAATGTTGCAGCTGTTTGGCAACTCAGTACATGAAAGTTGTCTATCTCAGGCAGTTCCCCAGCAGCGAAGGTGCAAGACTGCAGGATGGCCAGAGATTGGCCAGCACATCAAGTGTTCACAGCCAATGGCTTTCCCATGTGAAAACTGGTTGCAGATGAAGCCTCTCCCTGACATATTAGTTCACTTACCCTGCCCATGGTAAGTGCTTTTGCGGCTGTTCTCCTAAACATTTTGCACTCTCCATGTGCATTGACAGCGAGTGGTCCTCTATCACAGGCTTTCAGCCTCAACGCTGACATATTGCTGAGATCCCCTAGCCTTGTGCATGTACCCATACCTGCACACCTGATCTCTCTCCGCAACACTCACCTCCCCTTTTCCCCTTAATTTCTGTGAATGGATGTGATTGCATGATCATGCCTCAACCACCCCTCAAGTGAATTGTACACTGGCCAGATTTGCTCAGGCCTTGGCTTTTGGACACACATGTACCTGAGTGCAGCAGGTCTCCCCTTCAGCCCACCCCTGACTGGCCCCTATGGAGGTAAAGGCTGAAGCATTACCTGCCCCCTTCCCTTCCCCGCAACCGCAGAGGCATGAGGCACTGTGAAAAGCTACCTGGACCTGCTTGGACGCAGCTAAATCTTTTGATGGGTATGGGAGGTTGACTAACTGCTCTAAACCCGTTTGACTGATGGGTCCCCCAATGGACTTCACATATGGTGCACTGCTTGCTGCAGATGCATATGTTTGGTGCAAACACTGAGGCCATCTGGTGTAGATGACTGACTTGGCATGCTAATGTATTACAAGATATTTGCCTAAATTGCCCGTAGTGTCCAGGGATGTGCAGGCTAGGTGGATTAGCCGAGGGAAATGCAGGGTTACAGCGATAGAGTAGGGGAGGGGGCTGGGTGGGATGCTCTTCGGAGGGGTCGGTGTGGACTTCCACACTGTCAGGATTCTTGATTCCATGATTTGTGCCTATGACTGACTGCCACACTGCATGGCCACTTACCTGCTTGTGGAATTATACCGATTGCCACTGCAAAGCACAGCAGTGCAAAACAAGGCATCCGCACAATGGGAATGCCAGTGGGTTCCAGGTGAATGAGTGCTGAGAGAACCAGGAACAGCCCTGGCAGGCAGCCTGGTCCACTCTGCGGACCATGTGCCTGTACTTGTGCAGTAATTATGACCAATGCAGCCTTGCTCGCATGCCAGTGAAACTGATCTAGGCTGCAGGGTACACTGTCGGTGCATTGGATAGATACCATGATGGTGGAATTGGCTCCCTGAAAATCAGACACCAATGTTATTGGTGGAAACGTTGATGTGGCAGGTGCTTGTGGATATTGCCCCACCCTGCAGTTTACGCGTGGGCAAGATAGAGGTTGTTCAAAGGAGACAGTGAATTGAATGCACCAGGGACCCGCTCTGGTTTTCAAGTTGAGTTTGCCCCTATTTTGCTTCATGAGCTAAGACCATAACCGGAATATTAATGAGATGATTCGGGCCATCAACAAGAACCTTAACAAGCATTAATCATGGTCAATTAGCAACTCACTATTTGAGGTCTCACCACACTATTTGTTAAGAGTAAAAGATGGGGACAATATGATCTCGATGTCGGGCTGCTCCTCATTGAACCTCTCTCCTGAATCTGCTATACACCTCAATGTAGCCTACGTTGCTCAGACCCCTATAAAATTCCATCTCATGATTTTGTGTGTATGGGCTTAGAAAACAAATATAATAGGGTGATGTACTTACACAATACCTTAATTACACTGTAGGCAATTTAAGACTTCACATTATATAAAAGATATAGAATGTTACAACACAGAAGGGGGACATTGAGCCAATCATGCCGATGTCAGCTTTTTGAAAGGTTTACCAGTGAGTCCCACTTCCCTGCCAATTGTTTAGATAAAATTGTAGATTCATTAGATAGTGCAAGGGAGTTAAGCAGAGTCCAGCTCCTCTGTAGAAATTATTGTTCGAAGAGGAGAGCAAAACACATCATTATATTTATAAGGGACTTAGATTGTTGCTCAAAAATGGGAACATTAAAGGATATGGAGGTGGGAAGTGCAGCCAGAGTAAGTGGCTCATGTGGAGAAAAAACCCTGCCCAGATTGGATGAGTCAAATAGTCTGCTGTGCTGCAACATTTTAAGATTATGCAATCTGCTCATCCCCAGATTCATTCTTAGCAAATGTTCTGCTTCTCAAAAACCAGTGCAGTTGATTAATAGTTTCTTTCTGCAGCATACAATTTGCTGTCTCTTGAACTGTCCAGAAAGTTGAAATGTACCATAAGAAATCATATTCTCCTTCTAGCTCCTACCTGCTGACTTCCTTTTACACACGTCTCACTCTCAGCAGTGCTTTGAAGTGCACTGGCATGCTTAATTCACTAATTGCCACTTGCCAGCTGTGACGTTACAGACTTTTCAGATTCTACAGGGCAGCCTTAAAAATCCACTTACAAAAAAGGTCATAACTATAAAAATGCAAGACAAAAAAAAATCAAATTTTATCAAGATCACCTCCCTTCCAGGAATTTGCCTCTTTATAACATACAGCGTTAATATAACCACCTCTATTAAAAATTAGTATAAAACTAATCTGCATGTACTATCTATTGGCAACATCATACCTAACATTTGGACAAGGACCAGATGCACTCTGGTTAAAAAAAAGACACAGACCTCAGAAACATTCACAAAAGTAAGTGAAACATACAGATGTCACTGATATAAATAGGCACACCAGTGTGCGCACACATATGACAGCTGGTACATGCAACTGTAAACGTACGGTTAACATATTCCTTAAAAATAACAAGGAAAAGACTGCTCTTTATGAATTAAGTATTCTTCCACTACATTTATTTTACTATTTTCCCAATGATATTTATATTTATTATTGCTCTATTTTATCCTTAATTGCTTTCTCTTGCATTCTGAATTATATCTTTAACAATCAGTTTTACACATCTTATATGCTACCATTTTACTCTTTTTCTTGCAATATTTCATTTCAGTGTTTTTTCACTTTTTGGTTTCTAATTATCTTTTTGCACTTCATTTGAATTTATCATTTAACGTTACTTCTCCCATATGTATTCTGTTTGGGTATTTGGACAAACAGAGGAGTAAATATGCAGAGAATGGGGATTGAATGGACTATGGAAGGAAATGAGAAAGCACTATAAAGTGAGGCACTAAAAAAGAAAATATGGAGAAAACTGAAGAATGCATACAATGATATGCATTGTATAATGAAATTAAATTAGCGAATAAGGCAGGTAAAACTCGATCCAAAATCGAAAAATTAGTAAAGGTAAGACGTAATGAAAATCAACCAGGAAATGTTACAGAAAAAAATTAAGAAAATTATCAGAGGCAACAAGAGAACAACCCATTAAGAAAAGGGCAAAAACTGGCAGAATTAAGAAGTCTGTCATCCAACTACATTTAGCAATAAAAAATGTAAATACAAATTAGCTTCAAAAATTCATCAAGGCCAAAGAAAATGCAGGATCCATAAATATACATGCACAATTTTACTGCTAGCTTCCTATATATTTTAGATGACAAATTAGGCCATTAAGGCAGAAAAACTTTCAAAATACTGATGAATTTCATGATATCTCATGTTTGTCCAATGTGTTCCCACTCATACAACCTGCCTCGAAATCCAGGCAACCCAGACCTATGCAATGAAATCCTCCTTTCTCACAAAAACATAACCGAAATGATTTTGACCTGTCTTAGTTTAGTTTCCAGTAAGGGGGAGTTCACAACATTAAACAGCACATTACAAGATTGTCACTAAATTATCAGTGGCTATAACGCTGTGACTGCTATGGGAGAGGAAGTCATTTGGCTGAGAAACAGTGAATACTCTCTTGAGACAGAAAGCACGTATCTTCACTTGATGTGCCTGACTGGCAGTTCTTGACACTGATACTGGCTTCAAAATGAGGCTTTTTCTATTCTCCTGTGCTGCTATTTTCAGCCTTTAAAAACAACTCAGAAAATATAATTTAATCAGGTTTTCTCTCTAACGATGAAATTCTATTTTTCTGCTACTCTTATGTTATTAGCACAAGTCAGTCTACCTGCACACAAAACAGTCAACTAATCTAAAAATTAATCTCTTTTCCAGAAAACTGATAAGTGTATGTCATTTAAATGAGGCTTTATGCAATGATTGCCATCATCTTTAACACTCGCCATTAGGCTTTGTGGCTCTTGAGCCAACGTTATGTACTGAAAAAGCGATAACTTGCTTTCACTCAGTATTTGGGAGAGCAAATCCATCTGTTTAGCTTTCATTAAAAACACTACGGCTTAATGTCTGACTCCACCTCTTTCTCTGCATTTGCACTCAGGCTGAATTTGATTATGTGGTATTCCAATGTCCTATTTGGACCTGAGCTGATCTTTAAACCTTATATCCTCTCTCCCTTATCAAAACTGCAACATCACTGCCAAAGCCTCCAACACACCTGCAGCTGCTGACATACTCTGCGCTCCGGCACCTCACTTGACTTCAATGCGCTCCTCATAAATTCTCTTTCGACCATTCACAATTTGTAAATGATCCAAAACTCACCACTTGTACCTTGTGCGACAGCATATCGGCTCCCTTATCGTTACATTGAGTGCTGTAGTGCAGTAGTTATGTTACTGGACTGTTAACTAGAGGTAAAAACAATGACTGCAGATGCTGGAAACCAGATTCTGGATTAATGGTGCTGGAAGAGCACAGCAGTTCAGGCAGTATCCAAGGAGTAGCGAAATCGACGTTTCGGGCAAAAGCCCTTCATCAGGAATAAAGGCAGTGAGCCTGAAGCGGGGAGAGATAAGCTAGAGGAGGGTGGGGGTGGGGAGAAAGTAGCAGGTCAGGGAGGAGAGGGTGGAGTGGATAGGTGGAAAAGGAGATCGGTAGGTAGGACAAGTCCGGACAAGTCATGGGGACAGTGCTGAGCTGGGGACTAGTTTGGGACTAGGGTGAGGTGGGGGAAGGGGAAATGAGGAAACTGTTGAAGTCCACATTGATGCCCTGGGGTTGAAGTATTCCGAGGCGGAAGATGAGGCGTTCTTCCTCCAGGCATCTGGTGGTGAGGGAGCAGCGGTGAAGGAGGCCCAGGCCATCCTTATTTGGTCTGGCCTCCGTGTGACTGCAGACCCACAACAATGTGTTTGACTCTTAACAGCCCTCTGGGCAATTAGGGATGGACAATAAATGCTGGCCCAGACAGCGACGCCCTCATCCCACAAATGAATAAAGGAAAAAAAGTGTTCCAAAGACCACGTCACTTCTGCAAATGCAAGAGTCACAGAGTCATAGAGGTATACAGCATGGAAACGATCCTTCAGTCCAATACATCCATGCCAACCAGAAATCCTAAATTAATCTAGTCCCATTTACCAGCAATTGGCCAATATCCCTCTAAACCCTTCCTATTCATACATCCATCCAAGTGCGTTTTAAATGTTGTAATTATACCAGCCTCCACCACTTCCTCTGGCAGCTCATTCCTGACACACACCACCCTCTGTGTGAAAAGATTGCCCCTTAGGTCCCTTTTAAATCTTTTCCTTCTCACCTCAAACCTATGCCCTCTAGTTCTGGACTCTCCCACCCCAGGGGAAAGACCTTGTCTATTTATCCTATCTATGCACCTCATGCTTTTATAAACCTCTAACAGGTCACCCCTCAATCTCCAATGCTTCAAGAAAAATAGCCCGAGCCTATTTAGCCTCTCCCTATAGCTCAATCCTTCCAACCCTGCCAACATCCTTGTAAATCTTTTTTGACCCCTTTCAAATTTCATGACATTCTTCTTATAAGAGAGAGACCAAAATTGCACGCAATATTCCAGAAGTGACTTGAGTTAAAATAAAACCCATAAATGTTGGAAACCCAAAAGAGGAAATGCCAACAGGATCAATAAATGTTTCGGGTATAATGTTCACCAGAACTGGCACTCCAATGATGACCAGTACCATCAACAATGTAGGTGTTTTGCAACAAATAGATAGTTTACCCTAAGAAAGGTAGTTTGCACAAAATCTTTTGATTTTGAAAGGCTTGTTACCTGAAACTTTAAAACTGGCATTAAATCAGAATGTCATAACATGGAACAGTTACAAAAATAATTTACAGTCACTGATATATGGTGAAAAATACAATAGTATTGTGTTTGCAACTGCAAAGACAAATAGAACAGCAAGAAACACCGAACTGCAATCCAGCATTTACTAATTTCAAATCTGTCACTTTCAGGACACAATTCAATGAAACGACCAAGAACCTATGCTTGTGCTGATTGAGAATCCTTACAGCATGTCCAAAGTCTGTGTAGTGTTTACTTGAGAAAGACGTAATGATTTGAAATCAATTCAGAGTGATACTAAAAATTAACATGAGACAACATAATATGAACAAGTCGTTCAAAACAAATTCTAAAACAATCATTACTTTTCTTCTTCTGGGAGCAACTTCATTAACATTGTAACAGTAAGCTTTTAATCTGTCAGCTGCCTAATATACAGCTGGTGATGCAATAGGAAGTCATAGGGCAGTGAAACTGGACAAGAGCACGGACACAAAACAAGACATCCATTGCAGTGATCAGTATATTCGACAGATCCATGTCCCCACTCCCAACCCATTCTACTGCTATATAACTTTATGTTTTAGAAGGAAGCCTTGCCGTCCATCATGTTTCTGACGATTCTTTGAAAGAGCTTTCAATTAGTCCCATTTCTCTGCTCTTTCCCATAGCCCCGCATTTTTTATTCCTTTCCAAGTGTGTATCCAATTACCTTTTGAAAGCTACTATTCAATCTTCTTTCGCCAGCCTTTCAGGCAGTGCATTTCAAAACACTGCAATGAGAAAACAAAATCCCATTTCCTTTCTCGTTCTTCTGTTAATTTTCCAAAAGCTGTGTCCTCTGATTATCAATCCAATTTTCCAAAGCTCGATTGGATTTTGCCTTAATCTTCTCTGTGGGGTGAAGACCCATGACAACTTCTCCAGAATGTCCCCAGGACCAGAGGTGCTTCCACTTACTCCTGGTTTCATTTTCAGAGTCATAGAGATGTACAGCATGGAAACAGGTCCTTCGGTCCATGCCGACCAGATATCCCAACCCAATCTGGTCCCACCTGCCAGCACACGGCCCATATCCCTCCAAACCCTTCCTATTCATATACCCATCCAAATGCAACCTCTATGAGGTCACCCCTCAGCCTCCGATGCTCCAGGGAAAACAGCCCCAGCCTGTTCAGCCTCTCCCTGTAGCTCAGATCCTCCAACCCTGGCAACATCCTTGTAAATCTTTTCTGAACCATTTCAAGTTTCACAACATCTTTCCGATAGGAAGGAGACCAGAATTGCACGCAATATTCCAACAGTGGCCTGACCAATGTCCTGTACAGCCGTAACATGACCGAGCCAGATAATGAAACGTCTGGATATCAAACCTACAGCTCAGCGAGCAAAGCTACACCATAAATTTTGCAAGATGTCACCATCTATTTCCCTACAGTCTATATCTTCCATATCCTTTTCCACAGTAAATACTGATGCAAATATTCATTTAGTATCTCCCCCATTTTTTGTGGCTCCACACAAAGGCCACCTTGCTGATCTTTGAGGGGCCCTATTCTCTCCCTAGTTACCCTTTTGTCCTTAACATATTTGTAAAAACCCTTTGGATACTCCCCATTTTCCCTCCTGATTTCCCTCTTAAGTATACTCCTATTTTTTTAGAATCCTCTTCTAAGGATTCACTCGATCTATCCTGTCTATATGTGACATATGCTTCCTTCTTTTTCTTTACTAAACCCTCAATTTCTTTAGTCATCCAGCATTCCCTACACCTACCAGCTTTCCCTTTCATCCTAACAGGAATGTACTTTCTCTGGATTCTTGTTATCTCATTTCTGAAGGCTTCCCATTTTCCAGCTGTCCCTTTACCTGTGAACATCTGCCTCCAATCAGCATTCGAAAGTTCTTGCCTAATACCGTCAAAATTGGCCTTTCTCCAATTTAGAACTTCAACTTTTAGATCTGGTCTATCCTTTTCCATCACTATTTTAAAACGAATAGAATTATGATCACTGGCCCCAAAGTGCTCCCCCTCTGACACCTCAGTCACCTGCCAAGCCTTATTTCCCAAGAGTCAGTCAAGTTTTGCACTTTCTCTAGTAGGTACATCCACATACCGAATCAGAAAATTGTCTTGTACACACTTAAGAAATTCCTCTCCATCTAAACCTTTAACACTATGGCAGTCCCAGTCGATGTTTTGAAAGTTAAAATCCCCTACCATAACTACACTATTATTCTTACAGATAGCTGAGATCTCCTTACAAGTTTGTTTCTCAATGTCCCTCTGACTATTGGGGGGGGGTCTATAATACAATCCCAATAAGGTGATCATCCATTTCTTATTTCTCAGTTCAGAAAACTCCTGCACATTATCTCTGAGGCTTTTATATTATTCCTAAAGTGTAGTGCCTAGAATGGGTCAAATAATCCACCTGCAATCTGAGCAGTGATTTATAATGGTTTAGAACATAACATTTTCTTTTATACTATTCAGGTCAGAATGCACTTAGTCACTGCTAGAAGAGTGGGACCATTTTCAGGTCAGGATCGTGATCAACTGTATTGCTTTGCCCAAAGCAAAGCAATTATCAGCCTCTCTCCAGTCTCTCCAACCAATCAAAAATGATGGTTGGTGTGACAGGTCCATTTTGTCAGAGGAAGCATTTCTAATTAAAGAGACCAGGACATGAGTGACAGGGGTGGGAATTTGGAGACCACAGCAACCGCAGGAATGGAGACCTGGGCCTATCATTCGTACCAGGAGGCCCTGCCATCGGATCAAAGGTCAGTTCAACCAAAGACAGGAGGAGGAAAATAATCTCTCTAACCAAACATGGATGGAAGTAGCCAAGGAAGTCCACAGAAAGATGTGTTCACTTCAACGAGAAGGTTGTGCAGCAAGTCAATCCTCGATTTCAGGATGATATGGCAGGAGAATGGTATCAAAATGCAGGTGCCAAATCCCCCAGTCTGACTTGCCAACATTCTCCTAACAGCCTTCCTCGAAACAACACATCATGAAGCTCCACTTATTCCTCTTTCTGGGCATTTCATAGACCTAGACAAAAGCAAGTAACAACACTCACTCTTGGACAATTGTCCTGTCACACCTATTGTCGCAATTAATCAAAATGTATGGTGCCCTCTCTCCTCTCTAGACAAGACACTACCAGAACTCTCAGCTTTGCCCTCTTAAAAGTGAAAGAGATTTTAGCCATCCACAGCTGATCCAGGACAACCTGGTGCCAATAAATGTATTATACGCAAAGCGACTTTAACAGTACTTGAGACAACAATTATTTTTTTCTCAATTTAAGCAATATCTGGCCTAAATAATAGTAAGCCTGCTGAGTTTTATATTTCTTTTCCAGGTTTGGAGAACGGATGTGCATTCATTTTTCAAGGTAGTTTCATATATTTGCACAGTTCCCAGCTTTGTTTATAGTTTCTATTTTTCTTCTGAATAGGTTTTGATTGCAATGAAATTATTTATTTGTTACTTAAGGAGTTTGGTTGACTTCTTTCTGAAACTGAGTGATTTATATCTGGAATAAAACAGTCCACTCCTCCACATGTCTGCCTATCTCTGACAACCGTTACTACCATCTTTATTGTTTACTACATTTCCAAATTTCACACCACCCACAAACTTAGAAATTAGGCACTGAATACATACCCAAGTCCAGATCTGTCAAGCAGGATAGCAGTCCTAATGCCAATCTGAGTGGAAAACATTATACTTTCCTTCATTCTGAAAAGGGCCACATTTACAACTCTGCTTTTTCAGCCAATTTCTTAACTACTTAACCAATGCCCCTTTAATCCTGTGGGCTACACTTTTAGTAGCAGGTTTTCTAAGTTGCACTTTATCAGATAGCTTTTGAAAATCTACACAAGCAACCCCAAGTGCACAACTATTTGTCTCTTGTATTTAATCTTTGAACCTAAGAAGGTTTGTCAGATAATGATTTGCCTGAACAAACCTGTGCTGAATGTCATTTATTTATTCAATTTGTTCAACTATCTTTTTATTTTTGACCCGGATTATTGTCTCTCAAATTTTCCCCACCACCAACTATCCACCAGCTACCAGATCTATCTCTCTCCAATTTCTGAACGGAGTTTATTTACAATTCTCTCATCTTCTGGCAGCAATCCAAGGAGGATTGAAAGATTGTCACTAAAGCTGTACCTATTTCCATCTTACGTCCCTCAGAAATCCAAGATGCATCACATTTGGTATTTGGATTTTCTATTTGGATCACTGCCAACTTACTCATTACCAAGTCTTTATTTTTATCCTATCTAATTTCTCTATTTGTTGAAATGGCTGCATCACCTTCTCCGAATACATAAATGCACAAATTCCAGTCGAAAATCCAAACTGCAGCCTAGGGAATTCCATCCTGCAGGTGATAAAATGTCATTTCACAGATGTCTAGACTGGAGATCTGCAGAAGCCTTTGATAAACAGTCATGTGAACTTAACTACTCATTTCACAATAATCATTAAAGTACTCAATTCTGGGTACTTCTGTGGCTGAAGCCATATTTCAACTGTAATCACAATTAAAAATGCATATATTCAGCCAGAAATAGATTTGTACATCTACCAAGAGAGAGGTGGAACAAAACCCTTCAGAGTAGTGACCTGCAATAATGTTTACTAGGCAAAAGTGAGGACTGCAGATGCTAGAGATTAGAATCAAGAGTGTGGTGCTGGAAAAGCACAGCAGGTCAGGCAGCATCCGAGGAGCAGGAGAATCAACATTTCGGGCAAAAGCCCTTCATCAGGAATGCTTACTAGTCAAATAGAAAGGTGAAAATGTAAGTTGATAAGCAGGGTGTCTATATGAAATGTCAGAGCTTTTGGAAGATGAGGAGTGAGCTAGCCAGAAGTAGATGCAAGCACACAGCTTGAAGAACAGAATAGAAATAAAAGTGACTGCAAAGTGTTAAATCATGATGAGAGATTAAAAGCCAAGCATTCTCTGGAGATTAGAAGGTTAAGGAGTGACTTGATTGAAGTTTTCAAGGTATTATGAGGAAGAGAGAGGACAGATAGAGAAAGAAACAATTTCCACTGATTGTGGAGTCGAGGACAAGAGTGGTTTCCATTTAAGAATTAAAACCAGGGCTTTCAGGAGTGACATTAGAAAATATTACGGCATGTAATGGCTGGCAGAAGTTTGGAATTCTATTTTACAAATGGCAGTTGATGCTAGATCAATCATTAATTGTAAATATCTGATTACTAGATTTTTTTCTACCCAAAGAGAGGGGGAAGGTGGATAACACTGTATAATGGCAACAAATGTCTCTTAAAGAAGAGGAACACATGAAGCTAAAGACAGGATTGAAAGTGTTGGAACTTTGGCAGCTGGGGGAGTGTACCAAGATTCTCTTATTATTGCAATGCATGTCTTGCTGCACAACATCAACAGCAAGAGAGATTCCCAATATCAAACAAGGGGTGTGGAGTCAGGTCATTAGGTCATGTGATGAGACAGGTGGAAGAGATGACAAAATGAATGAATGCCAGGAACATGCCATTAAGTTCTTGGATGAGGTACCAGAAAAGGTTCAATTATCTAATCAGGGTTAACAAGGTAAGATCAGCTTTCAAGTGGCTATTCCTAACTACTGCAGCATTATTATCATGGATTGCTCAAGTCACAATACCTCTCCCCTTAACTCATTTACAATTTTTATCAATTAGTATTCAGGACTTCAACCCATTTCCTTAAAATCCCCCTCACAAACTAGCTGCTATAGAAGATTTAACAGTCACAACCTACATAGCTAGCTCTTCAAACATCATCTGGACATATCACAGCACACTCAAACATATTTCCCTCTTTCTTGCAGGAGAAGGTGATGTACTAGAGGCAGAAGCAACAAGAACTACCAACACATTTCACAAAAGCTTGGCATTAAGCCAATTTGGAAATATCACAATGGGTGACCAAAGGTTTGATCAAAGAGATGGATTGTATGGATGTAAGAATAGGAAGGGTTCAGAGGAATATGGGCCAAGTGCTGGCAAATGGGACTAGATTAATTTAAGATATCTGGCCAGCATCAACAAGTTGGACTTAAGAGTCTGTTTCCATGCTGTACCTCTCCATGATTCTGAGGCAAAGTGATAAAAATTCCATTCCTAAAGCACTCTGTGCTCAGAGCTAAACAGCTGAAATCATAAATTGAAAGGTTGCTTGGAAGAGATGCTAGTGAGCTCTGGCTGAATATCATCCACATCCATGTTATTGTGCTTTTGATGATGTCACTAACAGACAGCATGTTGATAAGAAATAGTCAACTGATTCAATTAACATCCAGAGAGTGGTGAATCTCTGGAAATCTGGAACCCAGAATCTGTGGTTGTTCAGTATTTGAGTAAATTGAATGGTGATTAATAGATATTTGGAGTCTCCTTCAGCTCCTGTTTTTTGGTTTTTGAATAAGGAAATACACAAGGTGAGTTCTTTGTTTTAATAGAATGCTGCAATGGTTATTCTAATAAATTGTGATTTTAAATGTCTATTTGTTAGGATTTTTCTCATGTCCAGTCAATTGAAGGAGTTATGAATGAGTGGAAAGACAAAGAGGGCTAACTGAGACAGCAAGGGGAAGAAGAATGACAATGCTTGTGAGTGAATGAATAGATGGAGATGAGTTCAGTAGAAAGCTGTGATTGTAGAGCTCTGACACATAGAAGTGGCCGTGTCTTTTATTCTACCTCCTCCCACTTCTGAAGTATGTCTTGTGGTCTTTTCCTTTATGCTCCCAGTTATGTTCTATTCCAGGCCACCCAAGCCTGAAGAAAATAATTGGTGAAGCAGCAGCACTGCAGGAAGAGCCTACTCTCTTTCTCTGCAAGTGAATTTAGCATCAAACAGAACCTTTCAAATGTTCAGCAATAATCAAACATCTAACGCCTGTAATTCCTGCGTAAGCATTAAAGGTGCATACCTTGTGTATCAGTTTCTATTAAGTGAAGTAAGAACAAGGATTTGGTTAAGTGAGAACTTGGAAAATGGGAATGGTGGCTTTGAATTAAGAATTGTATGATCATTTGTCAATATATCTCTGCCTGTGACCAATAGGCATGCACATACCAATTACCTTACCAAGGTAGGTCGCTGTGCACTTTGAGGCTGGTGGGCTCCATTTCAATATTAAATAACCAGTTCGTTCAATAGAGGAATATCCAAACAGAATGTCCATACACAATCAAGAATACTGCTCACATGAATACAAATACCAACATTAATTAGTTGGCCTGAATAGTTTATTTCACCTGAACAATCTGTTTTTTTCTTTTCTTTTTTTTACTTTGACAAATGATAAATGTGTAAATCTTCATTTATATTCCATCACCAGGAAGAAAGGAAACGCCCGCGTGGCCAGTGACAAACAGTACCCTTCTCAAAAGGCAATGCTGCGTGATCAAACAGTGAAGGTGAGGGCAGGGATTAAATCAAAATAGAGTTGGACGGGGAAATAATACACTCCGCTCCCTGCGGTGCCCACCTTTCCCAGAAAATCTCCAGGGTGTTGGTAGACACCGCATGCTCCTTCTCCAGGGACACCCAGGCTCTAACATAACCGCAGAAGAGGGGCAGGCAATCAGCCCTAACAACTCCCTTCATGGCCCACTGCCTGGACCTGTTTATGGCCAGTTTGGCCAGGCTCAGGAGCAGACCCACGGGGAGGTCCTCTGACCTGACCTACCCTCCCCCCTCCACACCAGGTGCCCAAACAATCTGTTTTAGGTTGTACCTTCTATGCTCAAAATTATTTTCAAGTCAAGCAGAATAATTATGCTTGGTCAGACCACTGAGACGCTACGATTTATTTTAAGGAAGAACGTCAAAATCCATATTTCAATAAAACTCAAACAGATTTCATTTCAGCTCTCTTGGGTTGCAAAGCGAAGAAACTTTTCAGTTACTTCATAATATAATTCTTTATATCTCCAATTATTTGCTCTTTCCTTGTGTAAAGGCTGCAATTTAACCCATTCTTGTACGAAGTGCAAAGGTCAAATTGGTTCCTTTTTTGGGTGAATTGCTGAGATTAAAGTTCAAGTGCCAAGGCCCAAAAAAGCAAAAGATTAGTCACCAGAAGTTAGAACACTTAGAAGCATTTTCGTCTCCTCGAAGAAGTTGACGTTCAATTTCATTGGGCAACCGAAGTCAACAGCAGCAGTTCCAATTGTCCAATGTACACCAGGCCTTCAGTACAAAGGAATATTTGGCAGTTATCCACAACTATCCGTTTAAGGTGGAGAAAGTGAGGTCTGCAGATGCTGGAGATCAGAGCTGGAGATCAGAGCTGAAAATATGTTGCTGGAACAGCGCAGCAGGTCAGGCAGCATCCAGGGAACAGGAGAATCGACGTTTCGGGCATAAGCCCTTCTTTAGGAATGAGCAAAGTGTGTCCAGTAGGCAAAGATAAAAGATAGGGAGGAGGGACTTGGGGGAGGGGC
>NC_057712.1:23056146-23058153 GCF_004010195.1 Chiloscyllium plagiosum | reverse complement strand
AATATATCCCTGGTGGTGGGGTCCGTTTGGTGGTGGCGGAAATGACGGCGGATGATACGATGTACATGGAGGTTGGTGGGGTGGTAGGTGAGGGCCAGTGGGGTTCTGTCTTGGTGGCGGTTGGAGGGGTGGGGCTCAAGGGCGGAGGAGCGGGAAGTGGAAGAGATGCGGTGGAGGGCATCATCGACCACGTTGGGGGGGAAACTGCGGTCCTTGAAGAAGAGGCCATCTGGGTTGTACGTTTTTGGAACTGGTCCTCCTGGGAGCAGATGCGGCGGAGACGAAGGAATTGGGAATATGGGATGGCGTTTTTACAGGGGGCAGGGTGGGAGGAGGTATAGTCCAGGTACAGTTTAAGGTCTCTGCCAACACTGAATTTCAGCGATAACATCTACGACTTATGTGAATTGCACACACGGACTACTGATCTTTTATACAAAGGTAAGTAATATTTTGAACGCATAGTTCAAGTTGAAGGAATAATCTGCAACAACTTGCAATTATTTGTCCTCTAGGGCAGTAAAATAATAGTTTGATTCAACAAAACTAGGCAAGGAGCCAGATATGGAAATAATAAACAGATGACCACGGGCTTGCCACAAGGGAAGGTGATGGCCTCGCTGAGTATTGCTCAACGATTAATCCGGCGGCCCAGATAATGTTCTGGGGAATAAAAACCGAAAGAACTGCAGATGCTGTAAATCAAAAACCAAAACAACAATAAAAACAGAAGTTGCTGGAAAAGCTCAGCAGGTCTGGCAGCATCTATGAATAGAAATCAGAGTTAACATCTCAGGTCTGGTGAAGATAGGTCACCAGACCCGAAACATTAACTCTGACGTCTCTTTTCAGATGCTGCCAGACCTGCTGAGCTTTTCCAGCAACTTCTGTTTTTATTGTTATTAATGTTTCTGGGGACCCTTGTTTGAATCTCACCATGGCAGATGAAGAAGTTTGAATTCAATTTTTTTTAAATCTGGAAGTAGAATCTCATGATCATGAAGCCTCTGTTGAATGCTTGAAAAACTCAACTGCTTTACTAACATCCTTTGGAGAAGGAAACTGTTGTCCTTACCTGGTCTGGCCTACATGTAACTCCAGATCCACAGCAATGTGGTTGACTCTTAAGGGTGCTCTGGGCAATTAGAGGCCTAGCTAACAATGCTCACATCCTGTGAATGAATAGAAACTTCATTGGTTTCTTGATGGAGAAGAGAGAGGTAGGCAGGTTTGTAAGTTTTGAGAAATGGCCCATGTTTTCAGTTTGTTGTGCCATAAACATGATTGAGATATTTAAGCACATTTGAACTTAAGCTAGCTTACCAATGAAGAATGAAAATGGTTATTCCATGATAAAGGACACAGCACAAGTTTTTTTAAAAATAGTGGTCAGGGAGTTTCTTTAAAAAAGGAAGGCAGCGAAGTGAACTTGAAAACTAAAGGGAAAGACTTCAAACAAAATTTGAAGCAGTACAGAGGTCGCATTTGCACCAGGACCTCATGAGAGAAAAAAGATCACTTCATAACAAGGCGCACAGTAGCTAGCACTGCTACCTCACAGCGCCAAGTACCCTAGTTCGATTCCCGCCTTGGACGACTGTGTGGCATTTGCACATTTTCCCCGTGTCTGCATGGTTGGTAGACAATAGACAATAGACAATAGATGCAGGAGTAGGCCATTCAGCCCTTCGAGCCTGCACCGCCATTCAATATAATCATGGCTGATCATTCCTAATCAGTATCCTGTTCCTGCCTTATCTCCATAACCCTTGATTCCACTATCTTTGAGAGCTCTATCCAACTCCTTCTTAAATGAATCCAGAGAGTGGGCCTCCACTGCCCTCTGGGCCAGAGCATTCCACACAGCCACCACTCTCTGGGTGAAGAAATTTCTCCTGAGCTCTGTCCTAAATGATCTACCCCGTATTTTTAAGCTGTGTCCTCAGGTTCGGTACTCACCCATCAGCGGAAACATGTTTCCTGCCTCCAGAATGTCCAATCCTTTAA
>NC_057712.1:22982162-23054378 GCF_004010195.1 Chiloscyllium plagiosum | reverse complement strand
TCTTTAAAAGCTTTCCAGTCCTCAGTTTTCCCACTTATCTTAGCTATGTTATACTTTTTCTCTTTTAACTTTATATGTTTCTTTCCTTCCCTCGTCAGCCACGGCCGCCCCTGCCTCCTCCTGGGATCTTTCTTCCTTTTTGGAATGAACTGATCCTGCAACTTCTGCATTATACACAGAAATATCCGCCATTGTTCCTCCACGGTCATCCCTGCTAAGGTATTGCACCATTGAACTTTGGCCAGCTCCTCCCTCATAGCTCCATAATTCCCTTTATTCAACAGAAGTACTGTCACTTCCGACTGTACCCTCTCCCTCTCAAATTGCAGATTGAAGCTTATTGTATTATGGTCACTACTTCCCAATGGCTCCTTCACTTCGAGATCTCTGACCAATTCTGGTTCGTTACACAACACCAGATCCAGAATTGCCTTCTCCCTGGTCGGCTCCAGCACCAGCTGCTCTAAGAATCCATCTCTGAGACACTCCACAAATTCTCTTTCTTGTGGCCCAATACCATCCTGATTCTCCCATTCTACCTGCATGTCTACTTCGGTTTCCTCCCACAATCCAAAGATGTCCAGGCCATGCTAAAATTGCCCGTAGTGTTCAGGGATATATAGGTTAGGTGCATTACGGTAGGGGAATGGGTCTGGGTGGGTTACTCTTTGGAAGGTTGTTGTGGACTTGTTGGGCTGAATGATTCCACACTGTAGGGATTCTATGATTCTAATATTGTCTGTACAATGAGTAGTTGATTTGTGAGGTGACCACATCAGTGCCGCATGCAGGCAGCAATTCCATGGCAAGGTGGGCTTTTGTACCTGCAGGGTCATCAAGATTACCTTTAGTGCCGTACCCACGCAAGAAGGAAAAGGTGCATGAAGCAAAAATGCCAAAAGGTGCACAGAGAACAGCGCAGGTAAAACGTTTAAAAAGCAAAAGCAAAAAAAGCTGAAACTGCACATGGAATAGCCTTTTAGTCTTGCTACTAGATATTGATGGTATTTGTAAAAGACAGGGAATATTTGGAAAGTAACTAGCAAATTTCTCAGCATAAGTAGATGGCTATAGATGTGCATTCTGAGTTTAGTTATTTTTAAACCAAGGATGGAACTCTGCTTCTTTTGATTTAGATTTTGCAGAACCAGATGAGCAAATAATGAAGTTAAAGATATTGGAAGCCAGGGACTGCAAAGAGTCAGCACTTAGGGTCTGTCCAAAGAGGACTAGAGAGATCCTGAGAAGATCCCGGATGAGATGGTGGTACAGTGGTTAGCACTGGGTTCGAATCGACCCTCAGGTTACTGTCTGTGTGGAGTTTACATGTTAAATCCTGTATCTGTGTGGGTTTCATCTGGGTGCTCTGGTATTCTCCCACAGTCAAAAGGTGTGCAGGTTAGGTGGCTTGGCCATGCTAAATTGTCCATAATATGCTCTTCAGAGGGTCAGTGTGGACTCAATGGGCCGAATGGCCTGCTTCCACACTGCAGAGATTTCATGATCTTATGGGAAATAACAGATGATCATTTTTGAGTACAAGAGAGCTTATCACCACATACAGCTGATGACTTACAGGCAACAGCTTTGAAAATCAATGAATCAGTTCATCAGTAAGTGTTGTAACAAGAGCAAGGACTGTGATTTCTTAGAGGCTGAGCTGTCTGAACAGATAATGGAGCTGGTTATAGCCTCAATGGCCATCGAAGATTTCCAAAACAAACTTCTTGGTGGAAAAGAAAGGTCACAACATTGACACACTGCTATGATGGCAGAAAATAGGAAGCCATTGCAGCCAGACAACAACAGCTGTAGATATTAAGTGTGGTTCCCAGTTCTGGTGCAGTAACCAGGATGCAGAAGGTTGTGTGGGGAGGGCAGTCTGCTGTAACCACTTTGAAACCTGCCTGCATTCTAAGATCTTTGCACATCATGCATTGTAAAGGTGCAACCAGAGAGGATATTGTTGGATGCAACCAAACAAAAAGCATGTGGTGCGTATTGACCGTGACAACAGCAATGTGTAAGAGACCTCCATAAGCTTTGGCAAATTCATGAGAGCTGTAACAAGGCTGATCAGGGTGAGCATTCAGAGTGGAAGGCCAGGCTTCCCACGTTGTGAATGTGACACATCTGTGAATTCGGTCCCACAGTTGGAAGCTTTTGCCAGTATTAACATTATATGCCTGAAGAAATGAGCAAACACAAACTTAAAACCAAAGTCAACGTAGGAGCTAACACAAACATCCTACAGTCAGAACACTAAATGTGAATCATAGAAAATTAAAAGTGACTGCATATGATGAGTCAGCCTTTCCTTGCAATGGTACAGTGATGGTTAAATGCAGCTTTACCAATTCTGCTTGCAAGCCACAGTTATTTTACCAAGTGGACATGAATGGGCGGCAGGGTGGCACAGTGGTTAGCACTGCTGCCTCACAGCGCCAGAGACCCGGGTTCAAAAAGGGGTAAATGTAGGGGAATGGGTGGGTTGCGCTTCGGCGGGTCGGTGTGGACTTGTTGGGCCGAAGGGCCTATTTCCACACTGTAAGTAATCTAATCTAATCTAATGGACCAGTAATAACAGGCCGACAAGCATGTGTGGATCTCAGCAATGTGAGCATTCACAAATTGTCAAAGTGCAATAGAAGAGGTTAAGAACATTCAAAATGACTCAACCTAGTATTCAACAAACATATATCTAGACAAATCCGAACCATTGAAAACTTCAAAGGTGATAAGTGCAACACCGCAGAGAAAGCCAGATGTCACTGGGCTAATAATCCAAGACACAGAAAATCTTCAGTGCACATTTGTTCAGATCTCAGATTGGCAGATCATGACATTTGAATTCCGTAAAATCTGGAATTAAAAGCAAGTCTAATGGCGGCCACACAACTATTGACAATTCTCTTTAAACTCCTCTGTTTCACTAATTGGGCAAGAAATCAGTCACTTTTAGCTGGTCTGTCTTACAGTTATGCTGTTTGTATACACAAGAACAAATTAAAAGCGAGCTGGGTGATATTGAATTTACAGGTCGCTCTGCTATAACACGTGTTTCATTTGCGCTAATTGGCTATAATGCAATTGACGAATTGTGGATGTTGTTTAGACAATACAAACTTTCTACTGAACAGGTATGGAGATTTTCTATTAGTGATCGTCAACAGCATGATTTTCTATAGCTCAAGATTGCAGAGGAATACAACTGTCGCATTATAGCAGATCAAACTGTAATGGTAATATCTGTCTCATACATCATCATACAGACTGATGTAGATCATTTTGTGTGTGCTAAAAGAAAGATTGCATAATCATGGTAGGTTTGGACATAAGCCACCTAAATATTTCTCTCAACAAGGTGCCCACACAAAATTTCAACATCAGAAGAAATGAATCCCCCATTCACAGGAACTAGATTCTTTTCCAAGCTTGACTTCAAGCATGGATATTGATTGGTTCACTTGGTGAAGGAATCTGAAAAGAATCTTATTACTTTCAGAACACCATTTGGAAATACTCCAATAGAATACTCCAGAGACTAGCTTTAAATCTACCTATCAGTCAGGATCTGTTCCAACTGCACAAGATCAGAATCACAGGAAGTATTCCTGGACATGTCGCTGATGTCACAATAATGGCAAAACCAAAACTAAAATCCACACTTGCTGATGGCAGGAGCTCATCATCAAAGGTTTGTCTTCAACAGCAAGAAGTGCCGGGTGAATGCAGGTCAGATAGCTTTTATTTAGCTCTATCTATTCATGACATCCATACCAACTCGGACCAAGTCAAAGACACAACATGTGCCTAGTCCCCTAAATAAAAGCTATCTGACCTGCATTCACCCGGCACTTCTTGCTGTTGAAGACAAACCTTTGATGATGATAAAAAAAGACCTACGGAATGTCTTGGAAGTTTGTAACTTCCATACATATCAATCTTTTCTGTTAAAGCATTGTCTTTAAGAGATCTCTCAAGGAAAGATCTCCCAAATCTATATCAAGAGAACTATCAACACAGGCTCAAATGGACAATGTCAGAAGAAACTTGTATTCTAAAATTCTATAGTTCAAGGAAGAAGCCAATCCTAGGAGTTGGTGCATCTCAGAAAAGGCTAGGATCATGCATCATGCAAGATGGCAAATCAGTTACATTTGTATCCAAGAATCAATCACAAGAATAATTCCATTATTCCAAGAAAAGAGAAGAAACACTCGCTCTGGAATTCAGTATTACAGCATTCTATACCCACTGTTTGGTGAGCAATTCACTATGAAACCTGATTACAAACCGTTTAGAATAATTTGGCACAAACATCTGATGAGTATACCACCTAGTCCACAAGCACCTCTGGTAAAAGTGGAGGGCTATGATATTGATATTTGCTACAAACCAGATACAAAATACTTACCTCAGACTCAATAAGGAGATTACCAAATCTGAATATGATTGTGGAAATTTCACTCCATTTACTGGTAGTCAGTATGGACATTGAAATAGTAGATGTGCTGAAAGACAATCTGATGATGTTTGGTCAGCCCAAATGCAACCAACTTTAGGAAAGACAGCTAATCATCCACAACTGAAGGCATTATTGTGCCTTATTCTCTCACCATCATCACAGTGTAACCACCAGACCATACAGTTTGTCTATCCTTAGCATATCACATGCAACCACTCTCTCTAGGTCACTAACAATGTCCCCATTGTCCATGGGACACCTGCAACTTGTCAAAGAGAATGCAATTCGCACCCACAATACGCATTAAGTGCTGGGTATCATGACCAAAAACTGTTTTACAGTCTGCTGATGTTCTGCTGCCCCCAGCTCCCATCTACTGGAATCAACCAGGTCCTATTTGTCTTGTAGCATCTGACATGGCTGATCCCTGTCCTGTACAAGGAGACCTTTCTCCTCCTCACTATCCTCCTCCTCACTATCCTCCTTCTCTGCTCGACTGCATCCGTTCCCCAGTTCCTCAGCATATTGCACACCACATTATTGCCTGTCCCAATCATGTAGAGCACAGCACACCAGGAGAATGCAGTGAACTCTATCCAGATTATACTGGAGGTGATCCACTAGACCAGTCCAGGAAGTTGAACCACATCTTTCGTAGTGCCTTCGCCTGCTTCCTCCCACCTCTTTACCAACTCGTCCCCTAAATCTGGTTGAAGTACAGACAGCATTGTCGCAGCCCTCTGCATCAGTGAGGGGGTTGTGCAGTGGTGTCACCAGTCATGGTTGCATTAGGTAGCCTTGCTCTCAGTAGCCACACTTGTAAGGCACCTGGATCCTTAAACACATCAAGTACCTGAGAATGCTGCTACAGGATGTAGGAGTCTTGGCAGCGGCATTTACTTCCAAGAACTGTAATAGTGATCTCACACCACCTGGACATATTATTAAATGGAATCCCTCCCTATTGATGAATTCTGGAGTATTGAGGTACAGTCTCTCAGTGCCATGTGTGTACAATCCTATGCCCAGTGGTACCCAGCTAGATTTCTGAAACCAATTGCCCAGGCTGCAACATTGACCTCATCATGGGAAAACAACATGAAGTGTGACCTTGCAAAGATAGCATCGATTAATGTCCTGATGCCTTGTGAGTGCGTGACTAGAAGATCCTACACAGGTCACCCCTCACTCCCCACCTGCAGGATAGTTCCACCAATTTTAGTACAAATTCCCAAGTGTCATTGAGGAGGATTTTACAGGATTAACTGGGCATAGTATACCCTTACCAAGTGGAAGTTCAGTGTCTGTGTCAATGATGGTTGGTCCAACTGGCTTTAATTTAATTTTACATTCAATGGCTTGCTCGGCCGATCAAATGGTTGTTCAGTTTCTGACCATGTTGCTCAGGGACGGAAGTCACATTTAGGCCAGATTCAGTAAGAAAGGCAGACTTCTTTTCTATCATGACTTTCCAATAAAACATAGAACATAGAACAGTAAAGTACAGTACAGGCCCTTCGACCCACAATGTTGTGCAAGCATTTATCTTAATCTAAGATCATTCTGACCTACACATCCCTCAATTTATTGCCGTCCATGTGCAATTGGATTTTTAAAAATGAAATCCATTATCTTCATCATTGATGTCAGCTTTTTATTTGAACCTTCATAATTTAATTAACTAAATTAAAAGTCACAAATGGTCAGGATGAGATTTAAACTCAGGTCCCCAAATTATTAATCCAGCTCTCTTGTTTCTGAGGCCATGTAATTACTATGCTACAATACCCATAGCTGGTTACCTTCATTATCACAATCAACAAGCAAATCACCCAAATGTTTGCAAAGTACACTTTTAAGACAGAAAAATTATAGAAGGTTTACAGAATAAAATTCTGTCTTAATTCATTCCTGTCCAGAACGATAATCAAGAAATTCAGCCAAAAAGTCTGTATGTATTTAAACAATAGGTAAAACTAAACACAATGTGGACTAAATGAAAAACCCAGGTAGTAAAAAGTTCATTTACTTTTCTAAGTATTTTTTTGCACCAGATGTCAAGCCCCACAGGTAACACTTTGAAGTTTGTTATGAATGCAAAATGAAAATTCAACAAAATACATGAAAAAGTCATTCCTTCTACTGGAGTTAGAAATTTACAAGTAGGTGCCAGTGCCTTTGATATCACAAACAATTACAATAATCCAAATTTTCCAATTGGGTCACCTTACTACTTAAACAGTGACCAGTAAATATAGGTCAGGTAAACTGTTGAGGTTTTTAAGCAACTGGACTTTGTGGCCACATTTGTTATCACTGTTGTTTAGATGGTAAGCTGTGGAGTTTAATGCCCTTTAGAATATGTCTGATTTTCATTCCAGCTGAAATCAAAAGAATCAAAACTGGCTTAGTTCAATCTGGGACAGGGCCTCAGCTGCCAGATTTCCAGCCTGGACTCTAAAATGGGTGAACTTGAATCAGGGAGTGTCTCAGTTTTCGTTTCTATTGAAGAGATGTAAAACTGACTATTTACATTGATTTTATGTTACCACCCTTTCCATGATCACTGATCTGGAGATGCATTGGTTTTCAATGAACTTATGGTACTTTATTTCCCAAACATAAACTGCTCAGAATGACATGTTTAACACATTTATACTTAAAAATGAAAGCTAAAGTGTCACATATGAAAAATTATCAAAAACATAACTGCATAGACAACAATGATTATTAAACTAAATTTACATGTTATGTAAATCATCAGAGAATATTGTTAAAATGTAGCACTCAATTATTTCTAGGGACAAAGGAGAACATAAATCCAGAAAACACTACTATGTATTTGATGATTTCCTAAAATATTTCTTGCTATGTATTATAACGTAACTGAAGAAAGAGGAGCAGGGTACAACATTTGGCCTCTCAGGTTTGCTCTGTCATTCATTGAAATCATGACAGAAACAATTGTTCCTTTAACTCCACTGAATGGAAGGTTTGAGTTATAAGGAGAGGCTGGCTAGACTGCAACTTTTTTCATTACAGCACAGGAGGTTGATGGGATGACCTTACAAAGGTTTATTAAAATCATGAGGATTATAGATAAGGTGAATAGCAGATGTCTTTTCCCTAAGGTGGGGGATTTCAAGACTAGGGGGCATACCTTTTAAGGTGAGAGCAGAAAGATTTTAAAAAGACGTGAGATGCAACTTTTTTTACACAGAGTATCGTTCGTGTCTGGAATGAACTGCAGAGGAGGTGATAGATGCAGGTAAAGTCACAATATTTAAAAGACATTTGGATAAGTACATGAATAAAAAATGTTTGGAAAGATATGGGCCAAGCACAGGCAGGTGGGACTAATTTAGTTTGGGATTATGGTCGGCATGAACTGGTTGGAGCAAAGGGGCTGTTTTCGTGCTGTATGACTCTGATTCACTTTCTGCCTGCTCACCAACTCTTCCCTTTAATCGTTTACTCCTCTGTAGATCAAAATTTGTCTAACTCTGACTTGAATATATTCAATAACACAGTCTTCCTTTGCTCTTCATGTTAGAGCATTTCAAAGACTAACAACCATCAGAGAATATGGTTTTTCCTTACCTCAGTCTTAAATGTGAGACTTTTTGTTTTTAAAATGTGTCCTCTTCCACTAGTTCCAGATTTCCCAATGAGAAGAAACATACCCTGTTAACACTCTGAAAATCAATATAATCATCACTTATTCTTCTGAATTCTAATAGGCCCAATCTTTTCCACATAAAATTGCCCCATCGTCCCAGGATTCAGTCCAGTTAACTTTCTCTGAATTCTTTCAATTACAATTTATCCCTTCTTAGTTTAGGAGACCAAAACTAGATATAGCACTCTAGGTGTGGTATTCTCAATGTCGAAAAGTGTTGTGCTGGAAAAGCACAGTAAGTCAGGCAGCATCCGAGGAGCAGGAGATTTGACGTTTCGGGCATAAGACCAACTCTCCTGCTCTCCAGATGCTGCCTGACCTCCTGTGCTTTTCCAGTGCCACCCTTTGACTCTGACTCTCCAGCATCTGCAGTCCTCACTTTCTCCGTGGTCTTCTCAATGTTCTGGATAATTACAGAATGACTTCCTTACTTTCATACTCTGCCTTCCTTGCAATAAAGGCCAAAATTCC
This sequence comes from Chiloscyllium plagiosum, assembly GCF_004010195.1. NCBI lineage: Eukaryota > Metazoa > Chordata > Chondrichthyes > Orectolobiformes > Hemiscylliidae > Chiloscyllium > Chiloscyllium plagiosum. Next base: position 23,045,760 of record NC_057712.1, on the reverse strand, counting down.
ACTTATCTTCCTAATTACTTGTCATACCTTCCTGCTAAGATTTCATGTCATATACAAGGACACTCAAATCCTTCCACACCTTCAGTTTTTGCCCATTTATATAATACTCTGCTATTCTGTTCTTCCAGCATTATACTTCATCTATCAAAGATTTGTCTACTCACTGAAATTATCAATACCCTATTTGCAGACTCTTTGAGGAGAATGTTTCTGGCCCTCAGGAAAGAAGATCATGGTGGCAGAAGGTGGTTAAAATGGAGGGATCAGTGTTAGATTGGCTCCTTAACCATGTCCTACCAGAGAATCTGCAAGACATTCTGTGCATACATCCAATTCATTAATATAATGTAAATATCTAAGATACCACCCCCCCCCCCCCCCCCCCCCCCACTGGCTACCAAAGCTGTAGAATGGAACACCTATGTTTTATTGAATTCTCTTGAATTTATTTGGTTTTTGCATAGTTCTCAGACTTTGAGTTCAATTATATATTATTTATTGTTCACAATCCCTGTTTGAACCACAAACAATAACCTTGTTTATTTTTAATTAAATATTATTCATACAAACTATTTATAGGATTAATGTAGTACTGCTTGCATGTTACATCATTTTGCATATTTCTCAATCGCCTCGAAACCTACACTGTGAATTGTACTTGAATGCTTACTACCTAAAGGACATAGCTGCTTGAGCTGGGTCTGCAGCAGAGGGCAAAGGAACCAACAAAAGGTAAACTCACCAACTTGCTTGCTACAAATGCATCTGTGACCAAGTCAGTATTGGTAAGAGTGACCACTGCACAGTTCTCATGGAGTCACAGCTCTACCTTCACATTGAGAACACCCTTCATCTGTGTGGCACTATCGCCATGCTAGATGGGACAGATTTCGAATATATTCAAAACTCAACACTCGGCATCCATGAGGTGCTATGGGCCATCGACAGCAACTCATACTCTCGACACAATATGCAACTACATTTCCCGGCACGTCCTCCAGGAAACCTGCTTTCAGGACCTCCTTTTTTTTCCCCACCAAAATGGACTATGATCTTTGGCTGTTCACTCTTGACCAAAAGAATGTCACCCATTCTATCACACTGTTGACCTTGGCACAAGGAAAGCAACATACTATCCTGGATTCATGGTTACAGCTATAGAAATGTCTGTCTGTTTCCCAAAATAAAGAAAGCCCTTGCAGAATTGCACACCCACTGTCCTCCTTTTCCTCCTGTACAGCTGAGCTGCCTGTGGTGTCACTGACTTGGCTCTAATAGTACTCTCCTGAGTATCAATTACTCTCACCAGTATCCAAAGCAGATTACTAATTTGTCAGCAAGGTATTCTCAAGGGACTTCTGCACTCTCTGCTTGATTCTCTTGAATTCTCTGAAATCAGGCAGAGATTGCAGAAGTCATCCACTTCTACTTGAACACCCCGAAACTGCAGTATGACCACATCCCTGAACATGTCAACCATATTGTCCTCTACATTGTGAATAGTGACATCAACTACTCAAATTTCAAAACCCAGAACTCTGCTTGTGCAGATAGTGACAATTCCTATGGATGTGTTGTCTTGGACTTATACCGTGTTTAGGACTTACCACATTCCACATTGTTGAGGTGCTTGCCATTTTTTAACTGTATTTTTTTTAAAAAATCATCCATGACTGGGCCAGTAGTTATTGCACATCCTTAATTATCCAGAGGACAGTTTGGAGTCAACGACAATGCTGTGGGTCTGGAGTCACATGTACACCAGATCAGGTTAGGGTGGCAGATTTCCTTCTGCAATGAGCATTAGTGAACCAGATTGTTTTTTTAAAATGACAATTGACAGTAGTTGCCATTAGGCCAGCGTTTTTATTAAATGTTGGAATTTTTACTGAATTCCAGTTTTATTATCTGCCACATTGGGATTCAAACGCATGTTCACCAGAACATTAGCCTGTGGTTATTAGTCTGGTGAAATAACCACTGCACCATTATATTTACCAAATATTTATTACATGTAGAATAGTTTACCAACAGCTCCTTCAGCTGCACTGAAGGAGGTATCAAATTCTGGACAGTGAAGAAAATAAATTTTAAAAAGCATCTTCTCCCACTGCTCTGAACCCAGCATTAACCAAACTCCCTCTGCTTGAAATCACCATTGTTTTCTGTTTTATTGATTTCAATGAAGCAAAATCAATGTAATTTTATTGCTATCAGACATTCCATAAAACTGAAAATTATCTTTACTGTGTCATGATCAATTGATGGTACCAAATATTTGCAAAATGATACAACTTCGAAAAGCAAAACATGCAACATCTGTAAATCAATAAATACAGCCATTAAAAGTCCCAACAAAAACAGCAACTAAAATGTCATATTCCTCATTATTAAATATTAGTTTTGTTTTCACAGTGTCGATGATGGAACAAATAGTAAATGACAAAGTCATGAGTTAAGTGTGGTGAGCATTTGGCAGAGAATCAGTAACGGACGTCCAAATCCTCTGTTCCTTTTCACAAGTGTGAAGCAGAGAGCTTCATTCATCCTCTTTTGGCAAATACATCATCTCAATGGCACAATCCGCCAGACAAGGCTAGTCCCAGGTGCAGATTACTGATCTGTGCTGAACTACTTGGACGCCATTAGGAGTGGCAGTGACATTAATCTCAATGCTCTTGAGTTTGCAATAATCAGAATGGCTAAGGTTTGTGCTCAAGATTGCTATCTATAATGTGTTACAAACATGTGGACGTTGGCTGCAGATAAGAGCAGGTTGACTGTGATTTTCACTCCACCTTATATATCGTTACCTTGATTGCACTTATTAGTAAGAGTGAAATATAATTACTTGGGATGTGGTATCATGAAGCACTCCTCATACACAAAAGGAGAATTTGACATGAGCCAATATCATTAAGAAACAAAAGCTGCTTGGTGAGGGATGCTAACCTCGCATTTCCAGATTTTCATTAAATGCAATAACCTGAGAATACAATTCCATCAGAAGTTGCAAAACTAATATCAACCAATTATGATCTGCCTTCTCAAGCAATTGTTTGCCCACATAACACTTCAATTGTGCAATTTCTTGTATTTATCTTCACCACCGTTCCTCTGAACTCCTCTACTGTCTCCAGGTTGTTACATTGATTTCCTAAGATTCAGTACTGGAGGATCAGACATTTTCTCCAAATAATATCAAAATAAGACCAAAGTCACTGTTTTCCATCCCCATCACAAACTCTGTTCCCTAGTCATGACTCCATTCAATATGGGTCTTTTACTGGATGGAAAGTCATAACTAACAGTGTGTGACAAAGATCAATCCATGTTTACGATCCATGTTTACGACTTGGAGGAGGGGGAGAAAAGCAATGTATCCAAATTTGCTGATGATATGAAAATAGGTGGGAGGGCATGTTGTGATGAAGACATAAGGAATCTGCAAGGGAATACAGTCAGGTTGAGTGAAGTTTCAAAAATAATATCAACCAATCATGATCTACCTTCTCAAGCAATTGTTTGAGAAGGGCTTATGCCCGAAACGTCGATTCTCCTGTTCCTTGGATGCTGCCTGACCTGCTGCGCTTTTCCAGCAACACATATTCAGCTCTGATCTCCAGCATCTGCAGCCCTCACTTTCTCCAGGTTGAGTGAGTTGGCAATAACGTCATATATTAAGTTTAATTCAGGAAAATACACTTTGGAAAAAAGAATCAAAAGGCAGATATTATGTAAAAGGGACAAACTCTAACTAGTGCTATACTGCAGGATGAGTCTTCTTGTGCATGAAATACAAAGAGTTTGCAATGTAAATGCAGCAGGTAAGTAATCAAGCAAATTGAATTTTATCCTTTAGATTTGGAGTTTAAAACTAGGGAAATTTTGTTACTATGAGGCTGCATCTGGGGTACTGAGTAGTTTTGGTCCCTGTTTTTAAGAAAGTGTACACTGGCATTGGAGGCAGTTCAAAAGACATTCACGTGACTGATTCCTGATATTAAGGTTGACTTATCAAAAATGGGTAAATAGGTTAGGTCTTGATCATTGCAATATACAAGATTTGTGAGGGGGCTTGATAGGGTACACACTAAGAAGAAATTTCCGCTTCTCGAGAATTCAAAATTAGGGTACAGTGGTTAGCACTGCTATTCTACTGTGCCAGAAACCCAGGTTTAATTGGGTGACTGTGTGAAATTTGCACACTTCCCCGTGTGGGTTTCTGCTGGGTGCACTTTTTTTCTCCCACAGTCCAAAGACATGCAGGCTCAGTGGATTAGCCATGATAAATGCAGGTTTACAGAAATAGAATAGGGGAGGTAGGGGTGATGTTCTCCAGAGGGTCAGTGCAGACTTGGTGGGCCGAAAGGCCTCGATATGCACTGTAGGGATTCTACGTTCCTCTCCATGGCAACAGTCGACAGATGAAACAGATTCCATAACTTTGGTGTTATACTTAATCCCAAGAATACTTTCTGACATATTGTACCACTTCCACCTCCCCAGTATCATCCATCTTCTCCATTGCCAGAAGTCTCCTGCATGTCTTTGTTGAACTCTAAAATTGACTAATCCAAAATATTCTTTGCTGGCTGTATCATCTATTTTCTATAGGTTTGATTTAATCCAAAACTGTGACCCATATCTCAACATCTCACTCATCTGTCACCAAGATATTCACTGACTACCTTTGTTTCCAGTTCAGCAATGTTCACTTTTAACACAATTATCCTTGTTTTCAAATCGCTCCATGGTCACAACCATGGAAATATTGTTGTGACTTCCTCTGATTGTGCAACCTTCCAAGTCCTCTGTTCTCATCCACTTTAACTGATCCACCGCCAATGTCAAATTTGGTTTGATAATGCTCTTATGAAATGCCTTGGGAGGTTTGGCTCAACTGAAGGTGCTATATATGTGCAAGCTGGGTTTTTTTTCTGCACTGCAGCCATTCCCAATTGAAACTGCAGGAGATTTCATTTCCTGTTGTTGGACTCCAGGTTTTGGTCTTTCTCAATTCTACTTTCACCTCTAATACTTTGCCAACCATCCATGTCAGCCTTCTTATGCGACCAACAAGTTAAATTGACCAGTTTTAAATAGAAAATCATTGATGTTTATTAGGATGGACATCAGACTGAAGATGGAAGGTACAGAAAGAGAGTGAAAGAGCAAATCACAGCTAAGACAATACATGAAAAGATACTGGTAGATAACATAAAAGGGAGGTCCAAAGTTTTGTCCAGACATATAAATAGTAGAAGGGTAATAAGAGGAGGAATGGGACTCACTCGGGATTAAATAAAAGATTTACATCTGCAGACAGAGGTCATAGTTGAGGTATATGGTGAATACTTTGCATCTATCTTTACCAAAGATGAAAATGCTACACCATTCATAGGGGAAAAAAAAGTTATTTCAGAAATTTGAGGGGCTTAAATTGGCAAGGAAGAGCTAGTGGATAAGCTGTCAGTAATCAGATTAATAAGGCACCAGGACTGGATAAGATGCATCCATGGATACTGACACAATGAGAGTGGAAATTGCAAAGACTATGGCCATAATTATCCCATTGTTCTTAGACTCAGGGATGGTGCCACAGAATGGAGAATTGCAAATGCTACACCCCCATTCAATGTAGTGCAAAGACAAGCCCAGCAACTACATACTAATCAGTTTAACTTCTGTGGCAGGATTGCTTCTAAAAATTATGATTCAAGACAGTATGAAGCAAATGTGGGTTAACTAACAAAAGTGAGAATAGAGAACATGATGGCACAAAGGTAATATTCCTGGATCTGGAGACACAGGCTGATGCTCAGAGCACCAGGGTTTGAATGCACCTTGGCAATGGTTACTGTACTGAAAAGCATCGACTTTGAACAGATCTAGCACTTGGGAGCTGTGCATCAATAAGATGCTTGGGACTTCAAGAGTTGCAGAATTTTGTTCAACCACTATCTGCAACCTTTTGGGCTGGCACATCCCCTACTCTATTATTGCCATCACGCTGTGGTGCTGAACCTGGATCAAAGAGAAGTATGCCAAAAACAGCACCAGTTCCAGGCACAACTAAAATTGAGTTGCCAAGATGGTGTAACTACAAAACAGAAAGCTTGCACGCCAGACAGTGGAAGGAACTTGGAATAGACAGAGCTAAGCAATCACACACAGATACGGGGAGAATGTGCAAACTTCTCACAGTCAGTCACTCAAGGTTGGAATTGAACCCAGGTTCCTGGCCCACTGAGGCAGCAGTGCTAATCACTGAGCCACTGTGCCACCCTAATTCTGGGAATAAAACTGAAGACTCATGCTCCAGAATTTGTTACACCTCAAGCCAACAGTACAGCACTGCAATCTACCTGCATTGTGGAAATCTGCCCTTGTATGACCTGGGCACAAAAAAAATAGGACAAATTCTATCCAGCCAATTACTGCCCCACCAGTCAACTCTCAATTGTCAATGATTTGGAGGTGCCGGCGTTGGACTGGGGTGTACAAAGTTAAAAATCACACAACACCAGGTTATTGTCCAACAGGTTTATTTGTGCTAGGTCTAGTGCTTCCAAGATAAACCTGTTGGATTAAAACCTGGTGTTGTGTGATCTTAACTCACTTATCAAGTGAAGAGATTGTCAACAGAGCAATCAAGCAGCACTTGCTCCACAATAAACTGCTCACTGAGGCTTAGTTGGATTCTGTTCAAGTTACTCAGCTTCTGAGCTAATTATGCTCGTGGTCTAAACATGACTGAGGTGACACGCTGGCTCAGTGGTTAGCCAGTGCTGCAGCCTCACAGTGCCAGGGACAGCTTCAAATTCTACAGTCCAAAGATGTGCAGGTTAGATAGCTTGGGCAAAAAGGTTAGATAGATTGGCCAAACTAAATTGCCCATAGTGTCCAGAGATGTGTAGGTGAGATGGGTTGACCATGGGAAATGCAGGGTTACAAGGATAAGGTAGCAGGGTGACTCTAGGTAGGATGTTCTTCAGGGAGTCGGTGTGGACATGTTGAGCTGAATGGCCTGTTTCCACATTGCAGAAAATTCAGCATAATTCACGACTCCTCAGATATAGTCTATGCCCAGATGCAGCAAGACCCAGACAATATTCAAGCTTGGGCTGATAAGTGCAATAATCAATCACAGCACACAAATGACTATCTCCAACAAGACAGTACGTAACTGTCTCTTTAGATGTTCTATTGAATGATTCTATGCTATTATTGGGTTTAGGAGAAAGTGAGGACTGCATATGCTGGAGCTCAGAGTCGAGAGTGTAATGCTGGAAAAGCACAGCAAGTCAGGCAGCATCCGAGGAGCAGGAGAATCAACATTTCGGGTATAAGTCCTTCATCAGGAATGGCTGATGAAGGGCTTATGCCCAAAACGTCGAATCTCCTGCTCCTCAGATGCTGCTTGACCTGCTATGCTTTTCCAGCATTACACTCTCGACTATTATAGGGTTTAGGCTTGACCTGAAACTGAATTCAACCAGCTATGTGAAAACTGTAGTTACGAGAGCAGAGCAGAGTTCATAAATTTTGCAGTCTCTTACCACTCCAATCCTTGTCCACCATCTACAAGGTATCTAGCCAGAGATACATGATGGAATACTCTACAACAGCCGAGATGAATGCAGCTCTAACAACAACCAAGAAGCTTGCCACCATCCCAAACAAAGGAGCTGACTTGATTGGCACCTCATTCATGAGCTTCAACATTAATTCCCTCCACCACTGATGCACAAAGCCACCTTGCTACAACATTTCAGTTTCCTAGCACTTACATGCTTCAGCTTAACTGACATCTTCAAAGACAGAAATTTATTTCTCCGGAATATGGCGAATATAATTTTAAAAATTCAAAAATTACATAATAAACAAAAACATAATTATATTTATCCACTAAATTGGCTACAATGCTTTCAGTAAAGATTTAATTTGAGGCCTTACTCTCTCGTTAAAGCCTAGATTTGGAATTGATGTGTTTTCCCAGATCTATGACATATGTATTTGTACCATTTAACGAGCAGAATTCATCAAATAAACCTGTTTCCCCTTCAATGAGCTTCTTACCATAGAATCTCTACAGTGTTGAAGCAGGCCATTCAGTCCATCATGTCCACACCAACCCCCTTGAAGAGCAACCCACCCATATCCATCCTGCTACCCCATTCTTACAACCCCACATTTCCCATGGTCAACCCACCTAACTTACACATCTCTGAACACTATGGGCGATTTAGCTTGGCCAATCCATCTAACCTGCACATCTTTGGACTTTGGGAGGAAACCGGACTACCCAGAGGAAACCCACGCAGACACAGGGAGAATGTATGAACTCCACACAGACAGTCACCCAAGACAGGAATTGAACCCAGGTCCCTGACGCTGCAAAGCAGCAGTACTAACCACTGAGCCACCAGTTCAGAAAATTTTCATAATTATGTTAAGAAAAGCTAGAAACAAATTTAAAATAGATTGTTCAGATAATATTTATTTCCTTTTGATTCTTTCACAAGATAAGGATGCTGCTGGCTGGAGCATAATTTATTACACGTCCCTAAATACTGTTGAAAAAGTGTTGGTGCACTATCATTTCAAGCCCACAACGATGGTCACTGGAGAACTATAGCCAAAGCCCTTCAGAAGGGAGTTTCAGAGACACTGAGGAAAAAGTGATATATGGTATTTGCAATTCATAATGGTTACTGACTTGGTGAGGGAGTGGAAGTGCAAGTGATGGTGTTCCCATGCAGCAACTGCCTTTCTAAGTGATGATGGCTATAGCTGCTGTCAAAGAAGCCTTGTTGAATACTGCAGTGTATTTTGTAAACGGCCCATACTTACACCATTGTTTTTAAGTGGCGGAGGAAATGAGTTTTAAAAGTGACAAAAATGGGACCAATCAAATGGCTGTTTAATGCTGCTTATTGTCAAGTTACTTGAGTGATGTTGGAACTGCACTCATTCAGGCAACTGTGACTTGTGCCTGGGAGATGATGTTGGGCCTCTGGGGAGTCAGGTGGTGATCTCCTTGCTGCAGAATTTCTCAATTCTGGCCTGCCTTCGAAGTCTCTGAATTTATATGGCTAGTCCAGTTCAGTGTCTGATCAATGGTAACCCCCAGGATGTTGACATGGAGAGGTTATTCAGTGATGGCCATTGAATGTCAAAGGGAAATGGTTCAATTCTTTCCAGTTGGAATTGGCATAACCTGTCATTTATAAAGAATGAATGTTGCTTGAGTGTCTTTTTTAAACAGAGTGGTGGTGTCTATATCCATATAAACTAAAGCACAACAACTAATTACATGCTCGTGGTAACTTTTGATTTATGTTTCAGAAATTTTTAATTCCAAAGAGATAGAGGTGGGGGAGATATTAATTTCCTGTGTGCATCAGGTACAGTGATTTACATGGCCACTTGATACCGCCAGTGAGAAGAGAATATTTTGCGAGTTTCACTGATTTCCCATTTCCAGTATTGAGATGGGTGCATTACTGTTTACAATGCAGAGTTGGTATGATGTCGATTTGAAGCTACCTCTGAAATCAGAGCTTAAGTCAAATCCAACCATACAGGATTAATGTGGATTTCACCAGTTTCCTTATTTCCCCTCCCCCCCCGCATTATCCCAGATCCAACCTTCTAACTCAGCACTGCCTTCAAGACCTGTCCTACCTGTCCATCTTCCTTCCCACCTAGCCGCTCCACCCTCCTCTCCGACCTACACCCCCACTTTCATCTACCTATCGCACATTCAGCCACATTCCCCCCAGCCTCACCCCCCCTCCCATTTATCTCTCTACCCCTTGACTCACAAACCTCATTCTTGATGAAGGGCTTATGCCCGAAACGTCGATTGTCCTGCTCCTCGGATGCTGCTTGATCTACTGCGCTTTTCCAGCACCACACTCACGACTCTGATCTCCAGCATCTGCAGTCCTCACTTTCTCCTCTGAAATCAGAGCTGTCTATTCATGGTACACTTCCCCAGGATCAATTTTTTTTGCAATGATCTATAACAGGCAAGACATCCCAGTTTTCACATTGCAGCATGCAGGGTCCCAGTAGAGCAGGCAATGGCGTGCAAGGAGTTCTCCTCTCCCTGAGAGGGAGTTACAGCACCAGAGTAGCTGACAGGCACAGGAAGAGATGGCAGAGAATGTGTGTAGTATTAGTCTGAAATGTTGAAAACCGTACATTGATCTTAACTGTGCAAGAAAAGCAAGAATGATTTCTTCATCTGTCTGAAAACGATGCTTTATAACATCCCTACACTAACCCGTATTTGGAGTGTGGAGCTGTGCTGGGTTGCTGGGGAGGAGTGAAGCTAACACATTGAGTAATTAACTGTTGCAAGAGAACGTAGCTACGAGCTGGAGCTGTTCCCTTTTGCTTCATCTTTGTTGTCACTTGAGTTTCCTTTCTCAGGAGGCAAAAGGCCTTTCTGCTGTGCCGTCTCCAATTGCCGTCCCTGGTGCACTGTAATACTGTACAAATGACAATGATCAGGGACACTTTTTCCCAGGCTGTACTGCAGAACGTCCCCAGAGCTGTCCAGACATTATTTGTGCTCTCCAATCATCTGCTCTTGTAATCACATGATCTGTTTGAATCTTATTTCAGCAGGCTTGCATTGTTATTGCAGAGGTGAAATAAGCCACATTTGAAGAGGCAGCTTTCGTTGCTAAGCATCCATGCTGTAACATAATATGCATGTATATAGTTGGAGCAGGGGAAATGGTGATCTGTCCCTGTATAAAGGTATAATATAGGAAATGTAAGCATGGAACCTGCATGAATTGCAGGCACTGGGCAAAGACTAATCTAAACTGAAGGGAATGAAATGCTTATGGCTGGTGCCTCTTCAACAGGATTCTTGTGGGCTACACAAGATGCAGTCAATCACATCCTGAACTTCATGGAACCAAGAACATTTATAACCTCACAAACTTTTCCTGCTGGTTCCTGAAGAAAATTACTTGCTGGCTGGCCTTTGCACAGACAGCATCAGTCACCTGTTTGATGTATTGTCTCTGCTCAGGGCAATCCTCCAAACCCATTCCAACATTGCAAGTTCATTTCCATCAAGAGCCTACCCAATTTTGAAATCATTGATTGTTTACACTTTCACCATCCTCATGAGCAGTGAGCTCCATGTCATTCCAACTCACTATGTGAAGAAGATTCTCATCATATTCCTTGACAATTTCTTGCCTGAGATCTTAAGTCTGTATCCCCAGGTCCTTGTACTAACTGCTAATTACAACAGTTTTCCCTGGTTTTGTATTTAAGCCTGTTATAGTCTTGTAAACCACAAGCAATCTCCTCTGAATCTCCTTTACTCTAACCTTTCTCAGCTAAGCTTGAAACTAAAGCTCTGCAGCACTAGATCCATTCTGGTAAGTCTTCTCTGCACCCTCCAAAGGTTGTTCACAAACTTCCTAAAGTAGATCAGATCTTAATTTGGTCCTTTTATTGGGATTTCATCTGTGCCAGAGTTTTATCAAGATTCTATATAACTCGCCTGTTTTTGTATTTATGTTTTATGAACCCATGACCCCATATCCTTTGTTAAACACTCACAACATGATCTGTCAACTTTAAAGAATGATACACATATATTCCAGTTCACCATCTTCCTGACACTTTTTAGAAATGTACCATTAAATTTGTCTTGCTCCTCCTTATCCTTTTGCAAAGTGCATTACCTCATACTTCTCTGTATTAAGATCCATCTGCTACTTTCCTGCTCATTCTGCTAACCTATCTATGTACTGTTGCAGGCAATTCATATTATCCTTACAGGTGGTTGATCTTCCAAGTTTGATATGATCGGCAAATTTTAAAATTTTACTGTTTTCGCAAGTCCATGTCATTTATGGTGGTCATAGCAACGACCCAGTGGACCACTATTTGTCTGTCTGAAAAATAACTACTTCCAACAACTTGGTGTTTCCAATCCGTAAGCTAATTGTTTTTGTGCAATTAGACATTGATTCTCTGCCCACCCCATCCCATTCCTTGAAATTTGATTTTGTTGAGCAGTCTTTTATGTGTTAGTTGCTAAACATTTTCTTGAAATCCATGTACACAACATCCATGCATTTCCTACATCAACTTTCTCTGATATTTTATCCAGACATTGAATTAGATTGGCTAAGCATGATCAACAGTCACAAATCCCTGCTGGGTCTCTTTAGTTAAAGCACAATTCTTCAAGTGCTTGGTCATTACTTCCATTTTAAAAATCACACAACACCAGGTTATAGTTGAACAGGTTTAATTGGAAGCACTAGCTTTCAGGACAACCACGTGATAAAGGAGCAGCGCTCCAAAAGCTAGTGCCTCCAATTAAACCTGTTGGACTATAACCTGGTGTTGTATGATTCTTAACTTTGTACACCCCAGTCCAACACCAGCATCACCAAATCATTACTTCCATGATTATTGTTTCTAAAACCTTATCACTACTGACGATAACTTAACTGGGTGGAGTTGCCAGGACTATCTTTACACTTTCTCTGAAATAAGGCTGTCAGCTATGCCTCCCTCCAGTCTTCTGTTAGATCTCCCATATCTAGAGAAGATTAGAGTTTAAAGACAAGCCCTTGAAATATTTCCATCTCCACTTTCTCACAACCTGGGATGCAAGCCATCTGGACCCAGTGACTTATCTCCTCCATACACAGCATAGAACCTGAGGTGAAAAAAATTGAGAAATATAGAGTGGTTTGCATGTGATCACGTCTGAAATGAGTTTTGAGTCCTGCTCAATGGACTACTGTAAATGGATTGCTTAAAAAAAACTCTCTGGAGAAGCACAGTCTTCTTATTCATCAATCATCAGTACGCTGGGTAAAGGTTATTCTGGGCCTATAGACTCTATAAGCACCATAATGACAGCTGTAAGCAGCCATTCTTCTTTGTGACTTCCATGGAGCCCTAAACATAATGACATGATGCTCTCTCATCTAATGATGTTCTGCTTTCTCCTCTTCTTCCAGTCAGAATGAACTGGCCAAGCTGTCTCCCATTTTTGCAGTAACCAGGTCCTTTTTAAACTTGAAGTAAATCAAAAATGCAGTGATTTCTAACTCCAAAAAGCACCTCCATAAGTGAAACCATGTTTTCTAATAGATCCCAATGATTTGAGTACTTGCACATGAGTATCACAAAGGGAAGACTGTGTTACATAGGCTGGCTTCAGCATTCAGCCTTATTAATTCAAACAAAAATTGCACTGGAATCCGAATAACATCACTGGACTCCAATTTGTGTGTAATAATGAGACTTCTAAGAGCACTAGCTAGCTCATTGGAGTCAACGTAGAATTACGTTCAGCAGGAAGGCTCTTGGTACAGTATTGCAACCATCCAATCATATGTGGAAAACCAGGCAATGGCGAGATGAAGATCAGCCCAAAAATGTCTTCCTCAAAACTAAGTGTAAATTTCACACAACTTGTTTGACATTAAAATAAACAGCCTATTTTACCTGAATGTTTCCTGTTGATAATTAAAAATGGTAAACAATCTAACTGTTAGCAGCAGCCAACTTGGGAACACAAGGGACATTGACCATCATCTACCATGATCCCATGGTAAGGAACAGTGGTGATGGCGTTTTGACAGGTCCTTGGATTTTCCCACTTGTCTTGTGAGCAAACTGTTACTGGGATAGTGGGAGAAAGTGAGGACTGCAGATGCTGGAGATCAGAGCTGAAAATGTGTTACTGGAAAAGCGCAGCAGGTCAGGCAGCATCCAAGGAGCCTTTTCCAGCTGGAATAGTGGGAGCCAAATCTAGGATTCCTCACGTAGTGAGTTCCTGTTTGACCAACTGAGTGATGACTTGACAAGTAAGATCAGATATCCAGAAAGATGATGGTGAGCCCCAACAGCAACCAGGCAGTTTCATGACAGAAACCTTGATCAAGCTACGCTCCACCATTCAAAGAACACTTACCCCACGGTTTGTCAGCACACCTTCTACACCTCCGACAGGCCACTTTCCAAATCTCTTTGGTGAACACAGAGGCACCTCCACCTAATTTTGGCGACAAGCCTCTGATTTACAATGAGCAAAAGCAGTACCACAAAAGAACACAGAAAATAAGCAGAAATAAACATAAAATAGTATCATATGGGCTTGAAAAATGTGAAAACGTGGTATTAATTGACTACAGTTCCCTCTGTTTCTTCTGTGGACTTGTAAGTCACCCAAACACATCAATTGAGGGCAATTATGTGCACAACAGTTTGGTTTGCTGTCTGTTCACCTCATTAGTATGAATCCAAATTATGTTAATTTCCTTTCTTCTCTAAATGTGGGGGCAAGAACGCTAAATGGTGATGAACACATCATCCCCACCAGCAGGCTAATTCACTGGAACACTACCCTCTCCCCCATTCAGCTCATTAAAACTGTATAGATAAGGAAAGGCACATAGCTCAGCCGAGCACTGGCTTCGTCCACTTGCAACCTGAAACACCAGCAGTTGATGGCCAATCAGAGGCCAACTGTTCTGGGTCCTAGTGTACACTAATTGGGGACTGCCCCTCAGGGGATCCAGTGATGTAGAGGTAAGTCCTTATTGTCAACTTCTTACCAAGTTGGGCGGGGGGGGTCACTGGAGGGGGAGGTGTGGTGGAAAGGAGTCAGAGGTGAGACCTGAGAGTGACTATCAGAGGCAACCTCCCCCAATAAACTCAACAGGCATGTCATCACAGTTGTACAGTTGGGAGGCATATAATGGTCTAAGTGGCAAGTTTAAGCCTTCCATTGGCATCTATGAACTGTCTCACCCAACACATTTGACAAGGTGGTGAAAGGACAGTTGAGTTTCTTTCCAGGGAAGACTTGCTCAATTAATTATTTCCCCTTCTCACCCCCCTTTGTCACTACCTCCAGGGAGAAAAGTCACATCCAGCGGCTGAACACCTACTTTTTCTGCCTCAATTCAGCATCTCACAAAGGCGAGCTTGACAAGTAGTCAGGTATAATTTAAAATGAGTGGGATCCACAAAAATGCCCAAAGGTTTGTAATCCCTGCCAGACAGCTGCCGAGATGGTTGATGCAAATACGTACATCAATACCAGTGAGATATTATTCTGAAGTTGGTATTTAAAAACATTGATGGAAATGTGTTGCTGGAAAAGCGCAGCAGGTCAGGCAGCATCTAGGGAACAGCAGAATCGACGTTTCGGGCATTAGCCCTTCTTCAGGAAGGCTAATGCCCGAAACGTCGATTCTCCTGTTCCCTAGATGCTGCCTGACCTGCTGCGCTTTTCCAGCAACACATTTCCATCTCTGATCTCCAGCATCTGCAGACCTCACTTTCTCCCCATTTAAAAACATTGCTTTGGCAGATAATAGCAGTTTCAACCTGAAGATCTTTAACTGACTGGCAAAAGTGACAACACTTCCTATTCCCAAGAAGCACTATCCTCTACCTTAATTGTAAGTTTCACCAAGGAAAATGCTTCATAGCAACAATAGATTAGATTACTTTACAGTGTGGAAACAGGCCCTTCGGCCCAACAAGTCCACACCGACCCGCCGAAGCACAAACCACCCATACCCCTACATTTACCCCTTACCTAACACTACGGACAATTTAGCATGGCCAATTCACCTGACCTGCACATCTTTGGACTGTGGGAGGAAACCGGAGCACCCGGCGACACTGTTCCACTGTGCCGCCCAATAGTTAAGTGCTTACCAACATAAATGGAAGTGAATGATGTGATGTTTACTTTCCATCACTACTTTTTTATCACATGCCTACTGCACATGATGGGAGATCTAAGTATTATTATTAGACTATTTATTATGTGAGTGGCTGGAGCATCTACACCATGGGGTTCATTTTCTGTAGTCACCTTGTGAGATTCTCCACTTCTAAAACATTACTTAGAAATTTGCAACCAGTGAAAAAGGGGTCAGTCAGGAGTTTAAATCTGCAGCGTTTCAGATGCTGCAATTCCAAAGTTAGCCACGCTGTGGAGAAGAGTCTCTAAATAAAGAGCAGAGAAGAGGAATTTTCTGGATGACCTCCTCTGGAATTGTGCCATCGCTAACTTGGAAGCTGGAAACTTCAAAATATCCTGATGTCCAAATAAAACAGGTGCCACATCCCTTACATATGCTTATTGAGATCCCTTCCACTTTAAAATGAGCAACATCTTAAGTCAGTAACAAATTATTCCTTTTATTTATTGTTTATGGCAATCATAATGCATTGCTGATGAGGCCAATATTTATGACCCATCTAGAATTGCTCTTGGGAAGGTTGTGCTGCCTTCTTGGACTACAGTAGACCATTTAGCCTCTACTGTGTAGGTACAGCTACAGCGCTGCTATGTAGGAAGCTCCAGGATTTTGACCAGTGATAGTCAGGGTGTGGTGATATAGTTCCAATTCAGGTTAATGTGCGTGGCCTTGAGGGAAACTTGATGCTGATATGGTTTCCATATATCTGCTATCCTTGTTTCTCCTAGAATAGCAGAGGTCAGAGGTTTTGAGGATGCTTTCAATAAATCAATGTTGAGTTATTGCAATTCATCTTGCAGATAACACTGCAATCATGGTGCAACTCACATTTGCTCGCAACACAAAGCTTTGTCACTGTGCCTCAGTACATGTGACAATAAATTCAATTCAATTCAACAATGACATAAGGTGTGAATACTTAGGGGGATAAAGTACAAGAGCAAGGAGGTGATGTTAAGCTTGTATAAGGTGATTTTTAGATCTTAGTGCAGTATTGTGTACAGTTCTGAGCACCAAATTATAGGAAGAATGTGAACACCTTGGAGAGAGCGCACAAGTGATTTACAAAAAAATGGTTCCAGGGACGAGAAACTTTAGTTATGAGGACAGATTGAAGAAGTTGAGAATGGTCTCTTGGGAGAAAAGATCTGATAGAGGTTTTCAAACAATATCAGCATGCTGGATAGTGTGGATAGGGAGAAACTGTTCCTATTCATTAAGAGAGCAAGAATGAGAGAGCATAGATAATAGTGACTTCCAAAAGTAGCAAATGTGACATGAGGGAAAACCTTTTCAACAGTAAGCAGTTAGAATCTGTAATAGACTACCTGGTAGTGTGGTGAAGATTACTCATACCCTTTCTGCATATAGATACAGTTGAATAAACATGTCGACAGTTCACTGCTGTAGATTCAGACTAAAATTATGCAAGTTCATCTTGGTCAAACATTTTTTGAATTTGATTGTACGATTGTTATAATCTGGAGAATGCTTGCAACTGGGTCAAAATTCTGGTGCTCCTTACATAACATGGCTGTGGGCGTACCTACACTGTGTGCAATGCAATTGTTCAAGAAAGCGACTCATCACTATCCTCCCAAGATTAATGAGAGATGGCAAACTTTGGACTGGATTTGACAATCAATTGTGAAGTAGTAGCCCTCAACTTGACCTTGAGAGGAGCTGTACATGAAGATCTCACAGTATGTATTTTCCAATGACAGTTTGTTTCTGATGACACATCACAATCCCAGCAACACTGATGACATCAAGGAGGGCAAGAAGCCAGTCAAATTGAAGAATTCTCAGAGACAGCAAACAAATCATCATTGCATCACTTCATTTTTATTTTGTTTCTGCAAGTATAATAAATGATTTGGGAATAAATACTGATTCTAATAGAAGCAAAAACAAAATTATTTTAAGAACGTACAGAATACCTTATTCTAATGAAGAAGTGTTATATTCAACAACTATGAAATTAGCCTTGCTGGGCCAAATTGCCTTCTGAGCAATATTTTATGAACATAGAACATCACAGAAAGCTTAGTTACAATTCATTCTACAAGATGAAACATTTTCAAGGATTTTTACAGTGAAACTAAGAGCAGAAGTTCTTGTCAGTTCACTGATTTTTAATTGATTACAGTCCAGATGCAACTCAACAGTGCACCCTATAGGGAAGGGTAGAATCACTGACAGCAACATCTGGATTTTCAGATTTTAACTGTGCAGGTGTAGACTCCAGAAGTCCCTGTCAGTTTGAGAGGAGTAATAATGGCAAATCTTAACAGTTTTGATGTGACTGTGATTGCAAAATCCAGGCCATTACTGTTAGCTTAAAATGTCCATGTTCCTTGGCAGAGGTACAATATACTTTGAAGCTGTTTGTACGTGATCACTGTCTATCAGGTACTGGCTTTTCCTATCCTAAGTGTGCTGGGCTTGCCTCACAATGTGAAGTCAGCTCATTTACATATTTCTAAATCATCCAGACGCACTGAGCATGATGTACTTGGAGTTTGCCAAGTTCAGGGGGTGAAGTTTCCTTTCCAGCTGCTCCCAAGAGGCTGTTGGCTATGCTCAAGACCGAACAGTGTTTACGTTCTACTAAAGGATCAGTTCGGGACATTCAGTGGAACAGGTGCTAGAGGTCCTGGTCACAAGAAGACATGCACTAAATGGTGTCAGTTTCAGCGAAAAGGTCAACCCCGCAACAATCCCCCAAAGTAATATTACTGGAGTATGTAAATATAGGCAGGAGAGGATGATCAACTCTATGACCTTTAACTCCTCCCAAGTGAAGTGCCCAACAAGGTTATGAGCAATCAAAAGATTGAGAAAAAGTGAAATCAGAACCCTCCACCAATTTCATGTGGGGAGAAGGTCCAGTGTCACTATTCCTTTAGTTTCCCTCATTTAGTTAATCCTTCAAACACTGATCAAAATTCAGCATGCCAATATTACCTTTCACCAAATTTCAGTCATTCACCCCATTTCAAAATAGAAGTGTAAGCAATTTAATATCTGTTTTATAACTTACTAAGTGAACTAATGGCAAGGAATGGGTGAGTGTGTCAGGGGTGGGTGGAGCCTGCTTAGTCAACCACCCGAAGAGCAGGAAAACAGCTGGAATTTATAGAGAGGATAATCTCAGTGCCTTCAACAACTTGCACATTTACACTGAACTAACTGTCTCTGTATGTCCTTCACTAATGCTACATATTGAAGCCTCGTGGAATCTTTTGGGTGTCTGCCAAACAATACTTACAGTATGGTGAGTTGCTGGATCCCTGGACAAGTTTGGAATCTATAACCAAATAAAGAAAACATAGCTAGTTTGGGGCTCTTGATAATAAAAGACACCAGCACACACCCCACACCCCACAGCAAACTGAGATCCTAAGCTTAAGCGTTGCTTCTCTCAGGAATGGATTGACTATTACGTAGAGACTGTTAATTCTAATCTAATCTAATTACTTTGCTGGCCTCACAATGTTGGAGAACAAGATCAGCATGATGTCAATTTCAATAGCCTCACTGCCGCTCGGAAGTCACTTCCCACACAGATCACCAAGGGTGAATTCAATAACCATGGAACAGCAGAATAGCAAGTGGTGATGAAAAAAACCTCTTAGACAACTGCTTTTGTCAAATTCCATGCCACTTCACTCAACTGACTACAGCAGAGCTGTTGCTTGTCAGTTCTTCAACGACTGCACAATTTTCACTAACAAGATCTACATGTAGCCCAGTAAAAAGAGACAATGAGCCTTTTTTTATGGAGCTGCACACAAAATTTAATAGCCACTAACTTCACTCCCATTGAGTATGCACTTAAGAGGAGCATGGAGGAAAATTAAAAGTTGCATCCATTCATTTTGATTCACAAAAAGCACAGTTAATCAGATGCAAAAATATTTACACCATACAAGTCAGAGCTAATTCAGTTGAATTGATTGAAACATGAATATATGTGAAAGATCTGGATATTGCAGGAGAAATGAGGCACCATTTGTAGTGCTGGCAATGCCCAAAGCCTAACAACACCATGGGCATGAACCATTGTCATATTGATATCAGAACTCGATGGACTAGCTCTGATACAGGAAGCAAGTCAATGCAGGGCTATGTAAGTATAAATAGCAATACTATTACATGCAAAACAAGTGAGTGGGTGTATTAATTTACGTGGCTCAGTGTAGCTTATTCTATCTTAATGAGGATGATTAAAGATTACCAACACTCAAGGAAAGAAACTTAAAGGACAGAAAACAGGATGCCAATTAGCTGAATAGACACTGTGGATGAATAGAGTAAGGAAATAAATAAGTATCACTGGTTAAGAAGAAAAATTAAACTCTGACAGCAATATTGCCACTCTACCAGTGACTCAGAAAAGAGAAAATGTCTACTCTTGATAGCTAACCAAAGACTCCTCCTCAGAAGTATCAGTATGAAGATATCAGGTGATAAAAAGTTTTCATGCAATCCGTGACCAAATACCCAGTCAACATTCACTGTCTAGATTCAATTACAGCAAATGAGCACCAGGATTTTGGACCTCCTCAGAAGTATCAGTATGAAGATATCAGGTGATAAAAAGAGTTTTCATGCAATCCGTGACCAAATACCCAGTCAACATTCACTGTCTAGATTCAATTACAGCAAATGAGCACCAGGATTTTGGACTTGATGGTGATTTTATGCCTATGAAACTACATGACTCAGTGATTAGCATGACTGTCTCACAGCACCAGGGACTTGGGTTGAACTTCAGCCTGGGGTGGCTGTGTGGAGTTTACACATTCTCTTTGTTTCCTCCCACAGTTCAAAGTTAGGTGGATTGGCCGTGCTAAATTGCCTTATAGTATCAAGGGATGTGCTGGCTAGGTGAGTTAGTCATGAGTTAAAGGGATAGGGTAGGGTGGGGGACGATCTGGGTGGGATACTCTTTGGAGAGTCAGTACTGAATGGACTCTTTCTATACATTAGAGATTCTATATCTCACTTATAGGGGATGAGGATGGCAGAGTGGGAATTACTGGTCCAGTAATTCAGACACCCAGGCTCGTGCTCTGGAAACACAAGATTAAATTCATTTGTGAATCTGGTGGAATTTAAATGCAATTGATAAAATCTGGAACATAAAGCTATTCTCAGTCACAGTGGGTATGCAACTATCTTTGATTGTTGTAAAAGCCCATCTAGTTTAACTAATGTCCTGTACAGATGGAATCTGTTTTCTTCACCTGATCAAGCTACATGTGACTCCAGACCAAGAGCAATGTAATTTACTCTTAATGTCCCTCTAAAATGGACTGGCAGGCTACTCAATTTGATTACAATCAGAGATGAAATGCCTACATTGTATCAAAGATGAGAGAAAATATAGAAGGGAGGGAAGGAAAGAGAGAACTGATTCAGTAAAGAAGGTGAGAAAGGTGTGTGTGTGTGTCGGGAGGTGGGAGTTGTCTCGGAAGTTAAATGACATATCCTATTGTCAAAACAGTCTTCACCCTGGCAAGCATGATCAGGTCATCATGTTGTCTGTTCACTATTAACTTCTAAGTAAGAAGGACACTACAGGATAATCCAACAGCTAAGGGTCAATGAAAGAGTGACAACTGAAAAGTAGGATACTACAGCCTGCAGTGAGCAGGATCAGATGTTTTAAATTGAAATTTTACCTACTTTGTGAAACTCCCTTATTGCTAAAATCAATCTCATCTGCAACACATGATTGATCGTATGTTACTATGTATGGTAAGGAACTGTTAATAGCATTACAGTACATATCAATTGGATAATTATTCAGAAAACAAGGATTAAAAACATTGTGTTGTGAATCATGTGATAATGTTAATCTAATATTGTGCTATTAAGACCAGCTCTGATACTCTCAGCACTGTAGCAACATCTCCAACCAACATGAATGCCTCACCCCCACATCCACACATTAGCACACCACTTGGTCTATTCTTTAGTGCAATTAGAACAGATGAGACACTGGGTTTAATTTTTCTAGCTCAAATGGAAAAGTAGAATGACAGAAAATTCTAGCCTGTTAAAAATGACAAAAGATTCAATCTCAAGATAATGCCAACATCCATAAATTGTTTGATTGGTATTTCTGTTATGGTCATTATGATCCCAGATTTGAGTTCAAACCGATAATTCCATACTGTGTCCATCTGACCTCCTACTGTCAGCTGATAACATCCATGACTAGAAATTGATATTTATGATGAACTCCCTTAAAAAAAATCGATGATTTCAGAATTGGGTCAAGACTGACAGCTACACGAACATTTACAGAAAGGGATGAATGTAGTCTGTGTGGAACATGTTAGATCATCAACAGCAGAAACTATGGAAGTACCATGCAAGGAAGGCATCTGGTCAAGGATGAATAATAAACAGTGTATGGTGAGATACACATTCTGGAGTTTTGCATCATTTATCTTCAAATATAGGAAAATGTTTGAAGAACTATCCCTGAAGAAATGAAATACCTTGAATGTAGAGGATTGCACATGGCTTGTCAGAGCTGTAGGCTTGCTCACTCAAAATGTTTGCTCTCATTTCAGGTTTTGTAGCATTCTTACATTCTCAGTATAATCTCATCATCATAGCAAGGTTAACAGATAAGTACACTTTAGACCAGTGTAAATAATTTTTTTCACGGGATTGCTTTCAATGGTAACAGGTAGCATGCCATGTGATGTACCATGCAATCAGGTGTCATACTGTTGTTATCACTTTCCCTTACAGTTAAATGTGCCCTAAGAAAAGGGAGAAAAAATAAATTGAATTGCAAAATGCTACCTTTCCAAGCCTGGAACATTTTGACAATTTAACCTTGAAAGGTTATGTTAAAAATAATTTAGAAACAAACAAATTACAACTGAAGGAAATGGCACAGCTGTGGGTCAGTCACAGCTTGCATTTATACAGCACCCGCAATGTAATACAACACCCCAGGAAGCTTCACAGAAACATTAACAAACCAAATTTGACACACAACCACATCAAGAAGATATTAGGGCAGTTAACCAAACGTTTGGTCAAAGAGCTTGTTTTTATGGAAAGTCTTAATGGGGCAAAGAAGAGGTAGTATGCTTCTAAGACAAACACATAGAACAATAAAACTCAACACAATTACACTAATTGAGGCACTGCATGCAAATACAGCACATTATTCCTCTCTTAGACATGTAAATATTTGATAGGTCTCTCATTTGTTTCATTTGTAATAATGTCCTCCAACTGTTATCAACTCAAACAATTAATGTAAACCATAACTGCACATGGGCTTTGATGCAATACAATTACCAAATAAGCAACTTGTAATTGTGAAAGCAAATTTGCAAAAGTCACTTGTTAGACTCCACTAGGGAAGAACTGTTCACAGTCTGACAGACAATGGACAGCATCACAAAGTTTAGATTAGATTAGATCAGATTCCCTACAGTTTGGAAACAGGCCCTTCGGCCCAACAAGTCCACACCGACCCTCCGAAGAGCAACCCACCCAGACCCATTCCCCTACATTCACCCCTGACTAATGCGCCTCACATTACGGGCAATTTAGCACGGCCAATTCACCGCGCCTGCACATTTTTGGACTGTGGGAGGAAACCGGAGCACCCGGAGGAGACACGGGGAGAATGTGCGAACTCCAAACAGACAGTTGCCCGAGGCAGGAATTGAACCCGTGTCCCTGGCATTGTGAGGCAGCAGTGCTAACCACTTCCACTGTGCTGCCCTAAACTAACTAGTATCCACAGAGTATGAACACACGACTGGCTTGATAATTCAGATACGCTGGTCAAAAGCCTACAAAATAAAATTCAGAAAACATACATGGGAGGTGTGTTCCACAGAAAACTGAGACTGTTCCTCATTGCCTGAAAGTAGTGAGATCCAGCACACCACATCATTCCATCAGGAAGGAAGCCTGCCTGAGTACATGGAGCAAACTAGTTACTACAGTCTAAGGACAGTTGGAGTTGAGGGACCTGTCCCATAAAATGAATGACAGCACCAAACAAAAAAATGTCCTCAGTCACTGAGTCTGTGAGAAACACCACAGAATAGCAAAAGAAAAAAATACAGTTCTAACAAATCCAGAGAAAGACATAGTGCATCTTTTTGTTCCCTAAAAAGAGATCTTTCTTTTCCATGACGTACATATTAGATTAGATTAGCTTCCCTACAGTATGGAAACAGGCCCTTCTGCTCAACAAGTCCACACTAATCCTCCGAAGAGCAACCCACCCAGACCTATTCCCCTATCCTATATTTATCCCTGACTAATGCACCTAACACTATGGGCAATTTAGCATGGCCAATTCATCTGACCTGCACATCTTTGGGTTATAGAAGGAAACCAGAGGACCCGCACAGACACGGGGAGAATTTGGAAACTCCACAGACTGGAATCAAACCCAGGTCCCTGGCGCTGTGAGGAAACAGTGCTAACCACTGAGCCACCATGCCGCCCACTACGGTTAATATTAAAAGCTGTATTAAAGTTAAATGATAATACTTGAATCTAACTTGACATTTTCCCTTATTGTGAGCTTATAGTGTCACATAAGCATGCAAAAATATTTCTGGTGCGACCTCCATAGTCTCCCAATAACACATTTCTCTCTTTTCCCTTAGGACATTTGGCATTGGGACTTAAAACTACGACACACGCAACTCCTCAGAAGCCAATGTCACTGACCAAAGATGCACTGGAGGAACGAAAGAAAGGTATATTCTTCCCAGGAACTGAGATAAGTAGAGCTCTTTAAAAATGGAAAGCTAACAAGAAACTGGATGGCGAAAAGGGAATGCGGTGATCAATGGTGCTAAAACTGCTGTTTGGTCCTTGGATTTCCTATGCAGTGAGCCAAACATCAGTTCCTGGATTGCGTCTGGGGTGTCAATTGAGCAGTCTCATCAAATATGGCAGATGCCAGATTCTTGTGCAGGTTGAGCACATGCATACTACTGAATATATTGGACCCTCCAGACAGCCTTTGTACCTGGCTATAGCAATTGTGATTCTAGGTTGTGGAAAATTATTACAAATAAGTAGTTGACTATTAGAATTGAAGGTGAATGAATTTTATTACAAAGTTATGAATTCTGAGATATTAAATAGGCTTTCTGATGCCAGACTTTTAAAAAATTCCATACATTTGTTTATCATACCAAGACCCATTTCATCAAAATGATTTTACTTAAGTTACTTATCTTAATTACATCCAATTAAAATGCATCATGGAAATTCCTTCATCCATGACAGACCTGTATATCATGAGGACTGCAGAAGTGAGTTATGATGGGTTTACATGCATGACAGAATGTCCATGCTGCACTGCCAGTGGTGTGATGTTTTATTTATCACACAGATTTACTTCTAAATACTTTTTGGAATGAGTTTTACAGGGGAGAAGCATTAAGTGCTAATTAACTCCAATAAGTCTGATTCTTTATTTTCATTGCAGTTAATTATCACATTCCTGAATATGGCATTGTCACTAATGACCATAGTTCTTTCTTTCCCAAAGTACCTGCTCCACACCAGCCGACAGAATTTAAATATAGAATTTTGTCCAGATTGTTCAGCAATTTTGCTATTTTTATGTGAAATAGGAACCCACAATAAGACACGGGCAGTTAACATGTGCAATATATTTCCATTTTTCGACTTGATCATGGAAGATTCGCACCTCAAAACCATTTCCCCGTCTCTAACGCCCCAAACAAATATCTTTTGGTCAGTTTTGAACATTTTAAGTGGACTCAGGTTTTTTGAGAAAAAAGAACCAGATTATCACAACACTGTGTAAAAAATGCTTTCTAATCTTACACAAAATGATTTAATTTAAATTATTAAGATTATACATCCTTGATCTCATTTCCAAAAGAAATGTTTCCCATATCTGCACTACAAAATCTCTTCTTGCTATTTTAAAAGGCTCCTTTCACCCCATGCAAACTATTATACATCTTCTAAACTTAAGAAAATGAAAACATTATTAATGTGAAAGTTTTCATCATTTAATTTTTTAAAACCCATATGATTCTGAGGAAGTTATGCTGGATCCCCACCTCCCTTTATAACTGAAGGTGAATCCCCTCCCTGTTGCATTGCAAACCCACTGAGATTCAAGCAGATTTTCCACCATCCTTTCTAATTACTTTATATAAGTATATACTAATGTTTAGTGATTTCTGGATATGGGTAACAAAAGTATTTTGTTCCAATGCAGTTCCTAGTCTCTCAACATTAACTAAGTCCTTTGTTATCCCATGATCTTCTAATTTAGCTATTTCTGGTCTGTGTAACTTTGTGTGTCAAGGTAAAAGAATTACTTTTTTAAAAAAGAAACACAAAAGATGCAATCAATCAACACATTAGTTAATCTATAGAAACATAGAACATTACAGCGAGTACAGGCCCTTCAGCACTCGATTTTACGCCGATCTGTGAAACAATCTGAAGCCCATCTAACCTAAACTATTCCATTCTCGTCCATATGTCTATCCAATGACCATTTAAATGTCATTAAAGTCGGCAAGTCCACTACTGTTGCAGGCAGTGCGTTCCACACCCCTACTACTCTCTTAGTAAAGAAACTTCCTCTGACATCTGTTCTATATCTATCAACCCTCAATTTAAAGCTATTTCCCCTCATGCCAGCCATCGCCATCTGAAGAATAAGGCTCTCACTGTCCAACCTATCTCACCCTCTGATTATCTTATACATCTCAATTAAGTTGCCTCTCAACCTTCTTCTCTCTAACGAAAACAGCCTCAAGTCCCTCAGCCTTTCCTCGTATGACTTTCCCTCCATACCAGGCAACATCCGAGTAAATCTCTTCTGAATCCTTCACAAAGCTTCCAAACCCTTCCTATAATGCGGTGACCAGAACTGTACACAATGTTCACTTCTTACCCTAAGTTCAAACGAATGACACAAACTGATAATAACTTGTACTCATTTACTACCCTCATTCCAGTATAATGTCTCATGGTACATCGTGACATCAGTCACACAAAGAGATGGATTTTAAGACATGGGCTTAAAGAGGAGGAAAGCATAAGAGAGGTGAGCAGGTTCAGGAATAAAATTCCAGAATTTAAAACTTAAGGAGCTGAAGGTCTTCATCCCAAAGTATGAGCAAAGGAAATTAGCAAGAGTCCAACAGATCAACACTGGAACAATGCGAACATCTCAGACAATTGTCTGGTTAGACAAGGTTTAGATTAGATTAGATTAGATTACTTACAGCGTGGAAACAGGCCCTTCGGCCCAACAAGTCCACACCAACCCGCCGAAGCGCAACCCATCCAGACCCATTCCCCTACATTTACCCCTTCACCTAACACTACGGACAATTTAGCATGGCCAATTCACCTAACCTGCACATTTTTGGATTGTGGGAGGAAACCGGAGCACCCAGAGGAAACGCACGCAGATGCGGGGAGAATGTGCAAACTCCACACAGAGAGTCACCTGAGGCGGGAATTGAACCCAGGTCTCTGGCGCTGTGAGGCAATAGCGCTAACCAATGTGCCACCATGCTGCCCCAGAATGAAAGATTTGTTTCCTTGATTTATCCCAGTGCCTTTCCTTTAAAAGGTTGTTTACAAACCACAACACTGCGATGGCCGGGAATCGAACCCGGGTCAACTGCTTGAAAGGCAGCTATGCTCACCACTATACCACCATCACCCCAACAGAAATAAAAAAGAAGTAAGGGCATTGAGAGGTTCAAATCAATAATGAGACCATTAAAACGGAGATACTGTCAGACCAGTGTGGAGCAGTGAGAACAGGGGTGATGTGTGAATTGGATTTGATGTAATATTAGCGACAAAGCTTTGGAGAAGGTCAAATTTACAGAGGGTGGTGCGTGGAAGGCTGCGTAGGGAGCCACTGGAGTGTACAACAGAGCCTACATTGTGAGGATCAGCAACAATCAGGAGTGCTTAGATTCATAGAGATGTACAGCATGGAAACAGACCTTTCGGTTCAACACGTCCATGCCGACCAGATATCCCAACCCAATCTAGTCCCACCTGCCAGCACTCGGCCCATATCCCTCTAAACACTTCCTATTCGTATACCCATCCAAATGCCTCTTAAATGTTGCAATTGTACCAGCCTCCACCACTTTCTCTGGCAGCTCATTCCATACCCATATCACCCTCTGTGTGAAAATGTTCCCCTCAGGTCTCTTTTATATCTTTCCAATCTCACCCTAAACCTATGCCCTCTAGTTCTGGACTCCTCAACCACTATTTACCTTATCCATGCCCGTCATAATTTTGTAAACCTCTATAAGGTCACCCCTCAGCCTCCGACATTCCAGGGAAAACAGCCTGTTCAGCTTCTCCCTACAGCTCAAATCCTCCAACCCTGGCAATATCCTTGTAAATCTTTTCTGAACCCTTTCAAGTTTCACAACATCTTTCCAATAGGATGGAGACC
Organism: Chiloscyllium plagiosum; assembly: GCF_004010195.1. Taxonomy (NCBI): domain Eukaryota; kingdom Metazoa; phylum Chordata; class Chondrichthyes; order Orectolobiformes; family Hemiscylliidae; genus Chiloscyllium; species Chiloscyllium plagiosum. Next base: position 23,017,479 of record NC_057712.1, on the reverse strand, counting down.
ATAATTGCACGCAATATTCCAACTGTGGCCTAACCAATGTCCTGTACAGCCGCAACATGACCTCCCAACTCCTGTACTCAATACTCTGACCAATAAAGGAAAGCATACCAAACACCTCCTTCATTATCCTATCTACCTGTGACTCCACTTTAAAGGAGCTATGAACCTGCACTTTAAGGTCTCTTTGTTCAGCAACACTTCCTAGGACCTTACTATTAAGTGTATAAGTCCTGCTAAGATTTGCTTTCCCAAAATGCAGCACCTCGCATTTATCTGAATTAAACTCCATCTGCCACTTCTTCTTTCTTGAACAGCCAAATGGAACATGAAGGGGTTGGCCTGTATCTGAGGATCATAATGATCCCCATAACTTGCACAACAGAACCCCTGAGAGGGTTGTAGTTCAGCTTTGAAGGAGAACTTATGGCTGTCTTGCAAACAGCTATACTTACATTTCACTGACGGACATTGTACAGTGTGCGATGTACTACAGGCCAATTTACAACTGATGGCTACCTTCAATAAAAGTTGAAAGGCCAGCTGAATAGAGGGAAGTTGCCAGTCAGTCAATGCAGTCACCGAGTTCACTCAGATTAGGTTACAAATGAGGAAAATCTTGCTGTTATCAGGAGCAAAGTGAAGATTAATGAACTTGACACTTCTGCACACATTTCATTTCAGGTCCATCGACCACTGCACAAACCTAATCTGGGAACTGCAGCGGCCTTGGGAAGGTGCCATTTCAAGCATTTCGTACAACTATTGCCCTTTGCACATAATCTTTCACTGGAGCTAAGATGGAGATAGGAAATGAAGAACAGAAAATGGATGCAAAGACATCCAGGCCATGGTGTTCCTCTGCTGTTTACGGGGTTATTTCTGCAATCTATGATCTACAATTTGAAGAGTAGTTGAGTTCAAATCCTTCTCATTCAAAGCTAAATACCATGTTTAAGGCTCTGTAGCTGAGGACATTCAGTTATCCAGTGAAATATGTGCTCCCTGTCTTAACCACTTTTCAGCAGAATGAGTGATGAATCTGTTGTCTCCTGAAAATTTGGCAAGTGCTGTTTGCTTAATACATGAGTGTACAGTAGGCTACCTGAGGTGACAGATGTTTCTTTGGCTTATTTGGAAGAATCGCACAGCACAAAAGCTTCAAGTTGATTTAGCCCTCACATTAACTTGTATTTACATAGCACCTTTCAAGTAATGAAACATCCCAACATACTTCAAGGGGGTGTACACACTGCAAAACTTGATAGAAAGCAACATGAGGCAATATTAAGGCAGACAACCAAAGATTTGGTAAATAGATAAAGATTAAGGAACATCTAAGAGGAAGGAGTGATAGAGAGGCTGGGACTTTTAGTAGATGAGTTCATAGAATTCCTTCAGTGTGGAAAGAGGCTATTCGGGCCTGCACTGAGCCTGTACCAAACAGCATCACACCCAGACACTACTCTATCTCCGAAACCCCACATTTACCATGGCTAATTCACCTAGCCCGCACATCCCAGCACACTATAGGGCAATTTTGCATGGCCAATCCATCTTTGGACCGTTGGGGGAAACGCTGCACCTGAAGCAAATCCATGTGCTGTTCTGAGTTCCAGCGCTTAGTGAGAAGACAACTGAAGGCACAACCACCTCTGGCTAAACAATTAAAATCCAGAGTGAACTCCTGCCACTGATTTCCTCTCCAGCATTCCGCAGTAAGCCACCTCCTGCCATTGTTAATCTGTGAGCCTCAGGGACACACATTATGGATCCTAAGCCTTGAGTGACTGTTGTACTGGAAGCATCCACCACTTCCCCAGTGACACCATTGTTCAATACAGTAGCTGGCCTCCAACTGGCTGCAAGCTATTCAAAGGGGAAAGTGAGGATTCACCCACATTCTACCCTCAGGATCCTTGATCCCATGAGAAGGCACAAGGTGTGGGTGAGCCTTACTAGAAGTAGGGCGGGGATCTTACTGGCTCTCCAAACAGCAACTAAGTCTTGATGGTCACCACATGATTCTGCCCCAAGGATGCTGATAAAGCTAGTATTAGAGTAGTGCTGATGTGTCAGAGTTCTGGGAATGTAGATCACAGAAACAGGGAAAGGAGAGAGCACAGAGATTTGAAAATGAGAATGAACATTTTCCAATTAAGGTATTGCTTGACTGGGAGGAAAAATAAGTCATTGTGAACTCAAGTATGATTTCAAGGTTGCACGGAATTGGTAAGGTGCTGAGGGAAGCTAGTTGGATCAGAGTCTGCATTGACTCTCTGACCTTTTGACTCTGAGCCAAACTCCTGCCTTATCCCTGTGACCCTGCACATTATTTCCATTTCAATAATCATATCCTCTTCAACACATAACCACACTTCCAGGTAATGCATTTCATGCTTGTACCACTGACTATATAAAAAAAAAATTATTCTCACCCCCTATTTACTTCTTTTGCAAACACTTTAAAATCATGCTCTCTGGTTCTCAATCCTTTTAAATTGGGAACAATTTCTCATTATCTACTCTGTTCAGATTCCTCACAATTTTGAACGCTGGTATTAAATCTCCCCTCAGCCTTCTCCTCTCAGTCACAACATCTCCATCTACCTTCATGGGTTCAATTCCTGCACTGCCTGAGGTTACCATAAAAGTTAACCCACCAGTCACGTCTCTCTCTGATGAGAGAGGAGCTCCACGATATGGTAAGAATATGGTGACTTAACATTTACACTGCTCCAGCTGAGGTCTGACCAGTGTCTCATATACGTTCTGTATAATCTTCTATAAATAAACCGTAGAATGTTATATTATCCTTAGCGAGTTTTGAGAAGATTTGTTGCTGAGGTTGAGGTTTTGGATGCAGGTTTGTTCGCTGAGCTGAAAGGTTCATTTCCAGACGTTTTGTTACCTTACTAGGTAACATCTTCAGTGAACCTCTGAAGCAATGCTGAAAATTCCTGCTTTCTATTTATATGTTTCGGTTTCTTTGGGTTTGTAATGAAGGTGCGGTGAAGAATTTCTGAAAGGGGTGACAGTGACTGATGTAAAGGATAAATGACCAGTACTTGAAGGGAGACAACCTTGAACAATATCAGCAACCATTGAGAACAGAAAAGGGAATTTAGGTGGTCAACAAATTAAAGACAATAGTGTTAAAAAAGCAAAAGTACAAGACTATATAACTGGAAAATTGCTTCCTCTAACACATGAAGAAGAATTAAGTGTGGATGGAAATATCTTTCTTCAAAAAACACTTTTATCAAAAATCTCTTTCAAGAACATATGTGGACAAAGTTCCAGGGTCTGGTGCTATCAGTTTGTTCATTGGCCTGTCACAAAGCCTTGCCACAATTCAGTATGGTTGTGCAGTACAGTGTGGGGTACCTAAACCACGTGGACTGCAGCAGTTCAAGAAGGCAGCTCACTCCATATTCTCAAGGACATCGAAAGATGGACAAAAGTGCTGGTCCGGCAGCAAGGTCCACATCCCATTGATTGTATTTTTTTTACAGAACATATTTTCTGTATTTCAGTGAGGCCAGTGGAATAATACCATGCCATCTGCCAAAATTAAACACCACAAAATGCAAACCACATCTGTCAGGGGCGTAAAGTTTTATGCAGAATTTACCCGCATAAGTGAAACCAGTAATAGAGATGTACAGCATGGAAACAGACCCTTCGGTCCAACTCGTCCATGCCGACCAGATATCCTAACCTAATCTAATTCCATTTGCCAGTACTTGGCCCATATCCTTCTAAATCCTTCCTATTCATATACTCATTCAGATGCCTTTTAAATGTTGTAATTGTACTAGCCTCCAACACTTCCTTCGGTAGCTCATTCCAAACATTAAATTTTTCCAGCTTTGACAAAGGGTCAGTTAGACTCGAAATATCAGCTCTTTTCTCTCCTTACAGATGCTGCCAGACCTGCTGAGATTTTCCAGCATTTTCTCTTTTGGTTTCAGATTGCAGCATCCGCAGTAATTTGCTTTTATTAAATTATTCCCCCTCACCCTAAACCCCTGCCCTCTCGTTCTGGATTCCCCCATCCCTGGAAAAAGACCTTGTCTACTTATTGTATCCATGCCCCTCATGATTTTATAAATCTCTATGAGGTCACCACTCAGCCTCCGACAATCCAGGGAAAAGAGCCCCAGCCTATTCAGCCTCTCCCTATAGCTCAAACCCTCCAACCCTTGCAACATTCTTGTAAATCTTTTCTGAACCCTTTCAAGTTTCACAACATCCTTCCAATAGGAAGGAGACCAGAACTGCATGCAATATTCCAACAGTGTCAGGTACAGCCTCAACATAACCTCCCAATTCCTGTACTCAATACTCTGACCTTGGAAAGCATATCAAATGTCTTCTTCACTATTTTATCGACCTGCGACTCCACTTGCAAGGAACTATGAACTTGCATTCCAAGGTCTCTTTGTTCAGCAACACTCCCCTTCCGATTAAATGTATACATCCTGCTTTGATTTGCTTTTCCAAAATGCAGCACCTCACATTTATCTAAATTAAACTCCATCTGCCACTCCTCAGCCCATTGACCCATCTGATCAAGATCTGCTGTACTTTGAGGTAACCTTCTTCGCTGTCAATTACACCTCCAATTTTGGTGTCATCTACAAACTTACTAACTATACCTCCTATGTTCACATCCAAATTATTTATATAAATGATGAAAAGCAGTTCTTGAGTCATGCTACATAGAAAGAGTTAAAGATTGATAAAAAGGTACTGGAACAACAGATCAATTAATCCAATGTTTTCCATGCACTATACATCAATGGATTTGCAAATATATGACAAAAAAATACATTTTTAGATATCTGAAAGGAAAGAGAGAAGCAAAAGGAGGACACAATGGCCTAATGGTATTATCAGTGGACTATAAATCCAGAGACCAATGTAATGTTCTCAGGAAATAGGTTCAAATCCTACCAGATTCAACAAAAATCCAGAATTAAGAGATTAATGATGAATGTTTTAGGGTGGCACGGTGGCTCAGTGGTTAGCACTGCTACCTCACAGTGTCAGGGACCTGGTTTGATTCCCATCTTGGGCAACTGTCTGTGTGGAGTTAACACATTCTCCCCGTGTCTGCATGGGTTTCCTCCCACAATCCAAAGGTCTGCAGGTCAGGTGTATTGGCCATGCTAAATTTCCCATAGTGTTAAGTGCATTAGTCCGGGGTAAATATAGGGTAGAGGAATGGATCTGGATAGGTTACTCTTCAGAGGGTCGGTGTGGACTTGTAGGGCCAAATGGTCTGTTTCCAAACTGTTGGGAATCTAATCTAATCAAAAGCGGAATTGGATTGCTGGAAAAATAAGGCTGCAGAAGTAGTAATGGGGAACAAGGAAAAGATGGAGGTACTGAATAGGTACTTTGTATCAGTTTTCATAGTGGAAGACATCAGCAACAAACCAGAACTTCAAGAGAATCAAAGGGCAGAGGTAAATGTAGTGGTGATCACTAAAGAGGTGCTGGGGAAGCTGAAAGGTCTGAAGATCAATAAGTCACCTGAACTCCAGAGAACTGATAGAATAGCTGAAGAGATTGTAGACACATTGGTGGAAAGCTTTCAGGAATCATTGTAGTCAGGAAGAGTGCCAGCAGTCTGGAAAATAGCTAATGTAACAGCCCTATGTACGCAGAGAGAGAGGTAGAAGTCAGGAAATTACAGGTCAATTAGCCTGACATGAGTTGTTGCTAAGATTTTAGAGTCCATTACTAAGGATGAGATAGCAAAGTTCTTGGAATTGCCTTCATAGAATTCTAACAGATTTGTCAGGGATGATCTCCCTTTTGACAAAGTCATGCTGACTCAGCTCCACTTTTGCCATGCACTTCCAAGCACTCCAAAACCTCGTCCATACTAATGAATTATAAAATCCTACCAAGAAACAAGGTGAGGAAATGAAGGGCTTCTCATATGAGGACTGGTTGAGGATTCTGGGTCTGTACTTGATGGAGTTTAGAAGGACGAGGGAGATTTCATTGAAACTTTCAGGATATTGAGAGCCCTGGATAAAGTGGATGTGGAGAAGATGCTTCCACTAATAGGAGAGACTAAGACCTGAGGGCATAATCTCAGAGTGAAGGGACAACCCTTTAGAACTGAGACAAGGAGGAATTTCTTCAGCTAGAGAATAGCTAATCTGTGTCACCCATTGTTGCAGTGGGCTATGGAGTCCAAATCATTGAACGTATTTAAGACAGCGATAGATATGTTTTTCATTAATAATAGGGTTCAGAAACATACCAGCCATGATTGAATGGTGGAGTAACCTCGATGAGTTGAAAGGCCTAATTCTGCTTCTGTATCTTATTGTCTTTCTGGCAGATTCAGTTAATTTAAAACAGAGCAAAAAGTTAGTTAAGTCTGGTTTTATGTCAATCTTTAGGCAAACCCCTGAAATGGGCAGGCAAGAGGCAGATGAAATTTTACACAGAAGTATGAAGAGATTCATTTTGCTAGGAAGAAAAGACCAATGCAATTTAACAGAAATCTTCTGAAGGAACAGAGAGAGGATGCATATAAACAAATCTTTGAAGGGAGCAGGACAAACTGAGAACTGCTTAAAAAGGAATATTCAGAGCCTGATGTACAAATGGAGATACAGAGTACAATCACAAAGACGTTATGCTGAAGCTCATCAAACCAATGGCTAAACACCAGCTGAACCAATGTGGCAATGTGAACATCAAACTTTAAAAAAGGTTTTCGCAGCCTTTGAGACTGTGCAGAAATATCTACTTAAGAGATACCATGGATGAAACAATTCAGCATGATGTTCGACTGAAGAGAGTGGGCTTTGTCTCTTCAGGACAGAAAAGGTTAAGAGTAGAAACCAAAAGAAAAAATGATGGAAAATCTCAGCAGGTCTGGCAAGATCTGTAAGGAGAGAAAAGAGCTGACGTTTCGAGTCTAACTGACCCTTTGTCAAAGCTGCTTTATCAGATCTTTGACAAAGAGTCAGTTAGACTCGGAATGTCAGCTCTTTTCTCTCCTTACAGATGCTGCCAGATCTGCTGAGATTTTCCAGCACTTTCTCTTTTGGTTTCAGATACCAGCATCTGCAGTAAATTGCTTTTATCCAAGGTTAAGAAGAGATCTGATAGAAATGTTCAAAATTATGAAAGGGTTTTATGGGACACAAAACCAGGGGTCACAGATTTAAGATAATTTGTAAAAGTACCAGATATCAGGTGAGGGAATAAAAATTAAATAGCATGTTGGTGCGATTGGGAATGGAGTGAGTGGAAGGTACAAAGAACCAAATAAAATACGGCTTTGAAACAGACCATTCAATGTCTGTGCTGGCTGAATAAACTAGCAAATTTGATGCCAACTTTCAAAGGACATAAATGAACAGCTGAAATGTTCTGCACCATGGGGATAAAACAATGGTGTGGGACTGATTGAACAGCTGGCACCAGTATGATGGACTGAATAGCCTCCTTCTGTGCTGTAACATTCTATTATTCAGGATGCATGAGAAATTCTAACATTGAATGTTAAAACTGGCTTAGACGTACTCCTATATGCGCTAAACCGTGATAAATAACTGACATCTAGTGTACAAGACGTCCTCATAAATGACTTTGTGAGCCATATACAGAAGAATTTCTTACAAGTCACTTTCATCATACATTTTGCATGGTTACAGAGCAGCTCTGCATCAATATAAGCCATGTAATATGAATGAGGTGTGAAAGCACCTGAACTGAATTTAAGTACAGGGTATGGTGTCACACCATTTCAACTTCATGCCACTTTTAACTGTGAAGTTTCAAAGTCAACAATTCTGCAGGCATTTTGCTAAAATTAGCACTTGACATAAATTGGACTGCCATTAAGCAGAGTTTTGTACTGCCAGTTTGTGCAGGTGTACAGGTCTTGACTTGCCCTGGCCAGAGTGTGATGTGGAGGTGAGAGTGTAACTAAAGTCACACATTGTTTTACACAGGCATGTTTAAATACGTTTGGAATTACACTGTATGGAGATACTGAGGGGGTGAAAAACAGATTACAAGGCAGTAATCCTAAAGCGTTATTCAGAAATAACCACAAAAAAAATTTGGTTGCCACGTTAACCTGAGACTGAATTACTACCTTCTCCATCCATCATTATTTTTCATGTCATGTGATTTTTGTTTTAAAATATCTGCTAGCCTCATCACTTCACGACTGCAGTTTTCACGAGGTGAAACCCCAACCAGACACAACAAGCTGATGATGTAATCTTTCATACACCGTCAGGCCACTGACCCAAATTAACACTGGATCTCACATTTTTTTAAAGGATGAATGACAAAAGAATTCACCATCTTTCATGTAATTTGAGACTGTCGCATACTTGCAGAGATCAAATGTTTTTAATAAACAGTGAGGGAAGCTTGAGTAGTTTCTGAGCATCGTCCCCAAGAGTGCACTGATCAGAGGAAAGAACGGTTTTGGAAATGTGAAATAAAAACAGAAAAAAGTTGCATAAAAACAAAGCAGATTAGTCAATATCTGATAGAGGAATAAATGCAAATGCTTCGCATAAAGTCATTGAGTTATACTGCACAGAAATGGACTCTTTGGTCCAACTCATTCATGCCAAAAAGATATCCTAAATTAATCTAGTCCTATTTGCCAGCATTTGGCCCATATCCTTCTAAACCCCACCTATTTATATACCCATCCAGATGCCTTTTAAATGTTGTAATTGTATAAGATTCTACCACTTCCTCAGGTAGCTCATTCCATACACACACCACCCTCTGCGTGAAAAAATTGCCCCTTAGGTCTCTTATAAATCTTTCGCCTCTCACCTCAAACCTATAACCCCATACCCTCTAGTCTTGGACTCCCGACCTTGGGAAAAAGACCTGGCCATTCACCCTATCCATGCCATTCATGATTTTATAAACCTCTATAAAGGTCACTCTTCCGCCTCCAATGCTGCAGGGAAAATAGCCCCAGGCAATTCAGACAAGCATACCAAACTCCTTCTTCATTACCCTGTAAAACTGCAACTCCACCTTCAAGGAACTATGAATCTGCACCCCAAGATCTCTTTGTTCAGCATGGTAACCATCAGTTCTGATGGAGAGTGTGCCAAACACATCAATAGAATTAGCCAGAAGACAGAGACTTAGTGGATATTGATGTACACTCACATTAGTGTATATGCACTAATTGTACAAACAAAATGAATTTCATAGGCTGCAAGTGCAATTTTGTTGTAATTTTTTAAAATAAAACTGTCCAGACATTTAGTTTCCACTTTAACCAGAGGTGTGTATGATGAAGGCTTGGGCTGCATTTAAAGTTTCACTTCATGTTCCTCTCATTTGCATCCATGCAAACAGGTTTGATTTAGCATTTATTGACCAATGAAACTGTGCTATAAGCAGATTCTTCTAAGCCTACAAACTTTAAACAAACTGTAAACCTTAGGGTAAAACAAAAAATAAGAAAATTAAGCACAAATGATAAGAGTGTGCTTTTATGGTCAGACTTCCATATTGAAGGAATTATGGTTCAGTTTGATACCCCTTATTTTGTAAAATAATCAGCTGGTAAGAAAATAAAATTCCTTTCACAAATAATATTATTTCCCCATAAATAAATGTAAATTCAGTGTATGGAGACTTCCAGTGTGAAACTTCACTAAATAAATGGGTGTCAGGATATTCAGACCTGCACTGATGTCCAATGAGGGTTCCCACTGGGAGTTGAAGTTACCCTTTAGTATAAAAGTGATACTGGTATCTCTAACTGCCAAAATATTTAAATATACTTCTTAAATATTTAACACAGGCTATTCCATGAAATGCTGCTCATAAAGATGATTAAACTTAGTTTTCTTTCTTCAGCTTAATGATGTAATTTCAAAAAAACACGTACACATGTAAAAGTTGTTTTGTCTGGAATTGACTCTTGGTAATCTAAAATAAACTAGTCATTGTTGTCCTGTCCCCTGTCCTCCTAAGAAATTAGGAATGCTGAAGAGAATCTAGGGAATCTGGGAGAGTCAGGCATTATGAAATTTTACAACTGGATAAAGCTGTACAAAATGAATTTTAAATAAGCATTGAAGGATTCCTAGGATTATAAAAACATTGCTTGAGTTAACTGTGGATTCTGTAACCAGATCAAGTTTTTAAGCTCAGGTAAGGGAGAGAAAATGGATAATTTAGGAATTACTTCCAAACAAACATGCAAAACAAGCTGCCCAAAGAAACATCGGGCAAAACCAATGTACAACATGTAGCACTTTTAATGTGGTAAATCTTCCAATACACTTCACAGGTTTAATATGTAGAATATTTGACATGAAGTCAAGAAAAGAAATATTAGATCAGATAACCAAAAGCTTGGTCAAAGAAGTAGGTTTAAAAAATATCTTAAAGGAGGAAAAGTGAGGACAGACAGAGGGAGAGAGTTAATGTGAAGGAAGTGCCAAGCTTTCATGTCCAATGCAACAGAAGGCATAGCCATCAATGGTGGAACAATTAAAATCAAGCAAATATAAAGGGCAGAATTAGATGAGTGCAAATACATTGGAGTATTCTGGGACAGGATAAATTTACAGAGACAGGGAGGGTTTGGAGAAGCTTAAAGCCAAAGAGAGATTTTAAAATAAAGTTGTTGCTTTATTAGCTGTCAACCTAAGTTGATGAGCAAAGGGGTGATAGGAAAATAGAACTTGGTGTGAGTTAGGATGCAGGTGCAGTCATATTAATGAAATAATGGGAGTGCAAGTTTACAAATCTCCAGAACCCAGTGATGTTTACCCTAGAATGCTGAAAGGAGGAGCAACAGAGATAATGGGTGTATTAGTGATCACCTTTCAAAATTCTATTAACTATGCAACAGTCCCTGCAAATTGGAAAGTTGAAAACGTAACTTTGTTGTTCAAGAAAGGAGGGAAAGAGACAATGGAGACCTGTTAACCTGACCTCAGCAGTGAAGGAAAATACTAGAATCTATTACAAAGGATGCAATTACTAGGCGTTTAGAAAATAATAATTTGATTGGCAGAGTCAACATGGGTTTATGAAGGAGAAATCATATTTGACAAACCTGTTAGAGATTTCTGAGGATTTTATAAACAGAGATGATCCGGTAGAAAAGATGGATGGGATGTATTTGGATTTCAAAAAGCTTTTGTTAAAGTCTCACACAGGAAGTTAATAAATAATATTAAAGTACATGGGATTGGTGATAATATATTGGCATGAATTAAGGATTGGTTAACATGTAGAAAACAGTGGGAATAAGTAGTCATTTTCAGATTGACAGCGGTGACCAACGGGGTTCTGCAAGGATCAGTGCTTCGGCCCAAGCCATTCACCATCTATTTTTCGACACTTCAACCCTCCAAAGTGCATACAACCCAGATCCCAATTGGTGGGAATGAGAATTGTGAGGGGGATGTTCAAGCGAATTTACACACACTGAGTTGACTGGGCAAGAGCATGGCAGATGGCATATAATGTGAATAAGGGTGAGGTTATCCATTTTAGTTGAACGAATGGAGATTTTCGGTATTTCTTGAATGACTACGAAGAGTTGATGAACACAAGTCATTGAACACTGGCGTACAGGTGCATCAAACAATTCTGAAGTCAAATTGTAAAAGTTGAGGAATTTACTTTTGTCACAGTCATTTGGGATAATATTTGTAGATTTGCTGAGAGCTCTCCAATGGTGGGAATGGAAACCTGATTAAAGGGTTTAAAATGTGGATTGCTGAAAAAGATAGATATTGTTTGAGAAGACGACAACAAATTCAAGGAAGGTGAAGGATGGTAGGACAGTTTTCAAGTGGAATCAAAGTTTTTTTTCTGAGGGCAATGGCGTTAGTAACAGATTTACGCCAGGGGGGTGGGGGGGGGGTAACGCAGCAGAGAGAGAACTGTTTACAATACTGGCTACATTGGGAATCAATAAGGCTGTCAGCAGTTTAGTGGGCATGGGATCAAGGGAGCAGGATGTGACAAGATAGACAAGATGAGTTCAGAGAAGGCGTGTGGAGTGTCATGACAACAGATCAGAATCCCAAAGTGCTACGGAATTTTGTTTGATTTTTAATTGCAAAATGTGCTTTTTGAAAGAGGACTGTGACAAATAATCAAAAAAGATTGCAGAAGTAAATTCAGTGCTGTCTGGCAAATTGGAATCCATGGAAGGTTGAGGCATGTGGCATGTGAGGGAAACTTCAAACAGACAGAGAGATGTAGGAGGAAGTAATCTCCTCCCCTCTGCTTGCAACAGAAAAACACTTCTGGCAGACATGGTGTGTTTTGCCCTTCCAAGATTTAAAACAAAATGGGTTAAGAACTGACTACAACGCTGTTCTGTGTGTGCTACTTGAGAGAAGGTGCACGAAGGAAAGATGTGCTAGTGGACTATGGTTCATATATACCACGCTGGGTACAAGTGCTGGCAAATTGTGAAGGTCACTGTTGAAGAACCACCCTCTAGTCACACCTGTGGTGTAGGTGAATGAACTCTCTCACTCTGTCCAGAAAAGTGGATTATTTTGCTCCAAGTGATACCAACTAACCACAATCAAAAAGAAACACGAGAAAAGGATTTTACTGGAGTGATCTGGTACAGGCAGTTGACCAGATGGTCTGAATCTTAGTGACAAAACAGTCCATTTGCTCCTTGCACTTTATTTTGGGTGAACGTGGAGGAGTCAATCAGGAACGATCCTGAAATAGTGAGCAGCTTTAACAGATGAAGGCAAGATCTGATAATCCTTTATGTGGCCCAGTCAGATCTAAAGGTGAATATCTACAGCAGATCAAACAAAGAATTGCAGACGCTGGAGGCCTGAGACAAAAATCAAAAAAATTGCTGGAGAAAATTCAACAGGTCTGGCAGCATCTGTGGAAAGAAAACAGAGCTAACGTTTTGAGTCAAGTGACTCTTTGTCAGAAATGTCTAAAGTAGTTGCATGCTGTCACTTTTCAAGTCTGCATCCCTTGCTCTTGAAGAGTTGAGATGAATGGACAAGGTGAAAAGTAGTAAAAGTGGATTTTTGGGGATTAGAGTATTTAAAGTGAAGATGAAGGTACAGTTGAGTAAATGAGTAGCTGCAGGAATGTGGTGGCAAACAGAGGGTCAAATGCTATGCGGTTGTCTTTTGACAGTGCCATTGTGAATGAATTGGGAGCTTTTTTCTTTCCTCGGGCAAGTACAGAACCATGTGGGTGGAGACAGAATTAACAAAGTGGTTAGAGACAGCTTTAAGGCCTGAAAGCAGACAGAGAGAGAGCGAGAGAGAAATAGATCAAAAGGAAGCTGCATACTTTTGACGTAAGAAATTTGAGCAGAATGAGGGTTGGTGCGTTATTTTTGAATTTTGAAATATACTCTCCTGTGTTCCTATGTAATGGATGAATCATCTCATAATGAACATCAGGTAATAAGCATCTCAGACTTAGCTAATGGTTCATTCATACAAAAAAAAATTATCTAATTTTAATATCTGTTAAATCTCTCCGGTAACACAACAAGATAGAATTTCTGGAGGCTAAGCATAACTAGTTAGCCCTGGTACTTAAGCTGCCATGGGCTGATTTTTTTAGGCCATGTGTGGGGTCATTTGCAGACTTGCCATGTTGCACAGAATACATCTATCCATGACATTTTGGAGGCACATTAAGATCTGAAAGCTGGATGAGTTTAAACATCTGGCAGTCAGTCTGAATTACAGAACTAACTTAAGAAGCAGTTCCACATTGTGAGGAGATAATTCCTAAGATGAGCCTACCACTCACGTTTAATCATTTTATATTCAATACTGTTTCGTTCCTTCTCCACTTTCTTTCTGCTTTTGTTTCCTTCCGAAGGAAAACCTTTGCCTCTGAGTGGTGTGATTGTCTGGAGTCACAGACTATCAATGAATGTCTCTCCAAATGTGAAAGGAGAGGCATTCTGTGAGATAGAATCACTTGGTGCTGACTGTTCCTTCCCTGTAAAACATTCTGTAGTTTAGTCAAAAGTTGAAATCATTCATGAAGTCAAAGGATTGAGAGTTCACAGACCCATCTAGGATTAGGGTTTCAATCTCGAATACTGTGGGTGTAAGTTCAATCATCTGCTGCTAAAGATTTAAACATGCAAAAAGATTGAATGCTTTGATATCGGTAAAGTAACTGGATTTATTGATTGAGCAATCAAGCATACAGCTTGGGGAGTTCCACTATCCACTTTTAGAGCAGAATCCTCCACATGACAGTACAACAAACTACAAAGAGCAAATTAGGGGTTGATTTCTGTGGGAGTCACCCATGCCATCCATTGTAACTTCAGCAGAGGATCCATGGAAACACTGAAGCAGCAGGTTAAAGTCTGCTGTTCCCTGGCTAACATCTCCGTCTCAGGCTTGCTGCAGTGAAGCTCAGTCCAAGCTGGAAGAATAACACCTTATTTTTCGCTTGGGGACTCTGCAACACTCTGGACTAAATACTGAGTTCACTAATTTTAGGGCCTGAACTCTCCCATGTCCTAGCCACCAGACCTTGTTATCACATCATCTGCCATTACACACTAATCATTGTTAGTCAGTAACAGTCTCTATTAACAGCTATTCACCCTCATAGCCAGATCATTATCAACTCCTTTGTCTGTTCTTCTCTCTCTTTGGGCTCTATCCTCACCTACCATTTACTCCTTACCTCTCTCCTCACGCTATCTTTTGCAAATAAACCAACATGTTCCTCGCTAGCATCACTTCTGAGGAAGGATCATTGGACACGAAACATTAAATCTGATTTCTCTTCACAGCTGCTGCCAGACCTGCTGAGCTTTTCCAGCAACCATTGCTTTTGTTTCTGATTTACAGCGTCCACAGTCCTTTCGGTTATATAATGTCTGCTAATATTGTTTTTCTACAGTATCCACAAATCATCCATTGAAGTTATAGCAGTAGTTCCTGAAAGTCCCAGTGAAAATTCAGCTCTTGAAATATTATACGGAGCCTTATTCTAACCTTGAGTGATCAGGGACAGATTCATGGTTCTCCAGCATTCTCCCATAGTCTCCTTATACTCTGAATATGAATATAATACTACTCTACTAGAGCTATCAACTCTTGACTGAAAGTCTCTATTGCCCTACTACCACAATTATGGGCTCTCCAATCTTGAGTCCAATTCGACTATCTAGGAACACAGGAACAAGAGTAAGCCATTCAGTCAGTCCCTTAAGCATGCTCTGCCATTAAATAAGATAATGGTCTATGTACTCCTTAATCCCATTTTCCTGCCTTTGATATCTATGTCTAACAAAAATTGATCTCAGTCTTGAAAGCTTCAAATCATCCATTGCATTTTGAAGAATAGAGTTCCAAAATTCTTATTACCCTTCATGTGAAAAAGTACAGCCTGATTTTGCAGCTGAATGGCTCAGCTCTATTGTTTACATTCCCCTGTTCTTTATTCCACCATTAGAGGAAACAGTTTCTATGCACAGAGAATCTAGCTAATATTTTAAGCACCTGAGTCGTCATGCATACTGCACATTGTGTACTCACTGAACTCCTGACTTTTCTCAAAGTGGAGGTGGGTTGTGATATATTTTCGCCACATTACTTGGCTTCCTTACATTTCAGTTGTAATCTACATTTGGTTAGACTTAAATTCTTTGAACCAAAGAAGAATTTACTATAAGCCGCCATATTTTGAATTAATTCACAATAGTAAATACATAAAAACAGTTCTGACCAAGCTATTCACTCAGGGTATCCCATTACATGCTAAAAATGCATGTGTATTGTTCATACAATTTAACTTTGAACAGTCAGCTAAAGTAACAGATTATTACTTTCTAGTTTCATTAGAAAATTGGAATATGTATGCCCATCTTCTTCATTTTAGTTTTGAAGGTTTTGCTAGATGCGTTGCTTGGTTGACTGGAAATTGGCATCCTCCCAGTTGCATGCTGAAGTAGTCACGCTTCACACGTGGGGATTGATAGTGGGTTACGGGGGCTACTGGGGTTTATCACAGATGGACCTGATCCTGTCTTTATCTCAAATATTCATGTACAAGCATGTCAGAAATTGACAGCAATCTGGCTCCAACCCTGTAGCAGGGAAACTGAGGCTAATCGTTGAATTGCAAGACCGCATTATTGGCTGAATTCGTCTCATTCTGCACAAAGTAGGGCTCAAACCCCAGAGCTTTCCTGAACTGTATGGCATAATGCCACATGACGAAATACAATTCTTACTGAAACAGATACTCCAATACAATACTAAAAGAGGGCTTCACTATCAGTGAGTCATTCTTCCCTTTCATGCTGATGTGAAAAAAAGGAACTATTGTTAAGAGTAGGGGCGTTCTCCCAAAACTCCTGGCCAACTTCTATCCTTCAATCAACACAAAAAAAAATTACATGGTCATTACCATATCGCAGGTTGTAGGAAGTTGCACTCTACAAATTTCTCATAATCAGGCAGTGTCTACAGATTAAAAGTACCTAATTAACTGTAAAACACTTTGGTGTATCATCAGGATGCAAAAGGCACTTTTCTAAAGACAGGTTATTCATCCTCTCCATCATTTGTAAGTAACAGATACGATGCCAAGTGGTGAGAGCAAGGCAATGAGGTTAATTTTGGATGGACCAAATGGCCTTGTTTATGCTGTAATACTCCAGGAAAGATAATTATAAAACATACCCATGACTTTGATAGCTTTACCACATTAGTTTTCCTGTTGAGTATGAGGATGCCTCTAATTTGGTATGCCATGTTTTCCAGTTTACAAGTCTGCAGGAACACCACACGTAATGAGAAAGTGATACATTTGATTACTGACACACAGTGGACAGAATGAAAGTGAATACAAAAATATTGAAAGAGCATTACCGTATCAAAAAATATATGGAATCATCCATTGGGTTGAACCTAGCTGCACATTACCTCCCAAAAATTACCACAAGGGATGAACTTGGATTTCACCAGTTTCCTCATTTCCCCTCCCCCCAGCCTGTCTCAGTCAAATCCATCAAATTCAGCACCGCCTTCCTAACCTGCAATCTTCTTCCCGACCTCTCCGCCCCCACCCCAGTCTGCCCTATCACCTCCCGACCTCTCCGCCCCCACCCCAGTCTGACCTATCACCCTCACCTTGACCTCTTTCCACCTATCACACTTCCGACGCCCCTCCCCCAAGTCCCTCCTCCCTATCTTTTATCTTAGCCTGCTGGACCAACTTTCCTCATTCCTGAAGAAGGGCTAATGCCCGAAACGTCGATTCTCCTGTTCCCTAGATGCTGCCTGACCTGCTGCGCTTTTCCAGCAACACATTTCCATCCCAAAAATAGATGGGTGATATTTAATCAGAGTTTATTTAAAATGCAAAGATCTGAATCAGGAAGCTAACTTGCATCAAGCTCCCAGTGCCACAGTAAAAAGGTTGGCCATTTAGCTATTATAATAATGTTGCGAGCCTAATTTTTAGTTTAAACTACAGCCTCAGGAAACTCATCAGTTTCCACGAGGTGTTAAGGGTTAAATTGAGAAGAGTTCCCTTACAGCAGTGATCTTGGGCCAAGAGGAGCGGAAGTGCTTCCTCCAGACACAAACTTGTTGGCTCCCTTGGTTCATTAGCAGATTCTCCTCTGCCGCTCCATTGTCATTAACCTTCAGGGCACCAGAGAACCCTCTTCAGGAGTAAGACCCTTTGGCCCAGCAACAAATCCCATATCCCTCCCTTCTTCCCTCTCATTCCCTCAAACTTCCCATCAACCCCAGCCTTATGAAACAGATTTCATGTCTAAAGGCCTGAAGCTTGTCAGTCAAGCTGTCAGAGGGTGGGAAACACACAGACAAAAAAGAATATATATTAAAAAATCATACATTTAATTTCAACAAGACAAGTGGGAACCCACTTTTCTGGATTTTCCAACCTCAGATAGCACCCCCTCACAAACAGCACACCTGCAAACTGAAATCTTGGCTATTAGTTCTGAAGCGACAGATGGCAAATGATATGTAATAAATGCCAAATACAAAACTTCAGACTTTGAAGAAAGGACAATAGAAAATCCTTCATTTGTTTCTTTCTGCATAAATAAATGTGAGATAAATTATGACTGATTTGCAATTTCAGCCCTTGGCTACGGAAACATCCTCATCATAAACTGGCAGTTTTTAAGAACTGCTGTATTTGTCATGTTCTTTCCACTGTATTTCTGTTACCATCTGAATTTGAAATGATTTTTTACCCTCCATCTATCAACCATTCAACATATGACCAAAATGCACAGGCAAACCTCTGCCGGCAAAATGCAAGTTGTAAACTGGGCACTCAGTAACACGGTAACACTTTCCTGGACCAACTGATTTTCTCTCATTGGGTGGCAAGAGCAAGTTCTGTGAAATGACAATAGCACTGCTCTGCATGATAAACAGACAACTGATATGTCAAATTTGCGGCTAATTCAGAATTACTATTAGTCTGCTGAGGAGATCTGCAAACAAACCTAGAACAATGACCCAGTATAAGTCAATGCTTCAACAGAAAAAATAGACACTAGACTGGAAATTGCACCACAATTATTCTTGATGTGAAATTCTTGCGCTGTCAACCCTTCTTCACTGGAAAATCACGAGGAATCCCATTTACATGTGTTAACAGGATTTCCAATTCTGTCAGAATAATGTGGTGTGGGTGACTTTCTGAGGAATTCCACAGTCAATGCCTAATTTCTAATGGATAACAATTTGCCTGAGAAATTGGCTCTTTGGAGGAGAATGATTTTGACTGTTCCAGAATTTAAGCCTGCATAAACGTCCATAGTGAGCACCATGATGATGTTCTTGAGATATACTAAAGGCAATAATAGACACCTTTGGGATTGATAATAAGTTGGTGTAACACGCTGCCTGCCTCTTAATGCTGAGATTAACTCTCAATCGTTGAAAAGCATCAACGAGAACGGGTTTGTCATTGCATGGTCATTTTAGATAGCTGGTTTTAACATTTTTATGATGTTGTATTGAGTTTTTGAACATCAACAATAAGCAACTTTGGTTCCCTCCTCCCCACAAGTGCTGGTGACCATTCGATATCCTACCTGAGATGACACTGTTCAATTCAAAGGCCTCAACTATTCAACTACCAGGGAGATGGCATCCAAAACCAATGTTGTCCTGACCTGACATTGCAAAGGGCAACAGTATCAGATAACAATCAGCATTGCCAATCTTGCTCAATTCTTCTCTCCGAAAGCAATGGACAATAAGGCCAATTTTATAGCTTGTATTGTCACCCTGTCTGAGAATAACTGTGCTGCACATCACACAGATTGCATTTAGGACTTCCTCCAGGTCACCTCAAAAGGTCACTAGGGGGACGAAAGCTGCCATTTTGTAAATTGTTGCCTGGTATCCTGAAATAAATCTGTACAATGTTTAGATATCAATGTTCATAACATGGGACAATTCAAACTGAAGTTCCAAACACAAAACTATTAAAAATATATAGTTACCAGAGATGTTGGAAAGATGACATTGCAGGGGCCA
Organism: Chiloscyllium plagiosum; assembly: GCF_004010195.1. Taxonomy (NCBI): domain Eukaryota; kingdom Metazoa; phylum Chordata; class Chondrichthyes; order Orectolobiformes; family Hemiscylliidae; genus Chiloscyllium; species Chiloscyllium plagiosum. The sequence continues at coordinate 22,997,920 of NC_057712.1, read as the reverse complement.
GTTATTTACAAAATGTCCAGGCAGTTGCACATTGCTAGACTTGTTTAAGGCAAGGGCTAAGGAATTCCAAATGTCTGACATCCTGGGAAGCATGAGTTAAGTTATGGAATGGATCTTGGTTCCAGAAATGCAGAGGAGAATAAAGAATGGTGTCACAGCATATGGCACATCATGCAATACTTCCTGTAGGAATTACAGTGAGTTTCTGCCATGGTACACAAGTCACACTTTCTTGATTAAACTAAAGTAAAACAGCAAAAAAAACAAAAATCTGCCTTGAGGAGTTACAGAATTTACAAATTAAAAGTAGGGAAAGTCTGTAGACAAAAAAGGCCTTAATTGCATCTTGTGCTTTACATAATATAATTGAGCATTCATGTAAAACAGCATTTCTGTGAGCAGTTACAAAAGGAATCGGCTGGAGATAGATGTTGATAATGAGGCAAGTTCCAAGAAAGAGAAAGGTTGGTAACTGAAGGTAAGAAAGGTATATTTTATAAGACAAGATTTATCTTATATTCTCAATCCAAACTCTCTTCCAGCTTTCTTTCATTTGCACCTAATTCTTCTGCAATGATAATGACCCTTGTTCCTTTGCCCCCTCCACTCCAGTCCTTAATATACTGCTATGTTATGCAGAATGCAGCAAACTACTGTGGTGCAACACAGCTTGTCTTAGTCAATTTGCAGGGAATCCACAGGGTGATCAAAGTACCAAGATGCCAAAGAGATTTCCGATGGTCCTAAGCCTTTTTTCATATGAATAATGTTCCAGGGTGTTGAGAGGAACACTGGGAGAGGTTTGATCAGTCAGGTGTGGAGATGGTGATTTCCTTACCCCCTAGCCTCCATCCTGTAATCTACTCAGAGGGTTGAGATAGGAAAGATCTTGGGACAAAATATTTACTGAAGCTGCCGGCGAATTTTTACAGAAACGTGCAGAATCTGTTAATGGTGATCACGCGAGTTGGTCAATGCTAACCCTACCCCATGAGAAGGAAGAATCTCTGTGCTCTGTCATTCAATAGTGTTCTGAACACAAGGGAAGCCAGTCTCAGTCACAAGTCCTCCACTCTAGATGCTGGCATCCATTGCCAATGCACTAGTTGGTTCTGATTAAGAAATCTTTGGTGACCTGCTGCACAATGCAAGTCTGAGAGATGGTAACGATGTCCCCTGAGGCAGTCTGAAAGGGGCATGAGGTGGAAGTTCAGAGTAGAGGTGAACTGTTGAGATTCCAGTGAAGGATGGTTCTCTGCTCCAGTAGGAGCAGGATGCTTCTTAAAAGGTTAACCACCTCCTGGCACATTGTTCTCCTAGGTTGTCCAGAGAAGAGATTCAATGTCTTCATGTTTGGTTGGAGGAGATTACCAAGATAGAGAGAGCTGAGGCCACTGAGAGATCAAAAACAAGAATGAGAATTTTCAAGGAAAAGCATCACTGACCAGGTGCCAACGTAAGTCAATGAGTACAGGGGTGATAGGGGAATGGGACTTTCCATGACTTAAAAGATTTTTGAATTATCTCATGTTTACAGAAAGTAAAATGCCAAAAATGCACTAGAGTTGTCAATTGTAAAGGAAACAAATATAGGAATTAAGGTTTCAGCACCAAATGAGATAAGACAAGGGCACAGTTGAGCAACAGTACAGAGATAGAAACATGCAGTCTTAGTGATGATGCAGCCATTAGAAGCTCACCTCAAGATCAGATGTTACACCAAGGTTGCAAACAAATTGATTTAACCTCAGATTGTTATTAGGGAGAAGGATGGAATCACTAATCTGGAAACACAGTGTGGAGTGGAGACTGATAACAATGACTTCACTATTCCCAATATTGAATTCGATACACCGATCACAAAAGCATAGAAACCATATTGATCAATATTAATGGGGCGCGTGTCCCTTTAAATTCTCTGACAGATTATCACTCAGTTTCTAAAGGCAAATTCATGAGGCTTTACTGAATAGGTTGTTTGCAAGGAATGCCTTGCATCTGAACAATTAATATTGCATCAGGATGAAACTAAGGTCATGAAACTGCTATTTAAAACTATTCTTTAGCATCCACCAGTTCCTAAACTGAGTCAGTTGCTCCATGAAAATCAGGAGTGTCTTTAAAATGGCAATGAACTGTGAGTAGATTCCACCCCCTCCCCAAATTTTAAAGCTCTATTTGCTCCTTTACTGCCAGACAGGGAAGATTAAAATTAATGTCCCGATATTTCAAAACACAGCTTGAGATCCCAATACATCCTTCTGTACAGTGAGATCAATGCAACCTTTCCTCAAAGACTGAGAAACATTGAGACAGCCACAGATTTAAAATTGCTTTACTAACTTGAAAATAAATCTTATGTTTACAAGTCACTTATTTGGAGATCCTTACAATAGCTGTTTATATAACTCAATCATTCTCCATGTTGTATCAGCTCAGGATTAGAAAAGGTAATTTGGATTTAAACATCCCCTACTAAAAATTGTCGTTTGTTCAACTCATTCATACTTTGGAAACAACAATAGAAATGTTGATCATTTGACATCAACATTCTAACACAACTTTATACAGAACATTTCATGGCCAAGGAAGTACGGATTAACTTGTGAAAACTGCTGAGGTTGAGACTGGGGTAGTCTGTTGTTCGATTTTAACACAAGTAAATCGATGGAATGTAAGGAAGTAAAATAAATATGCTACCAACCACCCACAATTTATCCTTTATCACTCAAAATAACAGAAAGTGGTACTATGTAGTCCTTATATGTAAACAACCAATAATCAACTACCGATCTTGTTGGTTTACATGCAATACACATATGTACCTCGAGTGATTTATGTAATTTCATTCAATACAGTACAGATTTGGTTATTATTTTAGTTACTTGGAAATATTCAACTTTTTCAAAAATTGAAAAGCTCAAGGCACATGAAAATAATATTCCATACCTCATCATGACATGGGACTAAACTCAAAGTGAACCTCCAATCCAAGAGAAAGTTAAGCACCTATTAATATCTTAAAAATGTGCATGAAAAGTTTCAGTCTCTGGCGAATATACCTAACTCATTCAAATATCTATAATAATGCAGTAATTTCAAAGTGTGACTTCTTCTCTGCAAAGAAAAACTTAAGAGATTTGTCCGTTGACAGGCTGACAATAATACTGCTAAAATCATCCCTTTTAATTTCCTCAATTTAAAGTATATTCACAAGGTGAGTGAAAAGAAATTACAGTCACAGGCACCAGTGTCGAGGATTTTTTAAACAACTTAAAAAAATACTTTGTATCACTGAAATAGAATGGAAAACACTGAAGGGAATGACTGCACTGGGTACTTGCTCAGATGGGAATAACACTATGGATAAATTTTGAATGAATTACATTGTGCAGTTTTGATCTTCTCTTTTTACAGTTTAAATAAAGGCCAGACACACTGTGACAAAAGAAGATGCGGTCTCTGTTAAAATGTGCAAAGACCTTGTGATTCATTTCAATGTAAAGAAAAACACATTGTCGTGCTATGTTAAATTTCAATTCAGTTTCGTACGTTGGACCTGCAATTTCAAGTACTAGCACAAAAGCTGTACATTATCTCTTACCATCATACACTGGTTACACACATAATGTTGACTCGTTATTTACAGTACCCAGATCTCCTTGTGATCATAGTTCTTCAATTTTGTTTCAAAACTGTTGCTAGGTAACATTATAAGGAAGCTATGGTCATGATGATAAGATGTTTAAATAACTAACTATGTGTTTGGTACTGTTTTGATATTCTTGCTTTTTCTTTCACTTTGTATTGCTAGTGTTCCTGATCTATTTATAGTCAACGAGGAAGCTGTACTAAATACTAGGATGTGTAATTCAATGAATATTTAATTTGACATATGGTGGAATTCTTCTATATGCAATAAGTTAAAGATAGTGGAAGGGAAAATTCTACATTAACCATACGTAAATAGAAAAAGGCTAACTATTTTATTTCTCTATAAGGGAAAGGAAAACTGTGATTCAGAAATGATTTCTATCATTTTCCATTCTATTTGAAATAATTTATCAATACTTGGACTCCAAACTATGTTTTTCTTTAAGTAGCTATTAGACACTGAAGCATACTTTCCACATTTTATAGGTAGTGCTCCAGTTGCAGTATTTTTAAATTAATTCCGTGGTGCCAAAGGCAGACACTTGGATTTTATGCGGCTGGTTTAATAAAATTAATACATGCTGCCTGTGCTATTGAATCTTTACAGTTTTGTTACTCAGCATTTCAGCTACTATCAAAAGTTTGTCAATGAAATTTGTTAGCTGCTGCTTTATAAACCTCCTATTTCTGCATTTTGTTATCTCACTTAGAGACTCTGTTTTTATTTATATTTGTTCTATTTATTTCTGGAATAACAAAATGTACACATTCTTTCGTGACTGAGAATAAAAATCAGTGCCTGAAGTATACAGTTAATTATAAATACTAAGTACATAATTATAAATAACAATTGCATTCAGAAAATTAGGTTAGGATAGATAATCTCATGCATTCAGTAATATTGATTTATTTCCTCTTTATTCATCATGAAACCAAACTTGTCAGGAACACCAACACGTTACAAATATCCACAAATGTAGCTCAGACAATTTAAAAATTATTTGACTGGCAAGCTGCATGAAAGAAATTATATTTCAAGAAACTTCCATTATAATTTTTAAACTTTCAACTTCCTTTTCCTTTTATAATTAACAACAGTTTTCAAATCCACATTTAACAACAACTGAACTAAGCTTTATATCAAAAAACACGCAAAATAAACAATAATTACCTTACTGGATGTTTAGTGACCTCCCAGACATAAAGGAGTCGGCGAGATCAGGGACTCCCTATCCACTGCAGTCAGATTCTGCACTCTCAACTAGGCCTGAGACTATCAAGGAAACATTCCAAAAGCAAAAACAAAACCTGGCTTGCATATTGCAGTGCAACATCCATCAAATTGCTTAGTCTGTCCTAAAATAGTAAACTTCAACAATGAACTTGGTTCTCAACACTCTCACCCACCTCAGTACTTTTTTCTCCATTTGTCTAATTGCACATTTCACCTGTATGTCTCCAGCCTTTTTCAAAACTCCCGGAGATCACTGCTGTTCATCTGTATGCTAATAGGTTCTGCCACATGGACAAAAGTGATAATAGTCCTAGTGGAAATATCAACAGGCCAAGACAGAAGCTGAAATTCATAGTTAAAAACAACAATAAAAGGGAGCAAAAGAGTAAGTGCTCATACTCCGCGATGGCTGCTGAATCAAACACAACCTCAGCTTAAGGGCATCAGACAGACAAGAGACTGCAGAAAGCCTAGCTATGTAGCATGCATCAAATATGAGCTCCCTTAAGAGACAATCCTTCTGCAGCAGTTTAAAATCACCAGCATATTGCTGACTTACCTCTTCCTTAGCTAGAGTGTTAGATCAGGAAAAGTTATATTCCATCCAAATCAAAATGTGTGGCCAAAATTTCATGGATATCAGAACAATGGAAGCATACGTGACAAGTGTTTTCTAACACTGTCATCAATTCTGTGATCGATTCTACTAGACCACGGTTTGGGGTTGTATACCTTGTGTTACTAATACAGTACCCATGGGTCCTTGAATCTCTGGAGCTGTATGTGCCTGGTATTATGTGCAGTGCTGTATATAATGTAATATAGGGAAAAGCTGAAACTGTGAACAAAAAAACTATCATCTTGATGTACACTTAAAAACTCAAAAATTTGCAAAAGGTCATTACATTAAATACATAGTTATGATATATCAATCAAGTCAACAAAAATGAAAACTACCAAATTACAGGAAGAAAATTAGAGTTTGAACTTTAAAGATAGTATAGAGTAATAATCTGAGTGATCTGCATCACATCATTACTTTTTAAATTGGATGAAGTATATGAATTATCATGCTAAACATTTGAGCATTAATTTCCTTTGCACCTTGTGAACCACATTTGTCACTTGCTACTGTCAACCAAATTAGGTACCTAAACTTCCCCATAGTTATACTACCAAAAAACAAATCAATGCATTATATCTCCAACTGCAGAAATTATAAAAAGTATTTGTCACATTACACAACAGTACAAAAAGAGTACGCTGACCAGGAAATATTTAATATGAAAACATTCTTGTAAGTTTGCTATTTTTAAAGAGATTTTTAAAATATTGTAAGCATTACAAATGTGTAAGTTCTAAATCATAAATGATATACAATTAGGAAATCATGATTCACTGACTTATATCCTAAATTAATTCCTATATTAATCTGTATGTGCTCATATCTTCATCAGTACTGTCAGATACCCAATGTAATACTTTGCACTTTGATTTTAAGAAGTTTCAGAGTAGTCAAGTTGCACAATTTGATTAGTTTTACAATTAAGACTTCAGAAAAGCAGCATTCTAAAATAACACTGGAATGCTCAAATATATTCTGCGCCTATCACAACAAGAAGCACGCTGGACGCATTATTAAGTCCCCAACACAAGGAAACATCCTTAGCTAACAAATCAGCATGACGCATAACTAAGGTAAAGCAAAAGAGTAATTCTCAGTCTGCCTATTAGCCGGTAGGGGGTCAGTCAGAGCTCAGAACGTCAGCCATGGACAGCTCCTAGTGCTGACGGGCCATTCAAACACATTTTCCAATTGAAGCTACCCTTTAAAATCACCTGCAGATAGATTTATATATAAACCCAAATAGCAATGCTCACAGATTTATAGTAGATAAATGTACATCCTTAAATAATCACATCGGTTAAATTAATCTTGGAATTAGAATAATTCAAAAGTGACTTCACAAAAAAAAGCAATGACAGGCCACAGAAAACAGTGAACTATAGCACCATACTTATTTTAACATAAAGCTGTTACTACTGGTTCCCAAACTTGGAAATAATTGAATAAATATTTTGCTTTTGCAGCATACAGAGGTTTGAAAATATTAAGCAGCTCCAGAGTAAAGCAATAAAAGCTTTGCAAAGTACTAAAAAATTTGTAAAAGAGACACTGAAAATTATGGTGGTCTATGTCAATGTGATGTGATGAGACTTAAAAGGTAAACTATATCAAGACCAAATAATTCTACTTTGTATAGTTTTAAGAGAACGTCTAAACTATTCTAAAGTAAGTTTACCCTCTATATGTTAACCTTGACTCAGAACTTTGTAGCATTCAAACTAATTTTGTGAAGATTTAATTGAGACAAATTGAAAACAGCATTTTGAAAGTTCTATCACATCGCTCAAGTTTGATAGTTTCAATTTATGGCCTAAATCTGCTGACTCTAATTCTAAGCAGTGGCTCTTTTCCTTTTACTTGTCTGAACATTTATGGAAGTTCAGAATATGTTTTTTATATTTGTTCGATAACAAATGTGGCTTTCGTTACTTACAATAAGTTGAGCAAACTATTTGAAAATATGGCAGCAAATATTTATAGGCACATGCAAACATAGCAACTTCCAAGCACTTTTAAGTGTGTGCCCTGACTTCATACCAAATAAATCGGTTCAAGAAATAACAATCAGTGATCAAGTTTTACCAGAAGCTTAGAAGGCAGATAACTGAATATCATATCAGAACGGACAGGGTGCACAGCTATCATTAGTAACCAACAAACACAACTGAATACGGGACCACCGGATTCAATAAACAAACTCAAAGGGCATTATGCAGCATTTTCACAGAAATGCCCATTTTTCTTGACTTTTTTTTAAACCATTGCCTGAATATAACTGAATCATAGCCGGCACTGCCTGTGTTATTCCTACTTTCTCATTCAACGCAGTAACTCGAGCACAGCACAGATACAAATAAAAAAGCAAGGAGTCTCATCAAATCCACATTAGCAATATTTGAATGTGAGAAGACTCTTCAGAAAAATTGGGAACAAAAAAAAGAGAAAACCAAACTACACCCACCACAATAAGCAAAATACTGTGACTTGAACCAGACTGCAGGGAACAACACTCTTCGCTGTGCAGAAGCCTAGGTAAAAATGTCGCCTTGGCAAGGATGACAAATGCAGCACGATAGGCTACCAGGCCTAAGGGATCTGTTATACTTCCACATACATCCACTAATGCACACACTCCCACTCATCCTCTCGATAGGCTTTTTTCACATCTTTTTACCAGCTTCAAATCCCCGGCATATGACCTTCTGTTAAATAGATAAAAAAAAGCTTATCAGTCATGCAAATGAGGCTGAATTCATTTTCCACAACAGATGGCCTCATAGATAATGATGATGGAACACAGAAAATTGAATGTCTCTTGCTATGTGGCCATGGCAACCGAGAGCAGAATAATATCAATAATAAGAGGTGCTGCATAATAAGGTTGTCAGTTCTGAAAATCACACACTCTGAAACAGGTATAACAGGCAGGTTAACGTTTATATTTGAATTTTCTGAGTTTTTTAATGAATGATTATGGATTTTCTTACAAAATATCGCCTTGGTCACCGAAGCAGTCATTTCTTTGTTGCAAATTGCATTTTGTTTTTGGTTTTTGATTGGGGGGAATGGTTTGGGGATGGTTTACTGTATCGGGGTGGGTTTTGATTTAAATGCTAGGTACTAATCCCGAGTTTGCTGCATTCTGGCTGATATAGAATGCTGCAATGATGCAACAGTGGCTCGCGTCAGGCTTCCACCCTGGTCCTCAAGGGGCTGTCCTGCAAAATGAATCAGCAGACGTCCTGATCAAACTGATTAAAATGAAAATGGCAAAGGCACACGTCTGGGCGGAACTGCTGCGCCTCACTGCCTGGTGCTTGGTGCAAACCACCTCAGTCAGGGCTGATTGGCACAGGCAGACCAAACTGAGGGAGGGAGGTCTGGGGTCTTCCAAATAAACAAAAGGAAAACGAGCAAATTCTGAACCGAAGGCAAAGTCCTTGTGACACAGAAAGAGAGAGAAAGGAGGGGGTGGAAAGAGAGAGAGAGAGAAAAAAAGACGTGTGACTTTTCTCCTCAGCTGTGTCTGCCGTTTGCTCGGCTTGTGCTTCTGCGGCGAGCTCTTGTGCATTTTAATTCAGAAATCAATAGAGCCGCTCTAATGGAGGCTCCACTTTCCGAGCAGCTGCAGACTCCAGTGTTCAAAACAGCCACTGACGTCTGTGGAGGTTTTTCAGCTGATTGGGCACCGCATCGGATGTTCTGTGAACCAAGGAATAGGAATCATTTACAGTCTGTCTTTTTTTAAAAAAAAATATATGGCAGCTTGGATTTTTCAGTCCAAGGGAGAGTGAAAGCTGCACCCGTCCACCCTCGGCTGCACTGGGAGGCGCACCGAGTGCAAAATTCTCCCTGAAACCAACGTGACCACCATAACCTCCAAGCTGTTGCTCCCGCACTGTCACAGAGCAGCCTGATTTCACATAATAAGTGAAAGGCGCACAACGGCAACCCTTCCAGAACAGAAATGGACTCAACACATTGGCTGTGAAATCCAGTGATGGGGTTTGGAGAAATTTGCTTGTGTCTCAAAACGCTCACATTCATACATTTTCGATTACAGTAACATTACTAACACACCTTCTATAAATATACAATAATATTGCACAAGCAGGTATTGAAAATCCCTTTCTTTCCTATCAAATCATTTCCTACGAAGTACACAGATTAAGTGAGTAAAATTTAAAGGCTGCACAGTTGAAATGCTGTATAGGTACCACCATTATAAAATTCACTGGAGAGGGGTCGTTTCATTTCTGTCCATTTGACAGGTTATAATGGGGAATCCATTAGCACAGCCAAACAATGTCATAGAGTCACAAAGATCTACATAACAGAAAAAGGTCCTTTAGCCCATCAAATGTCTGCCAGTCAAAAACAACCACATAACATTTCTAATCAAATTTTCCAGCACTTGGTCCATATATTTGAGTGTCTTGTCATTGTAAGTGTAGATCCATATACTAAGAGTCATAGAGAAACAGATCCTTCGGTCCAACTCATCCATGCTGACCTCATATACTAAATTAATCTAATCCCATTTGGCTCATATCTCTCTAAACCCTTCCTATTCATATGCCCATCCAGATGCCTTTTAAATGTTGTAATTGTACCAGCCTCTACCACTTTCTCTCGGAACTCATTCCATACACGCACCACCCTCTGTGTGAAAAAGTTGCCCTTAGGTTTCTTTTAAATCTTTCCCTTCACCCTAAACCTATGCCCTCTAGTTCTGGACTCCCCCAACCCAGGGAAAAGACCTTGTCTATTTACCCTATCCATGCCTCTCATGATTTTATACACCTCTATAAGGTCTCAGCCTCCGATGCTCCAAGGAAAACAGCCCCAGCCTATTCAGCCTCTCCCTATTGCTCAAACCCTCCAATCCTGGCAACATCCTTGTAAATCTTTTCTGAACATTTTCAAGTTTCACAACATCCTTATCATAGGAGGGAGACCAGAATTGCACACAATATTCCAAAAGTGGCCTAACCAATGTCCTGTACAGCTGCAATATGACTTCCCAATTCCTATACTCAATCTCTGACCAATAAAGGAAAGCACATTTAGTAATGTCTTCTTCAATATTCTATCTACCTGCGACTCCACTTTCAAGGAGCTATGAATCTACACTTCAAGGTCTTTTTGTTCAGCAACACTCACCAGGACTTTACCATTAAATGTATAAGTCCTGCCCTGATTTGCCTTTCCAAAATGCAGCAACTCACATTTATCTAAATTAAACTCCATCTGCAACTCCTCAGCCCATTGGCCAATCTAATCAAAATCCTGTTGTATTCTGAGGTAACCTTCTTTGCTGTCCACTACACCTCCAATTTTGGTATAATCTACAAACTTACAAACTATACATTCTATGTTCATATCCAAGTCACTTATATAAGTAACAAAAAACAGTGTACCCAGTATCATTCCTTGTGGCACACCACTAGTCACAGGCATCCAGTCTGAAAAGCAATTCTCCATAACCACCTCTGCCTTCTACCTTTGAGCTAGTTCTGTATCCAAATAGCTAGTTCTCCCTGTATTCCATGTGATTAAACCTTGCTAACCAGTCATAAAGAGCCTTGTCCAACACCTTACTGAAATCATGTAGATCATGTCCACTACTCTGCCCTCATCAATCCTATTTGTTATTTCTTCAAAAAACTCAATCAAATTAGTGAGATATGATTTCCCACACACAAAGCCATGCTGACTATCCCTAATCAGTCTTTGCCTTTCCAAATACATGTAAGTCTTGACCCTCAGAATTCCCTCCAACAATTTGCCCACCACCAATGTCAAGCTCACCAGTCTATAGTTCCCTAGCTTTTCCTTGCCACCTTCTTAAATACTGGCACCACATTAGCCAACCTCCAGTCTTCTGGCATCTCATCTGTGATTATCCATGATACAAATATTTCCGCATGGGACCTAGTAATCACTTCCCTACCTTCTCAGTTACACCTGATCAAGTCCTGGGGATTTATCCACTTTTGTGCATTTTAAGACATCCAGCACCTTCTCCTCTGTAATATGGACATTTTTCAACTCGTCACCATATATTTCCCCACATTCTGCATCTTCCATGTCCTTCTCAACAGTAAACACTGAGCCAAAATATTCATTTAGTATCTCCCCCATCTCTGAGGTTCCACACAAAACCTGTCTTGCTGATCTTTGAGGGGCCCTATTCTCTCCCTAGTTACTCTTTTGTTGTTATGTATTTATAAAATCCCATGGGATTTTCCTTAACCCTATGTGCCAAAGCTATCTCATGTCCCATTTTTGCCCTCCTGATTTCCCTCTTAAGTGTACTCCTCCTGCCTTTATACTCTAAGAATTCACTCAATCTCTGCTGTCTATACCTGACATATGCTTCCACCTCTTTCTTAACCAAATCCTCAATTTCTCTAGTCATCCAGCATTTCCTACATCCACCAGCCTTGCCTTTCACCCTAAGAGTAATATACTGTCTCTGGACTCCCGTTACCTCATTTTTGAAGGCTTCCCATTTTCTAGCTGTCCCTTTACTTGTGAACATCCGCACCCAATTAACTTTTGAAAGTCCTTCCCTAATACCATCAAAATTGGCCTTCCTCCAATTTAGAACTTTAACATTTAGATCCAGTCCAAGCTTTTCCATCACTATTTTAAAAGTAATAGAATTGTGGTCACTGGCCCCAAAATGCTCCCCTACTCACACCTCTGTCACTTGCCCTTCTTCGATGTTTTAAGCTTTTCTGCTTCTGCCATCCTCACAGGCAGTGAGTTCCAGATTCTCACCACCCTCTGGGTGAAAAGGACTTTCCTCACATCCACTTGAAACCTCTTGCCCCTTACCTTTAAATGTATGGCATATGGTCAGTAATCCTGCCACTATGTGGAAAAGTCTCTTCCTGTCATATTGAATGATGATATCGAAATATGCATCCATGTCATTCCTGTGATGTAATTTATTCATAACACTATAACAAGGGAGTGCTGCACTATCTGCAGTGCGGTTTGATGAGACATTAAATCAAGTCTCCGACTGTCTTCTTAGGATATCACAAGTTCTACGTCCTGGGAACAGAGAAACACGCATCAGTAATTCATCCCGTTTCCCATTCAATGAGGCCATGCCTGTTCCGTATGCTAACTTCAGGTTCCTGCCTTGGCTTCACATCCCTTAATACTCATGGTTGGCAAAACTCCAAAAATCTCAGACTTAAAATACAAACTTAGTTTATGTTATTTCTCATTGGGATGCTGATAACTCGGGATTGGCAATAAATGCTGACCAGTCAGCAATGTCCATGGCCCACAACTAAATAAATGAAAATAAAAACATTCTGACGAATCTGCATTGTACTCCTTCTAATATATCCCATAACATTATACTGTGATCCATGTGTGGTCTAAGCAAGAGCTTTGGATATTTGCAGAAAAAAAAAATGCTTCCTTCACCTTCTAGTTCTCCTGGCCATATTTGTTTCCCTTAATGAACATCACTATAAACTATTTTCACATTATTTTCACAATACACATTTCTGTAATAAATTGACTGCACATTTCCTGCACTGTAACGATGACCATTTGAAAAATGATGCTTACTTTCAATGTAGGACCTTTAGAGATCCAGAGATTGTGAAAAGTGCTGAACAATTTGCACATTTTTCTTTCTTGTTTTCTATTTGCACAATTTTATTATAAGAGACCAATTGTACATAATTGAATAGTCATTTACACAATTGAACAAAGTAAGAATATATTCAAATTAATAATGGTTTATGCTGCCACATTAATATAGCTCTGTTTTCATACATCAGATGCCTTTGGAGATAGCACTGCAATTAGTACCATTAGAGGCATGGAGAGCCATTTGAAAAAGTAGGTTTCTGGAGGTGGAGCTGGGCTTTCAACCTAATAATACAAAATTGTGGAAAAGCAGTTTTCAAAAAACTCGTTTTTTGAGGGCCTTAACATTGAGTAAAGGCCAAAGCTTAAAAGATACAAGCAACAGTTGTGGACAACATGCCATATGCAAGTTTAGGCATCCAGGTGACAGTATAAAAGCATAACCCATAGTATTAAGGAGCACCAGAAGACTATTGTTATTGTATGTGTTCTCTTCAATTTTATCGAATTAGTCAATCAATGCTACATGTAATAAGATGGCTAGCTATTAAGGTAAACCTTCAACCTTCATGTTTAGAGTGCTGATGCCATGGGACTTTCACACTTGTGGAAAGCACTTGTGAACAAACTGTTCTTATTGTCATAATCTGAATGTAATGTGACATTAATTAGCGTTTGAGCCAAATTTATCTGCGAACCAACCCACAAACTGAAATAGGATGATTCTAATTTAAACATTAGAATATTAGAAATAGGATCTGAACAGCAAATCCTTTTGGTGAACAGCTTAAAACATAATGCAGAAATTTAAACACTGATTAAATTATTCGATCTGATTTCAAAGTTTGACATTGTGCAGCCTGAAAAAGAAATTCAACACATTAAATATCTGAAAATAAAACAGCACATTAACTTTTGACCAAGGGTCCCATCCAAAATCCGAACAGACCTCAATTAGGTGCCACTTTATGAGCTGTGTACTTGCAATATTGTTTATTAAACATTTTTGTTTTAAATGGTACCTTCTAAACAGCAAAATCCACACAGTAAGGGCACAATTCTCTAAATGATCACATTAATAGAATTAATCTTGAAATTAGAAGCAGCTAGATGTTAGCTTGCAGGACAGCATTAAAAAGTAAGAAGATTAGAAACAATTGCATCACTTGTTTTGTACTATTCTAAAGCTTTCAAGACTCTCAATTTTACAAATAACAGAATCACCATTTCACCTCCACGGAAAAATCATGAATGATTTGAAGATCTGTAACAGTGAGATTCAGGTAATCTTAAATATTCATTGAACAAATACTGACTGAAAATGAATGTGCAATTCCAAATTATAAATCACAGCTGCAGGTTTTAGCATCTAACAATATCTATGAAAGAGATTGTGTTGTTCAGTAGCTACTGCTACTTTTCCTGGCCTGAGTTAACCGCATCAGGCTCCTTCATTAACTTCACCTTGAATTAACACAAAAAGTGGGATATTTAGTGATTTTCATCCTGTTGTAGATGTAAGGCTGTAAAAACACATTGGTTCACACATTTAACAATCTACCATTACGCAACCTGTTGCAAGACATTTCCAGCATTATAAACATAAAATTTGGTTCTGAGATCCTATCTTGCTGTGGTTTGTTGTGGAATCAAACATCCCCAAATTAATATTGCCACCCCCTACCCTGTGAATCCAAAGTTTATAAAGATTCTTATTGGAATCTTGAGTTCTGCTACCATCCCTTTTAATCATTGCAGACATTTCAGTCTTCTAGTCCTTCAGCATCAGCACCAGGAAATGCACAAAAAGGAGGAAAGCCTTTATTTATTACATCTTTCTCCTACACATTCCCTACCGACACAAACTCTTCACATTCATGATTCATACATAGGATAAACAATAGGGAGTGGCCATAAACACAATTTAAGACAGGGAAATCATTGGGCCATGTCATTCCTGGGTCTAAAGGACGAGCAGGTCATGCAGCCTGTCATCTTAAATTGATTTTTGTATAAATCTCCAATCCCTGTTATTTATTCCACTTTAATCGAACACTCCACCAGCATTAGTAATGTGCAAGTAACCATGTTTCAAAGTACATTTTTTCTTTCATTCATTGTAACTAGAGATCCATGCTCACAATCATAAACAAATATTTTAATTTAGTTTTATTCTTTATAGATGTAATATAAAGACAGCAATGAAGAATGCATTATATTTGAATTTCTTTTAAAAGATTAACATTCACAAGGGTTCTGCTGAACTTCCACTGTAGGTCTGGCAAAAGACTACAGAATCTGCTGGAACAGGAAAGGAAAGACAAATCCATAATATCCCAGCCACCTTTAAGATAACATTGTCTAAAATGATGTTTATTTTTCCCATTCCCTAGTTCAGTTGGGGCCCATAACAGTATCAGAGGGTAGCATGCCAGGAGAGAAGGGGCCAGAATGGGTGGACCATCACATTAACAACCTCAACCTGTCTACCCCCTCCCCCACTCCAACCTCTCACCCTCACAACGCGCAGCCCTCCAATCCCTCTGCTCCAATCTCAACCTCACCATCAAGCCAGCGGATAAAGGGGGCGCAGTGGTAGTCTGGTGCACTGACCTCTACACC
>NC_057712.1:22858491-22979089 GCF_004010195.1 Chiloscyllium plagiosum | reverse complement strand
TCCTCTAGCTTATCTCTCCACCCTTCAGGCTCTCTGCCTTTATTCCTGATGAAGGGCGTTTGTCCGAGACGTCGCTTTTGCTGCTCCTCGGATGCTGCCTGAACTGCTGTACTCTTCCAGCACCACTAATCCAGAATCTGGTTTCCAGCATCTGCAGTCATTGTTTTTACCACCAAGATCGGAGGCAAGTGTCCTGGATAGCCAAATCAAAGGCATAATTAACAAAAAGTTGTGATTGGATCCTTTACAGAGAATTTGACGGGGAAATGAGTGAAGACTGAAGGGGAGTGAACACTTACCTCTCTGTGTCTTTTTTTTTGATATTATTAACTCTTAGGACTAAGACACCAATACCAATACTGGCAATTTATTGTCTTTATTGCCATTTGTCTGCTTGACATCTCACTAATAAGGCAGTACACCAGACAATTTTAAGAGGCTAAGGTGCCTTGAACATTTTTCCTATCACAATGGCTTTAGGTGCTACTGTCACAATGTTACATTTCACCTCAGTTTAAATCTGCGTGCTTATTTACACATGAGACAAGACTTCCAACAGAATTCTCTCCAATGAATGCATCTCCTTAATGTGGCCTGGGAAGCAAGCTATGGAATAATAGGGCAAAGAAATACAAAGAAGAAAAAACAATACAGCACAGGAACAGGCCTTTTGGCCCTTCAAGCCTGTGCTGACGCATTCTGCCCTTCCATACCAAAACTATCTTCATTCACAGGATCCATATCCCTCTATTCCCTTCCTACTCATGTATTCATTCAAGTGCTTCTTGAATGCTGCGATTGTGTCTGCTTCCACCACCTCCTCTGGCAGTTCCAGGCACTCACCACGCTTTGTGTGAAAGACTTGCTTCACACATCTCTTTCAAACATCTCCCCCTGCCTGCACCTTGAATCTGTGACCCCTAGTAATTGACTCCTCCACCATGGGAAAAAGCCTTATACATTCCGCTCTATCCACGCCATTCACAATCTTATAAGCTTCTATCAGGTCACCCCTCAACCTCATGTGTTCCAGCAAAAACAAACCCAATCTGTCCAACCTTTCTTCATGGCTAAAATCCCCCCCAGATCAGGCAACATCCTGGCATACCTTTTCTGTACTCTCTCCAAAACATCCACAGCCTTTTGATAGTGTGGGGACCAGAACTGTGCACAATGGAAAACTAATGGAAGACAGAGAGCACAATCAGAACAAGACATTGTGACTGAGAATTGTTGTAGTAAATGCCAACCATAATGACCAATAAAGGTGTATTCAATCTGTGAAGTGGAGAGAAAGCTGGAATAACCAGTTAAGTTGCACACTTTTGCTCAGGTGCAACGTTTATTGTTACATCAGGGGAAATTACATTATGTGACCCTGTTTGCTAAATATGTGCTCAGTTGGAGCCAATATGTAAACAACAATTCCCTGTGCTGACAATGGGCCTAAGGAAAATAAATAAAGACGACAGTATAGAACTAGAACCAAGTAAAAACCTGCAAGGCCCAAGTTAGGAAAAATGGGCACTTTTGCAGTCTACATGAGACCCTTAACTCTCCTCCCATCCAATGTTCCCCCACCTCCATGATAGCCAAGTGAGAGCTTGGACAAGGTGAAAAAATGCAATAGACAAACATAACCCTAAACTAGTTTAGGTGCATGGGTGCTCCCTGACCCATTTGTTGACCTGTCCCCAGTCTTCCCAAAGGTCGTGTTTCACTCCCCTCACAAAGATTGGGACTGTTCCCAGGGGTCCTAGCTGCCATTGGTGTTCCTGTTCAAACACCAACTCAGACATACATCTGGCTGCAGCACTAATGTGGATGGACATACACATCACATTGAACTCCACAATTAGCATTATCATAATCAGCAACAGCTTTGCATCTCGAATATTAGCATTTTTGACCTTAACCTCAAATATTAGCACCATTAAACACAAATACAACAATGCTTGAAGGAAGAAATAGAGTAGAACATACAACAGGCTAAAGAGGAGAAATATTCCATAACTGCATAATCACAAATGTGTTTCTTACATCCCATCAGCTTCAACAAGCAAAAATCCTCAAAACTATGATGGGATTCAGAATGAAGTAAAATACCTTCAACAATCACATTAACATTACAAATGGTGAAAGCTTCAGAGTGGAGACAAAGATAGCCATTAAACAAGAGCAGCAGCACGGCCATAGATAGCTCAAAAAAGTTAATAACTCACCTCCTTCACACTAGAGAGAAGCTGAACAGGCTGGGGCTGTTTTCTCTGGAGCGTGAGAGGCTGAGGGGTGACCTTATAGAGATTTACAAAATTATGAGGGGCATGGATAGGATGAATAGACAAAGTCTTTTCCCTGGGACCGGGGAGTCCAGAACTAGAGGGCATAGGTTTAGGGTGAGGGGGGAAAGATATAAAAGATAAGGGGCAACTTTTTCATGCAGAGGGTGGTACGTGTATGGAATGAGCTGCCAGAGGAAATGGTGGAGGCTGGTACAATTGCAACATTTAAGAGGCATTTGGATGGGTATGTGAATAGGAAGGGTTTGGAGGGATATGGGCCGGGTGCTGGCAGGTAGGACTAGATTGGGTTGGGATATCTGGTCAGCGTGGACGGGTTGGACGCTGTACATCTCTATGTCTCTATGAACACCCCACATACACACAGACACGTTTTTAAGAAATTAGCAAAGAAAATGAAACTAAAGAAGCTAAAAGAACAAAGCAATGGGAAAAAAGTCTATCGGAAACATACTTATGGCATTCAGAGCACTCTCAAAGATTAGCAGTTGTTAACTGTTAACTGCTCCACATACATGTAACCCTATCAATCAACACCATATAAATTGGTGTTCCTTTTCCAAGCCTGGCTTCTTGCATTCTTGTCCTGATAAGTGCATGATGAAATGCTTTGATTTTGTGTCTCCGCTTAGCAAATTTCTGTACTATCAGGCAATTTAATATCAGTTAATAAAAATAATAATATGTGGAATAAAACCTTATTATCAGTAATTGTGGCCATATAATGACCAGATTGTGAGAAGAGATTCATCTGCTTCACACATGTCCTTTCGGGAAGGAAAGCAGCCATCTCTGCCTAATGAAGGAAGGTGTTCTTGATAGTGTGACCAAAAGGCATTGCTCCACAACATGCAATTTTGGTTTCATCAGGGTCACTCAGCTCCTGACCTCACTGCTGCCTACTATTGATAAAGGATCTGAAATCCAGGATGGTATTTCTGCTCTTTAACTCAAAGTCACAGTTGATCAAGCAGGCATCAACAGCACAGGTAAAACTGAAGTAATGAGAGTCTGGGGGAACCTTTCCACTGGCTGGAGGCAGACCAAGATCAAGGGAAGGTGACTGCAGTTATTGGAGACCGATCAACTCATCTCCAGCACATCATTGCAGGAATTCTTCAGGGTAGTATCCTTGGTCCAATCTCTTCAACTTTCCCTTCATCACAAGGTCAGACGTTGGGTTGTTCACTCATGAGAGCACAGCATTCAGTTCCATTCACAGCTGCTTAGATGATGAAGCAGTCCATATCCAAATGCAGCAAAACCTGGACAACATTCAGGCTTGGCTTAATGAACAGTGTTACAATAGCTTGGTATTTAAACATTTTATTGAACTTGAATTTGAAGGCTTGTGGATGCTTGAATTTTTTAAAGAGCTCAATGAAAGGACAGTGGAACTTTATTTTAGTAAGACATTTGTCAAGAATTACATGCCTTGCAGTAACTGCCTGTGTACTGTAGACTCCGTTTGCCTGAGCTTACAGCTGTCAGTTTATAACTTCAGCTTTGGAGACTGTTTGGATTTTCCAGTTGTTGGCAGCCTGGAATAAATTAAGAGCATCCCAGCTCAGCTTTCCTGTCTCTTGAAAACTTCTTGTTGTGATCCAATGTGTGACTGGGACCTTGATCTAGTCTGCGCCTATTCTCTTGAAGGGCATCTCAAAGAGTCCTTGATAACTTGGTACCTGAGTAAGCCTTGGCAAAACTCCCAGCGATTTCTGCTTGTGTTTGGTGACACCACTCTTGGAGAAGCAGAATGGCCAACTGGCATTTGTACTTTTTTTCTCCCTTCAAGAACTCAGACTTATTGGCGAAAAGTGTACTTTTTATATCGCCCAAATGGAATCTCTGCAAAGAAAAATCTATGTTTTCCCCTTTATCCAGAGTTTGTGGTTTGGATTATTTAATGGGGTGCACATTTATATTGCAAACTGTGTATGTGCAACCAGCTTTTGCATTAATCTTAAAGAAATTTGTTTATAATAAATTAATTATTATGTGTTTATTAAAGGAACCTGGTTGATAGATCTTTCTGTTTTCAGACCTAAATATAGAGAAAGCATACGATTGGCCATATCAAGAACTTGGTAAAACAATTAATTTCTGTAGTGACACATGGAGTAATGGACTACAGAGAGATAGTACACTCCTAGTACCTCAGTAATAACTAAGACAAGTGAAACCAATGCCACATGAATGACAGGAAATGATCACCTCCGACAAGAGAGAACATAATTCTGTCCCTTGACATTTGTACAATTATCATCATCCAATCCCCAGTACCCTGGGGTTACCATTAACCTGAAGCTTAACTAGACTAACCACATAAATACCGTCACTTCAAAAGCAGGTCAAAGCTGGCTATTCTCCAACAAGTGATTCACTTCTTGACTCCCTAAAGCCTTTCCAGCATCCCCAAAGCACAAGCCAGAATTGTGATAACCATTGAAATAGAAGCTGGAATAGATCATTTGGACTTTTGAGCAACTCAAGAAATCCATGGTTGATCTTCCACCTTAATTCCACATTACTGGACTAGATCCATATTCCCTACTTTCCTCAGTATCCAAAAATCTATCAGCATCTGTATCGAATATTACTAATAACCAAGCATCTTGTAACTCTCTGAGATAAAGAACTCCATAGGTTTTTAATTGAATGTTTAAGTGAAGAAATTTCTCCAAATCACAGTCAGAAATGACTAATGACTTATTTTGAGAACGTGACCCCATGTTTTAGATTCCCAGCTACAGGATACATTTTCTTAGCATCTTCCCCATCAAAAAGTCTCTAGAAATTTATATGTTCAATTAAATTACCTCATATTGTCTAAAATCCAGATTTTAGCTCTAATCTATTCAATCTCTTCATGTATGAAAATACCCACATCACAGATCTCAGTCCAGTGAAGATTGGTTGCACTCCCTCTAAGTTAGGTATGTCCTCATTTAGATAAGGAGATGTTAACTGTACACAGTATTTGGATGTGGTCTCACCAAAGATTTATATATGAGGACATAATCTCTTTGGAACAACTGCAACATACCATTTGTGTTTCTAATTTTTGCTCTTACTGCAAGTTAGCTTTCAATAATTGAGAGATATAATGATGTAGTGGTATTGTTACTGAACTAGGGATCCAGGTGGTTTCCCAAAAACCTGGTTTCAAATCTCACCATGGTAGCCAATGGAATTTGTGTTCCATTACAGCTAAAAAAAAGGCATTTACCTGACAATGTGAAAAATTGTCAATATACAATTTTGTACACAAAAGGTAGAACAAATCCAACTCATCCAATTACCATCCTCTTATTCAATTCTTGATCATCAATAAAGCTCAGTTTGGGTTCCACCACTTGACTTCATTAAAGCCCATAGACAAAACAGCTGAATTCCAGAGATGAGGTGACTGCTCTTGACATCAGTGTGACATTTGACCCAGTGCAGCATCAAGAAGCCCTAGCAAAACTGGAGTCAATGGGAATCAGGGAATAAAGTCATTCTGGCAAAATGGAAGATGATTGTGGTTGTTGGAGGTCATTCATTTCAACTCTAGGATTTCTCTGCATTTCCTCAGGTAAGTGTCCTAGGGCCAACTATATTAAGTTGCTTCATCAATGATCTGCCTTCTATCATAAGGTCAGAAGTGGGGTTTTTCGATAATGATTACAGAATTTTCCACACCATTTACAACTCCTTACATACTGAAACAGTCCATATCCATCAGGTAGAAGATACAGAAGCTTGAAAACACACTCACACACCAACAGATTCAAGAACAGTTTCTTCCCTGCTTTATCAGACTGCTGAATGAACCTCTTTAATTTTAAATAATATTGACCTTGCTAATATTGATCTTGCTTTGTGCACCTCCTCTTTATTCCTCATTCTGTCAAAACATGACCTGGTTTGCTATGACCTGCCTGTACTACTTGCAAAACAAAACTTTTCACTGTACTTAGGTATGTATGACTCCAATAAATCAAATAAAATCAATTTGGACAATATCCAGATTTGGGCTGACCAGTGACAAGTCACAATCATGCCATTCAAGTCCCAATCAATGACCATTTCAAACAAGTGGGAATCTAACACTGCCCCTTGATATTCAGTGCATTACCAACACTGAATCCCTCACTATCAACATCCTGGGAATCACCATTAAACAAAGTTCAACTGGACTAACTATATATGGTGGTCACAACAGGCTAGGCATTCTGCAGGGGGAAGCTCACCTCCTGACTCCCCAGAGCCTGCACATCACACATAAACTACAAGTCAGGAGTGTGATGGAATACTTCCCACTTGTCTACATCAGAGCAGCCCCAACAACACTAAAGAAACTTGGCACCGTCCAAGTCAAAGCAGCCCACTTGATTTCACCACATTCATAAACAGTGACTCTCTCCAATACCAATGCTGAATAGCAGCAATATTGACCAACTGCAAGATACATTACAGTAACCCACCATGGCTCTTAGAACCTTCCAAACCAATAATCCACCAGCATCAAGAAGGTCAAGGGTAGTAGATATATGGAAACACTACAACCTGAAGACATTCATCATCCTGAATTGGAAATATATCGCTGATCCTTCAGTGTTTCTGGGTCAAAATGATAGAACTCCCTAACAGCATTATGGGTGCTCAACAAATAGATTACAGAGATTGGTGAAGGCAGTTCACCACTACTTTCTCAATGGAAACATGGGCTGGGCAATAAATGCTGTCCCAGCTGATGATGCTTTGACCACTTGAATGCATAAAAATTGTGCATGAGGATACCAAGGTTTCCGTGAATGTAATATTTTCCCATTCTCTCACGTGCAAAATACATTCCACTTTCTTTTATGCTTCCTACCAAAGTGGGTCATTTCAAATTCCATCATATTGTACTCCATCTCAGATGTTCTTACGCCTCATCCAACCTGTCCATATCCCTTTGAAGTCTCTTTGCATTCTCATCACTACTTCTATCCCCATCTAACTACATTAGACTCTATCCCCTCAACTAAGAGATTAATGTAGAGTATAAATAATTGAGGCTCAAATGATAGATGTCAGGATGGGTGTAATTCCAACATGCTCAAGAAAGTTAAAAATCACACAACACCAGGTTTTAGTCCAACAGGTTAATTTGGAAGAACTAGCCTTTGGAGCGCTGCTCCTTCATCAGGTGGTTGTGAAATATAAGATTGTAATTCACAGAATTTATAGCAAAACCACCTGACAAAGAAGCAGCACTCTGAAAGCTTATGCTTCCAAATAAACCTGTTGGACTATAACCTGGTGTTGTGTGATTTTTAACTTTGTACACCCCAGTCCAACACCGGCACCTCCAAATCATATTCAAGAAACTGGACATCGTTCGTTTGATTGGCTCCCCATCCACTATGTTAAGCATTCACTCTCTCCAGTGATAGTGCACTGTGGCTATAGAGGATACCATTTGTAAAATGCACTCAGTGCATCTTGCCCAAGTTTCTCGCAGCCTCTCCCTCACTCACAACCTTTATAAACTCAAAGAACAAGAGCAACAAGGTTATGGGACCATTGCCATTTGGGTTCCCCTCCAAGTTACACATAACACTGTATAATCATTATTCCTTCATTGCCACTGCCCTCCCCTCAGGCAGGTTGCCTCGCCCTGTTCAACCTGGCAGGCCAGAGATAACTTGAGATTGCCACCAAAGGTTTATGGATGGAGCTCTTTAATACAACGTAATCATGGACGTGCCTCCACAGCACAGGTTACTCTCAATGTCCTCAACCTTTCAGAGATTAAACTGCAGAGTTAGATGCATCTGTGTTTGAGTGATGTTTCATATATTTACCAATTTAACCATCCTCTACTGTCTATTTCTGTTCAAGCATTAACTATACTGCCTTTCAGTTAACTCTCTTCCCTATGCAGGTCCTGCCTAACTGCTGAATGTTTTCTGGAACTTTCTGATTCTACTTCAGAATACCATTTCCATAGTTCCCTCTGAAACTTATAATAGTAAAATAAAAATGGAAAATACAACTATATTTTGTCATACTCTTGTCCCATTATAGTGCTTGTTGCAAGAAACATCCCTTGCACTTGGATCTTAATCCCAGTCAATGTTTGACCTGCAGGTTACAAATTTTTGCAAACAATATTAAACAAAAAGCATGGGATTCAACCTTGATAAAAAAAATTAACTATGCGCTCCCCAATAGGTCAGAAAACATATCCAGTGGGAAGCTAAGCAACACTGGAAAGCATAGTTCAAGTTTAATCCTCAGTATGAGATGAATTAGTTAATCTCAGTTTGGGAAGGAGTAAGTATGAAATCCATTGATGTGGATTCGGGCAAGTCCTCCATTAAACAGGATGTTTTCTCCTTAAGACTGCTCACTGAAAAAAACCATAGTGACGCAGGTCATAAGAAAATGAACCAGTTAAATAACCAATAAATAAATAAATAAATTATACTCAATGAGGACAGTGGCAATCAATTATACAGGCTCTCTGGGGAAACTCACTAAGTGTTGACTGCAGCCTTTTTTGATAGATATATTCTGATAACATCTCAACATCTAACAGTTCTTCTTCCTTCTAGGATGGCCTTCTTTCTATAACATACCACTTTCAGGTAAAAAATAACTGTTTTCTTACACGACCTTAGGATATCTCAGGCCCTGGCAGTTTACGACCACTGAGATATTTTTGAGTGTGGTCACTGTTCTCAGAAATGCAGCAGCTAATGTTGGCCTAGCAAGGTTCCACATACAGCAATATAATTCGAGTAATGCTTAAATGAAATGCCTAGATGATAAGGAGATAAATATTGAGCTGGACAGCAGGGCAAGCAAATCTGCTCTTCTTAGAAATTGTGCAAGACGATAGTTGATGTTTACCTGAGGGGATAGAGGGATTTCATGTCTGATCTGAAAGATGTTGCATTCACAATCGAATCTTGCTTGCTCCCCACCCTCAGCCCGCTTCCAAGAGACAATTTTGCCTCGAGTCATAGAGTCATACAGCACAGAAACAGACCCTCCGGTCCAACCAGTCCATGCCGAACATAATCCCAAATTAAACTAGTACTACCTGCTTGCTCCTGGCCCAAATCCCTCCAAACCTTCCCAATCCATGTACTAACCTGTCTTTTAAAAGTTGTGACTGTGCACGTATCCATCACTTCCTCAGGAAGTCTATTCCACATGTGAACGTCTGTGTCTTTTTTAAATCTCTCTCCTCTCACCTTAAAAATGTGCCCCCGAGTATTGAAATCCACCATCCTAGGGGAAAGACATCTACCATTAACTCTATCTATATCCCTCATGATTTCATAAACTTCTATGACATCACCTTGCAACCTCCTAATATGACTCTCCTTCAGAAATGAATATCCTATAATGTTGTTCTGCTGAGATTACTCAAGATCAGGGAATCTCAAACCACATTTCAGCAAATTCAGCACAAATGGAAAGGGAATCTATTTCTGACTTTGTGAGCCTGCATAACAGAGTGAACTGACCAGCTGGATTTATTGTTATTAAATATCAATGAAATAATACCACAAAATAGCATGTTGTCCAGTGCACATAAAGGTAACTCCACTTACTTCTGATTCACACTGTGGAACCAATTTACAGTAAAATAGCCTAAGGAAGCAAAAATACTGGTGCATTATTACCAATTGCAAAGTAGAAAATAGATACCTGTCACTAATCCAAAGAACATGCTGAGTCCATTAGCAACTGACGGCCAAGTGAAGGCTTTGGATAACTGATTGCTGTTTGGCAAGGTTTTGGGGCTAGTGATTCAATAGTTATGAACTTAGTACCCATCAGGAACAATATGCTTTTGATAGCATGGCAGCAACATTGTAAAATGTGTAAATAGAAATGTATTCAAAGGGTGCAGTTGCTATTGTTAGTTAATTAGAGGCCTTGGCAATCTAGACCAAGCAGTGACAAAGAGAACCATCACTGTGTAAATGTGGCATCATGATCAAAAGTGCTGCCACCACATAGCAGAAGGAAGTGACTCTGTGGGAACAGCTTTATTTCTGACAAGGAAGATATCAAGTTTTGACACTGGGTGAGAAGTGAATGTTGCATTTAATAGTTGAGAGTATCGAACTTTTCCATCTTTACGAAGTTGTACCTTCGAGCATCCATATTTTAATGTAAGACTTGGTACAACTGAAACATAATTTAGTTCCCTTTGTAAACCAGCCGTTTGAGATAAATGGCAACATTCCGTTAGCCTTAGACATGTATCTAAGACATTGTTTTGATAATCCTACATCACACCTAAAGCCTGCTTATATTCACACACAATTGTACAATTCTTTCCAAAACCAATGGTCATTTATTCAACAATCAAAGCTAGACTATTGTCTGTGCCATTGCATATGTATTGAACTTTGAACTGTTAAGGAACAGAGAAAATGTTGCTCCAGGAACATAAGTAACATCGCTACTGATGGTTTAATCCTTTTTTAAGGAGAAATACAAAACCACAGATGACATACTGGCTCAGTGGTTAGCACTGCTGCCTCACAGCACCAGGGATCTAGGTTTGATTCCATCCTCAGGCGACTGTCTGTGCAGAGTTTGCGCATTCTCCCGTGTCTGTGTGGGTTTCCCCCGGGTGTTCCGGTTTCCTCCCTCCAAAGATGTGCAGGTTAGGTGTATTGGCCATGCTAAATTGTTGCAGGATTTTCCTGCTCCTCAGATGCTGCCTGATCTCCTGTTCTTTTCCAGCACCACTCTAATCTAGACTCTGATTTCCAGCATCTGCAGTCCTCACTTTTGCCCTGCTAAATTGTTGATAGTGTTCAGGGATGTGTCGATTAGGTGCTTTAGTCAGAGGTAAATATAGGATAATAGGTTAAGAGAATGCTTCGGGGTGGGTTACACTTTGGAGGGTTGGTGTGGATTTGTTGGGACAAAGGGCCTGTTTCCACACTGTATGCATTCTATGATAATATGCTCTGGAGTATCAAATTGTTTATTTAATACTGAAATAGATGATCAGTCACTACCAAAGACACATGCTGAAAAGATGATCCAACAAGCCCTAAAGTTCAGCACAACCTTTGGTATGCGCCATGTGAGGCATGTAAATGGAACTGCTTGGGATTTGGATTAAAGTTGGTAAATGAAGATTTCCTTCAATGTTTCAAATTGGTGCACTGTTATACAGAATGCTTGGTCTAACTTTCCAAGGCTTCTAATTAATGAACAATAGCAATTGCACTCTTTGACTACATTTCTATTTCAACATTTTACAATATTGCTGCCATGCTATCAAAAGCATGTTGTTCCTGATGCATGCTCGAAAACTGAGAGACTTAAGACACATTGCATTATAAGACCACAAGACGTAGGAGCAGAAACCATTCAGCCCATCAAGTCTGCTATGCCCATCAAGGCTGATATGTTTCTCAACCCCATTCTCCCACTTTTTCCCCATAACTCTTGGTCCCCTTTACAATCAAGATCCTATCTATCTCTGTCTTAAATATATTCAATGACCTGCCCTTCACAGCCTTCCGTGGCAGTGAATTCCATAGATTCACTGGGGTGAAAAAGTTTCTCCCTATCTCTGTTTGAAAAGGTCTTCCCTTTACTCTAAGACTGTGCCCTCGGATCCTAGTCTCTCCTAACAATGGCAACATCTTTGCAAAATCCTCTCTGTCCGGGCCATTCAGTATTCTGTAAGTGTGAATTAGATCCCTCCCCCTCATCGTTCTAAACTCCATCAAGTATAGATCCAGAGTCCTCAAATATTCCTCATATGTTAAGTTGTTCATTGCTGAGACCATTCGTGCAAACCTCCTCTGAACACGCTCCAGGGCCACTATATCCTTCCTGAGATATGGGGCCCAAAACTGTGCAAAATAACCCCAAATGTGGCCTGATCAGAGCTTTATAGAGCCTCAAAAGTACATCCCTGCTTTTACATTCAAGTCCTCTTGAAATAAATGCCATCATTGCATTTGCTTTCCTAACTACTAACTCAACCTGCAAGTTTACCTTGACAGAATCCTGGACTTGAACTCGCAAGTCTCTTTGCACTTCAGACTTCTGAACTTTCTCCCCATTTAGAAAATATTACACTTTCCCACTTTGTATTCCATCTGCCACTTCGCTGCCCACACTCCTAACCTGTCCAAATCCTTCTGTTGCCTTCCCACATCCTCAATGCTATCTGTCCCTCTACCTACCTTTGTATTCTCTGCAAACTTAGTTAGAATGCCTTCCGTTCCTTCACCTAGATCATTAATATTTAAAATGAAAAGTTATGGTCCCAACACTGAGCCTTGCGGAACACCACTTGTCACTGGGTGCCACCCGGAGAAGAACCCTTTTATCCTCACTCTCTGCTTTCTCTCAGACAGGAGAAAGTGAGGACTGCAGATGCTGGAGATCAAAGCTGAAAATATGTTTCTGGAAAAGCGCAGCAGGTCAGGCAGCATCCAAGGAACAGGAGAATCGACATTTCGGGCATAAGTATTCCTGAAGAAGGTTCTTATGCCCGAAACATCGATTCACCTGTTCCTTGGATGCTGCCTGACCTGCTCCGCTTTTCCAGCAACACATTTTCAGCTCTTTCTCTAAGACAGCCAGGCTTCTATCCATGCTAGCACCTTGCCTCTAACAACATGGGCTCTTATCTTACTCAGTAGCCTCCTGTGTGGCACCTTGTCAAAGGCCTTTTTGAAGTCCAGGTAGATAACATCTATTGGCTCTCCTTGGTTTAATCTGCTCATTACTTCCTCAAAGAACTCGAGCAGATTTGTCAGGCATGATTTCTCCTTGATAAAACCATGCTGACTCTGCCCTATTTTACCAAACACTTCCAAGTATTCAGAAATCTTGTACTTCACAAAGGAATCCAGGATCTTACCCACGACCAAGATTAGGCTAATTGGTCCGTAATTTTCCGTCTTCTGCTTTACATTTTTAAACAGGGTGTCACGTTAGTGATTTTCCAGTCCACTGGGACCCTCCCTAATTGCAGTGATTCCGAAAAGATCACCACTAATACCTCCACTATCTCTTCACCTCCCTTAGAACTCAGGGGTGTAGTCCATCTGGTCCAGGTGATTTATCCACCATCAGGCCATTCAGTTTTTCTCGCAGCTTCTCCTTGGTGATGGCCACCATAGTCAGTTCTGCCCCATCACTCTCTTGAACTTTTGGAATATTACTCATGTCTTCCACCGTGAAGACTGACATGAAGAAATTTCTTTGTCATTACTTTGTTCCGCACTACTATCTCTCCTGTGTCATTTTCCAGAGGCCCAAAGCTCACATTTGCCTCTCTTTTGTCCTTTATACATCTAAAGAAACTCTAACAGTTTTCCTTTATATTACTGGCTCGCTTACCCTCATATTTAGTCTTTTCCCTCCTTATTTCTTTCTCTGTTGCCCTCTGATGGTCTTTGTAAGCTTCACAATACTCTGCTTTCCAACTGTTCTTTGCCACATCATATGCTTTCTCTTTTGCTTTTATACTATCCCTGACTTCCCCAGTCAGCCATGGTTGCCTCCACCTCCCAGTACCATGCTGCTTTTTCCTCGGGATGAATCTCTGCTGTGTTTCCTGAATTACTCCCAGAAACTCCTGCCATTCCTGTTCCACTGCCTTTCCTGCTGTCAATTGCAGTCAATTTTACCCAGCTCTTCCCTCATGCCTCTATAGTTTCCTTAATTCAGTTGAAATACCTTTGATTCTATCTTCTCTCTCTCAAGTAGAGTAAATTTGATCATTATATGATCACTGCTTCCTAAGGATTCCTTCACCTTAAGCACCTTTATCAAATCTGCCTCTTTGCACACCAGTAAATCCAGTATTATCTGTTCACTAGTGGGCTACATCACAATCTACTCCAAAAAGCTGTCTTAGAGTCATAGAGTCACAGAGATGTACAGGACAGAAACAGACACTTCAGTCTAACTTGTCCATGCTGACCAGATATCCCAACCTAACCTAGTCCCACCTGCCAGCACCCGGCCCATATCCCTCTAAACCCTTCCTATTCATATACCAATTCAGATGCCTTTTAAATGTTGCAATTGTATCAGCCTCCACCACTTCCTCTGGCAGCTCAAACCATACACGTACCATCCTCTCTGTGAAAAAGTTGCCCCTTAGGTCTCTTTTATATCTTTCCCCTCTCATCCTAAACCTATGTCCTCTAGTTCTGGACTCCCCCACCCCAGGGAAAAGACTTTGTCTATTTACCCTATCTGTGCCACTCTATAAGGTCACTCCTCAGCTCCAGGGAAAACAGCCGAAGTCTATTCAACCACTCCCGGTAGCTCAAATCCTCCAACTCTGGCAACATGCTTGTAAAACTTTTCTGAACCCTTTCAAGTTTCACAACATCTTTCCAATAGGAAGGAGACCAGAACTGCATGCAATATTTCAACAATGGCCTAACCAACGTCCTGTACAGCCGCAATATGACCTTCCAACTCCGGTACTCAATACTCTGACCAATAAAGGAAAGCATACCAAACGTCTTCTTCACTATCCTATCTATCTGCGACTCCACTTTCAAGGAGCTATGAACCTGCACTCCCAGGTCTCTTTGTTCAGCAACACTCCCTAGGACCTTACCATTAAGTATATAAGTCCTGCTAAGATTTGCTTTCCCAAAATGCAGCACCTCGCATTTATCTGAATTAAACTCCATCTGCCACTTCTCAGCCCATGGTCCATCTGGTCCAGATCCTGTTGTAATCTGAGGTAACCTTCTATGCTGTCCACTACACCTCCAATTTTGGTGTCATCTGCAAATTTATTAACTATACCTCTTATGCTCGCATCCAAATCATTTATATAAATGACGAAAAGTAGTAGACCCAGCACCGATCCTTGTGGCACTCCACTGGTCACAGGCCTCCAGTATGAAAAACAACCCTCCACCACCAATCTCTGTCTTCTATTTTTGAGCCAGTTCTGTATCCAAATGGCTAGTTCTCCCTGTATTCCATGAGATCTAAACTTGCTAATCAGTCTCCCATGGGGAACGCCTTACTGAATTCCATGTAGATTACATCTACCACTCTGCCCTCATCAACCCTCTTTGTTACTTCTTCAAAAACTCAATCAAGTTTGGGAGACATGATTTCCCATGCACAAAGCCATGTTGACTCTCCCTAATCAGTCCTTGCCTTTCTGAATACATGTATATCCTGAGCCTCAGGATTCCCACCAACAATTTGCCCACCACCAACTTCAGGCTCACCAGTCTATAGTTCCCTGGTTTGTCCTTACCACCTTTCTTAAACAGTGGCCAACGTCTAGTCTTCCAGCACCTCATCTGTGACTATCAATGATACAAATATCTCAGCAAGAGGCCCATCAATCACTTCTCTAGCTTCCCACAGAGTTCGAGGGAACTGGTCCTGGGAATTTATCCACTTTTATGCGTTTTCAAGACATCCAGCACTTCTCCTCTGTAATATGGACATTTTTCAAGATGTCACCATCTGTTTTCCTGCATTCTATATCTTCCATGTCCTTTTCCACAGTAAATACTGATGCAAAATACTCATTTAGTATCTCCTCCATCTCCTGCAGTTCCACACAAAGACCACCTTGCTGATCTTTGAGGGGACCTATTCTCTCCCCAGTTACTCTTTTGTCCGTAATGTATTTACAAAAACCCTTTGGATTCTCCTTAACTCTATTTGCCAAAGCTATCTCATGTCCCCTTTTTGCCATCCTGATTTCCCTCTTAAGTATACTCCCTACTGCCTTTATACTCTTCTATGAATTCACTCGATCTATCCTATCCATACATGACATATGCTTCCTTCTTTTTCTTAACCAAACCCTCAAGTTCTATAGTCATCCAGCATTTCCTATACCTACCAGCCTTTCCTTTCATCCTAACAGGAATATACTGTCTCTGGTCTCTCGTTATTTCATTTCTGAAGGCTTCCGATTTTCCA
Source organism: Chiloscyllium plagiosum (assembly GCF_004010195.1). NCBI lineage: Eukaryota > Metazoa > Chordata > Chondrichthyes > Orectolobiformes > Hemiscylliidae > Chiloscyllium > Chiloscyllium plagiosum. The sequence continues at coordinate 22,962,839 of NC_057712.1, read as the reverse complement.
GCTATCCCTTTATCTGCAAACATCTGCCTCCAATCAGGTTTTGAAAGTTCTTGCCTAACACTGTCAAAATTGGCCTTTCTCCAATTTAGAACTTCAACTTTTAGATCTGGTCTATATTTTTCCATCACTATTTTTAAATCTAATAGAATTATGGTCGCTGGCCCCAAAGTGCTCCCCCACTGACACCTCAGTCACCTGCCCTGCCTTATTTCCCAAGAGTAAGTCAAGTCTTGCACCTTCTCTAGTATGTACATCCACATACTGAATCAGAAAATTTTCTTGCACACACTTAACAAATTCATCTCCATCTAAACCCTTAACACTATGGCAGTCCCTGTCTATGTTTGGAAAGTTAAAATCCCCTACCATAATCACCCTATTATTCTTACAGGTAACTACTATCTCCTTACAAATTTGTTTCTCAATTTTCCACTCACTATTAGGGGGTCTATAATACAATCCCAATAAGGTGATCATCCCTTTCTTATTTCTCAATTCCATCCAAATAACATCCCTTGATGTATTTCCGGGAATATCCTCCCTCAGTACTGCTGTGTGGGCGGCACGGTGGCACAGTGGTTAGCACTGCTGCCTCACAGCGCCAGAGACCCGGGTTCAATTCCCGCCTCAGGCGACTGACTGTGTGGAGTTTGCACATTCTCCCCGTGTCTGCGTGGGTTTCCTCCGGGTGCTCCGGTTTCCTCCCACAGTCCAAAGATGTGCAGGCCAGGTGAATTGGCCATGCTAAATTGCCCATAGTGTTAGGTAAGGGGTAAAGGTAGGGGTATGGGTGGGTTGCGCTTCGGCGGGGCGGTGTGGACTTGTTGGGCCAAAGGGCCTGTTTCCACACTGTAAGTAATCTAATCTAATCTAATCTAATCTAATCTAATCTAATGCTATCCCTTATCAAAAACGTCACTCCACCTCCTCTATTGCCTCCCTTTCTATCCTTCCTGTAGCATTTGCATCCTGGAACATTAAGCTGCCAGTCCTGCCCATCCCTGAGCCATGTTTCTTAATTGCGATGATATCCCAGTCCCATGTTCCTAACCATGCCCTGAGTTCATTTGCCTTCCCTGTTAGGTCTCTTGCACTGAAATAAATGCAGTTTAATTTATCAGTCCTACCTTGTTCTCTGCTTTGTCCCTGCCTGCCCTGACTGTTTGAATCTCTTCTATTCTCAACTGTACCAGTGTCTGATGAATCTCTTTCCTGACAATCCACCTGGGTTTCACTGCCCCCCACCCACCCCTGCCACCCACCTTACTAGTTTAAATCCTCCTGAGCAGCTCAAGCAAATTTCCCTGCCAGTATATTAGTCCCCTTCCAATTTAGGTGCAATCCGTCCTTCTACCGATTACTTCTACCCCAAAAGAGATTCCAATGATCCAAAAATGTGAATACTTCTCCCAAAAACCAGTTCCTCAGCCATGCATTCATCTATCTATCCTCCTATTGCTGCACTCACTAGCTCTTAGCACTGGGAGTAATCCAGATATTACTACTCTTGAGGACGTCCTTTTTAAATTCCTGCCTAACTCTCTGTAATCTCCCTTCAGAGTCTCAACGTTTTCCCTTTCCATGTCATTGGTTCCAACGTATAGAATGACCTCCTGCTAGCCCCTCTCCCCTTTGAGAACATTCTGCACCCTCTCTGAGACATCCTTGACCCTGGCACCAGGGAAGCAACACACCATTGTGATTTTTTGCTGCTGGCCACAGAAACGCCTGTCTGTAACTTTGACTAGAGAACACCTAACACAATCAATCTCTTGGAACTCCACATACCCCTCGTTGCATTAGAGCCAGTCTCAATACCAGAAACTTGGCTGTTCGTGCTACATTCCCCTGAGAATCCATCATCCCCTACATGTTCCAAAAAATCTTGTGGACATTCCACAAATTCTGGTTCTTCTGAATCACAACCAACCTGATTTTCCCAATACATTGCAGATTTAAATTCCCCATGATCACTGTACCTTTGCCTTTCCTGTACATCTTTTCTATCTCCTGGTGTATCTTGCACCCCAGCTCCTGGCTACTGTTTGGAGGCCTATACATAACTCCAACTATGTGTTTTTTTTAACCCTTGTAGTTCCTTCATTCTACCCACACAGCTTCTACACCACCTGACCCTACTTTGTTTCTTACGATTGATTTAGTTTCATTTCTTTTTAATAGGGTAACCGCATGCCCCTCTGCCCCCCTGCCAATCTTTTCAATGTATATTCTTGAATAGACAGCTCCCAATCCTGACCCCCTTGCTGCCACGTCTCTGTAATGCCTACCACATCACACCTGTCAACTTCGATGTGCGTCACAAGCTCATTTATCTTATTCCTTATGCTGCATGCACTCAGATATAACACCTTCAGTCCTGTATTGACCATCCCCCTTCTCATTGTCATTCATTTGTCCAGTGTACTTGAAGTTTAACTGCTAACCCTTTCCAGATACCAAGTCCTATTTCTGTCTGTGCTGAAGATTTTAATAACCTCTCCTGAGTTTTTTTTAATCTTAGCTTAGATTAGATTAGATTCCCTACAGTGTGGAAGCAGACCCTTTGGCCCAACAAGTCCACATCGACTGTCTGAAGAGTAACCCACCCAGTCTGCACTTTAATTCAGATTTTCTAATTTCTCCTATAACTGAACCTTCCCACCTCCTATTTCATGAGGACTCTGGTTCCAGCAAGGTATAGATGAAGACCATCCCATCGGAACAAGTCCCTTCTTCCCCACTACTGGAGTCAATGTCTCACATTATAGCATGGTTGATTGTGTATGATTGATGATAAAGTTAAGCTCTGCAACATCCACCTCTGCATCAGAAAATGGAAATGCAACTGCTTGTTCCGTAAAGATTTAATTGCCAAAATCCTAAAGAGAATGAACAGCAACAAACACAAGATGGAAAGGATAAACATCTTGAAGCTCAATGAAGCTCAAGGCAAAGTTTTAGTGATAACGCCTTCTGGATTTCAACAATCCAACTTGAAAATCTTTCAGGATCTTTACTGGTCCCAGGAATTGAAAACCTGAAGGGGCAGGAACATGCAAAATAATTGCTGGATGAAAGTAAAATGAAACAAAAGTGTACTCAATATAAGGCAATCAGAGATTGAACCAACCAATCCTCAACAAGAGGACGGGCTGCCACGATCGTATAATTGGGCAGTATAGTGGCTCAGTGGTTAGCATTGCTGCCTCACAGCACGAGGGACCAGGGTTCAATTCCACCTTTGGGCAAGTCTATGTGTGGAGTTTGCACATTATCCCCGTGTCTGTGTGGGTCTCCTCTAGGTGCACCAGTTTCCTCCCACAATCCAAAGACATGCAGGTTCGGTGGATTGGCCATACCAAGTTTCCCATATTGTCCAGGGATGTACAGACTAGATAGATTTTCCATGGGAATGCAGGTTACAGGGATCGGGTAAGGTGTGAGCGGGGTACTCTTTGGAAGGGTAGAGTGGACTCGATGGGCCAAATGGCTTGCTTCTACACAGTAGGGATTCTATAATTTGGCCAAAAGGATCATCCAAAAGCAACCACTTAGAGGCCAGGTCTTGGCATCTAAACTGGCTCCTATTGCCTAGAAATTGATAGAAAATCCTCATTAACCTCTTTAGATTCACCTTAATAGGCTTTTAATTGTTTGTGTCGTCAATCCACCCTGTGCCCATGCTACAAAGATTCCCTTACCCACCACCGTGCCCACACCCCCACACCAAATGAATCAGGCGCAGTGAAAATAAGACAGAGGGGAGATGCTGGGGAACCAGCATGCCAGCTTGTGGAACTATTTACAGTTCTTGCCTGCCTCTGTCTCCAGCCCCAACAGAGTTGCAAAAACTTGGTCAATGGTAAATTAAGCCATTACCACCAGCATGTACATCGAGCAAATTTCTATTCAATCTCCTTTGCTCAAAGAAGAAACCATCAGCTTGTAGTTGTACCACCCCCCACCACTTCCTCTGGCAGTTCATTCCATACATACACCCCCATCTACAGGAAAATGGTGCCCCTTAGATACTGACTATATCTTTCCCCTCTCACCTTAAATCCATACCCTCTAGTTTAGGACTCCCTTACCCTGAGAAAAAAGGACCTTGGCTATTCACCCTATCCATGCCCCTCAACCTCTGACGCTCTAGGGAAAATAGTCCCAGCCTATTCAGCCTCTCCCTATAGCTTAAAAGCTCTAATTACCTCTACTCTTGATGTCTAAGACCCTCTGTGCTTTGCTAACTATTTTTTTAATATGTTCTTCAACCTGAATTCAAGCAACTTGTATGTCTCTCGCACTCTCTCTTTACTCTAATATTGACAAGAATACGTTTGACTGGCTATACCTCAATCTCTGCAATTTATTCCTCCTAACTTCCTGATGCTTTCTTCTTTCAGATACTCCACCCTGTTCATTGCATAAACAAGTTTTGGCTACTGTTCCTAAAGTCTTTCTACTTAGTGTTGGATTACCTTACACCTATGTGGAAATGGACCTCTGTCTGCAGTGCTCATATTACTAGTGAGGCGCCATCTGTATCCATATTAATTAGCATTAGTAAGCCATCATTTTGGACAATTTATTGGATAATATCATTGTATTCTATTTTATAATGACTCTGCAGAAGCCTTCATATTGAATTATTTAAACTATTATTTCTGTCAGACACAGTTCGAAGTTTGCTGTTTTCACTTTTTTTGTTCTAAATATAAAAAAGTGCACAATTACCTTTGAACCTTCACTGGGTTTCATAATGACCTGTGTGATTTTAGAGCTACAGCCCTATTCCATTATGAAACAGGAGCCATAGTTGCAGTTCACAAACTATGGCCAGGATTATCCATTAACACAATTCATAAGTCTAATTGTTTTTGCCTTCATATTTAAAAATCAACCATTATAAGCTTAGACATTCTCCATCAATAATAAAACATTAGAAAGAATCTCCCCTTCACATTCCAAGGTCATGTGCATTAGTGTCTAAAGAAAACAGCCTCAGCTCCAGAAATTATACCCTGCGGAATGCCCTCACAGAACAATAGCAGTGTGGTCTGTAAATTGTTGTCTCCAATAGCACAAATGTACAAATCTCATAGGCAGCAAATGTCCATCAAGCTGATCCATCAAGCATCCCTTACTTATAACAGGGCATTTAGTTCTGCACCATTCTCACCCTACAAACAGAAAGCTTTGGTCAGCTCAGTCAGCTAACATAGAGAATAAGATTTCAAACACAGAAAGGTAGCAGTATAAATAAGTTCACTGATTTTTTTCTGTGTGTTGCATAACTGTTATGTGTATTATACAACAAGGTTTCCTCTTAACCTCATACTTGGATGACTGAAGACAGTAAAGTCTTTTTTTTCTAATTTCTCAGTTATTTCATAGAAGCTTATAGCAAAGATAATTCTGCCTACCAGGTCCGTCACAGTTCTGAACTATCCTAATTAGCCCCATTTCCCTGCTCTTTCCTGTAGCCTCCTAAATCTTTCCTTTTCAATAAGAACAACTGCTCTCCCAAAATCACAAGAAACTACAGAGAGTCGTGAACATAGCCCAGTCCATCACACAAACCAACCTTCCATCGACTGACTCCACCTATATTTTCTGCTGCCTCGGGAAAACTACTAAGATAAGCAAAGACCCCTCCCACACTATTATGCTCTCTTCCATTCTCTTCCATCGGGCAGAATTTATAAAAGTTTGAATAAAAGTACGAACAGATTCAAGATCAACTTCTTCACTGCTGTTATCAGACTTGAAGAGTTCTCAAATGCTAATTCTGATCTCTGTCTATACAGTATACCTCCTTTGCAGCTATAAAACTGTATACTCTGTTCTGCTACCTGATGCAGTTTGTATGGTATGATTTGCCCTTTTAACACACAAAACATTTTTCACTGCATCTCGGCAACAATAAATCAATGAAAAATCAACCACACATATATCTCATCCCCTTTTTGAAGTTATTATTGAATCTGCTTCCATTACCTTTTCACATAGTGCATTCCACATTAGAATAACTCACTGCTGAAACAAATATTCTCTTGATTATTATTCTGTTTGTTTGTGAGAAGTGGGCATCATTGGTTGGGCCAGCATTTAGTGCCAATCCCCATTTGCCACAGAAAAGGTAGTGGTGAGTTGTCTTCTTGAATTGCTGCAGTCATTAGGATGTAGGCACACCTGCAGTACTGTTAGGAAGGCAGCTTCAGGATGTTGACACAGTGACACCAATTGAATGGCGATACAGTTACATGCCAAGACGCTGTGTGGCTTGAACTTGGATCTGCTCCCTTTAACCTTCTCATTAGAGGTTGTTTGTGTGCAAGATGCTGTTGAAGGAGGGGTTGCTGCAGTACACATGATGAATAGTGCATGCTGCTGCCACAGTGTGGTTGTAGTAGAGGGAATGAACACTGGAGGTATAAATAGGATACCAATCAAGTGAACTGCTTTATCCAGGATGGTGTTAAGTTTCACGATTATTGTTGGATTTGCACTCATCTGGACAAAGTATCACACTCATGGTTTGTTCCTTGTGGACACGTTCTGGAGAGTCAGGTGATGAGTTACTGCAGAATTCCCTCTCTATTACCTACTGTTGTGCAACAGTAATATGTGGCTGCTCCAGTTCAATTTTTGGTCAATGGTAATCCCCAGAAATGTGACAGATAGGGATCAACAATGGCAATGCTATTGAATATTAAAGGGAGATAGTTAGATTCTTCTTTCTTGTTAGAGATGGTCATTGTCTGGCACATCTGACCCATGAATATTGCTTGCCACTGATCAGCCAAAGCCTGAATGTTGTCCAGATCTTGTTGTAATTGCTGACCGCTTCAATATTTGAACAGTTATAAATGCTGTTGAACATTGTACAATCATCGACGAGTATCTCGATTTTTGATCTTGTGATGAAGGGAAGGTCATTGGTAAAGCAGCTGAAGATGGCTGGACCCAGGATACTCCATTTAGGGATTGCTGCAGAGATATCCCAACAATGCTGCTTTTGTGAGTTACCTTAAATTTTTAAAACCTCATTACTATTCTACTTATTGTTTGTTTTTGGCTAGTAGTTATTAGTGAACTTCTGACGCTCAATTGATAGGTTTGGTAGTTGTTCATTGATAATCCTTAGCTATTCAACTATACTTTAAGCAATTTACATTTGAGTATATCAAAAGAAAGCAGAGCACGTAAGGGATCTATGGCAATGAGGTGGTAGAGTCTGAGAACGGGAGAAACATGGCAGGGGAGAGAGAGAGAGAGTAATAATGAATACACACATACTCAGGTATTAACCACAGTGAAGGATGGAGAACACTGACTCAGTTAAAAGTACTCATTCTCAATTCCCTTTCCTGCAACAACAGGTCATAAGTCAGGCAATGTGCAACTGAAATACCTGTCTCCTGTCTATACCAATCTGGATTAATCAGTTTGGGTAATGTGCAGAGACGGAACAATCATTAATTTCAGGCTCACTTCTTAGCCAGAACTTGCACTCAAAACTCAGGGTGAATATTCAACTGCTGCTGTGGGCTTAAAGCTTTCACCAGTTATAATGGTTATTGACTTCAAAGCTTTCTGGCTGCTATACGAAACACAGACAGTCACAATACTCTAAAGGAGCTGAGAAATATAAATTAATTTTATGATCCTACAACTTGAGAGGCGCAAGGCACAAGAATACCTTGTGGGTAGGGGCCTACATGTTGTCCATGATTGAAACTGAGCTAATCATGGACAACCTGCAGGCCCAGTAAGGACTTGCAAATGTTCACATCTCATCACCCAGAATCTCTGTCCTAATAGCTCTCTGCATATATTATGTTGCTTTAAATTTTGGAGTTGTGCATTTTTGTGCATTTTTGTGCAACAAAGGAGATGAAATGGGGGCCTGCAGGCACTGAAGCAATGGATTTGTGTGAAATTCAGTCCAATTTACCTTAACCATTAAAAAAAAGTCAGACAGCTAAGTGCCATTAACAAGCAAGGGACACCAACTAATTGGATGTCTCTTTCAAATCACAGTAGCAGCACAGGCATGATGGGCTGAACAGCCTCCTCCTGTGCTGTACCATTCTATGAACAGGTTATAGCAAACTGGGATAGATTTCACATCAAGGATTATCTTCTCTTCAATGTCGATTAACAGTACAATTCATTCTCTGGGACAATATACACCACCCCAAAAATGTGGGCATGAAAATACTTCAACACTTACGTCTTGTCACCTGAAAGGCCTTTGGGAACAAAAGACTGGATTCTGAAAGAGGCAAGAGATTTGTCGTAAATGGTCAATACTAATTCTGGGTGTCCAAAATTGAAATAGTGAACCAAGTCTCCTGGACTAAAGTTCCCTGATCTATATAAACATAAAGTAACAACAATAATAACAATTACCAAATAGGGTTTAGGGAAGATTCAAGCTCCTACAGCGCTGGGATGTGAACCAGCCATTATAAATGCTCCTTGTCACCACCAAGGTTTTCTGTCATTATATCTGACATGATCGTGACAGAAGGAGTGATTGTCACACAGTCCTTGCAGAGTCAAAGTAATCTTTATACTGAGGAAACCTTCCATTGTGCTGTGTATTGGAACCACATTAACAGTATGTTTTCAGAAAATATCTGGCATCTCAAAACCAGACATCCATGAGATGAAGTGGACCATCAGCAGCAGCAGACCAGGACTAGGAACTCAATCTGTAACAGCATATCCCTTACTCTCCTGTTACCATCAAGTCTGGTTGCCCAATGCTCATTCAAAAGGAGTATAGGTAAGCAAGTCAGTAGTACCTTACTGTTTAACTGCCAACACTTGGAAAGAACACACTTACCCATTAAAACTATAACACAGGACTAGTTGAATGCAGCACAAAAGGATACACACAGCAAAGCAATTCCTCAACCAATGAATCCGATCAAAGCTCGCCAGATCTATTGTATCCTATTGTTTACAAGTGTTCACGTTTAAACAATTAAACACAGACTCTTTCATCCTCCATGATTAATGATTCAAGAAGGCCTTGCAAAATTTAAGTTAATGAGAATCAAGAGGGAAACCCTGCAATGTTTTTAAGTCATATCTAGTCCAAGGAAATATGCTGCTAAATATCAATCAGCTCTGTCCCATAATCTTTGCTGCAGGAATCTTCAGAATTGTGTGTTAGACCCAAGCAATCTTCAGCCTAAGTCAGGAGTGGATAAGTCAACTGACCGCTACTCCTCAGATACTCAGGCAGTCCATGTCCATATACAAGAAGACTTTGGACAGCAGATCTTCGGTTGATTCATGGCAAGCAAAGTTCCTATCACACAAATGTCAGGCAACTCCCACTTACAACAAGAGAAAATCTAACCATTGCCCACTGAGTTTTAACAGCATTACCATGATTGAATCCCACACCCTTAACAATCGGGAAGGGTACCATTAGCCAGAAACTTATGTGAACCAGCTACATAAATACTGTACCTGCAGTGGCAGGTTCAAGACTGGGAGTTATGTAGAAAATAATTCTCCTCCTGCCTTATCAAAGTAACAACTCACTAAGGAACCTTTTGACAGCATCTACTCAATCCACAATCTCCACCACTTAGAAACATAATGGCAGCAGATGCATAGGAACGGCATCAAGTGTAAGTAGCCCTCAACCCACACCATAATTAGCATTCACCATCTTGACTTGTCTTACATCCAAGTGAGGAGGTTTGAGCGAGTCATTTCAAATCCCCCCCAGTCAGTTGCACCAAACACTTTTATTTCTTTTTAGCATGTAGCTCTAAAACATCAATTAAAACTTAATTAACTAAATCCAAATAAAGCAGCCAATTCCAATGTTCTCTTAACAAAAGAGAGAAATGTTATTGCCTAATACCCCAAAAACAGTGGCATAAAACACGCAAATGCAGGTAACATACTTCAGATTGTCCAATTCAGACATTAAGGTAAGTCAGTAGTTTAAAGTTTTTAAAAGCAAGAGACTAAATTTTATATATACATTCCAAGTCTAGGTCCATCATCTTTTCCAAACTGAACATTCCACAGATAATCTTTCTTTCCCCAATATGTAAGTTTATCATGCAAGAATGAGTAAAACAAGAGACGAACATTTCTTGATATCTCACAGATATAAACTGATAATTCTGATGCTGTCAGTTTATATATTCCTGTATGCTGCCTGGGTTTGTCAGGTGATCACAGCAACCACTTTAGAGATATCATGTCTAAAACCATCCATGAGAACCTCAGATATTACAATCAAATGATGAACCCTGCAATATAAATAGTACATTTTCACTACAATTATAATATTTGGAAATCAATCACATTTCTTCACTCCCACCAGGTCAAAATCCTGAAGCACCCTCCTGATTAGAACTGAGGTCTAACTATACCACTTGGACTGTAGCGGTTCAAGAACACAATTTAGCACAACTTTTCAAGGGAGTTCATGACTAGAAACAAATTCTGGCTTGCCAGGTGAAGCTCCTATTGCATGAATGGAAAGCATTCATATATCAAATAGATGGAAACTCTGAAGTAAAGAAGGCAAAACAAACATGAATTATTCTGGTGGAAAATGAATCTATATATTCAAAGAACCTTGTCAAAGAGAGGATTACGGGAGTGCAAAACAATGCATGGAAAAGACTCCACTGAATGGAATTCTTAAATCAAGTCATATCACTAACTGAAACTGTCATCTAAATTTGATATTTCAGACCCATACTTTCCAATGACCAGGCAGCAGTTTCTAATAAAGAGATTGAAGTTTCTCTCTGGGAACCTGTAGAATCCTTGATTTAGTAGCATCCAAGGGATTGACCGCGATATTGAAGATTCAGATTAGCAATTCCCATATCTCTGGAAACCTTGGCAAACATCTGTTTAAGTTGAAGAATTCTAAGGGTGTCACTGCAGTGAAGTGAACAATTACTCAGAAAAGTTACTCTTGAAAACCTCACCTAATTTCTGAATAACCACTAAACTATCTCCCCCATTTACCAAATACATACAGAACCACAATTCACCCAGCCTCTTCACAGTTCCCAGATGCAGACTTTATGCACACCCTCTCCCTAGGATTCAGGAGCCTACTTTGCTCCCAAAATCTGACAACATTTCTCCCCATGGGACTTGATACCTCCTTTACCTCAGGACCTGACATGCTCCCCTGGTTCCCCACAGCCTGAAATCTATCCCTCTCCAGGCTTCTCCTGCGAGGATTGGAAACAAGCTCTTCCCCTTGGGTGCCCAACACAACCCCTCATCTGCCTGGGATTCAGAACACCTATGTCTCCCGTCAGACCCCAACACTCCACCTTGAGACTAGACAATCCTCATGGCCTGGGTCACAACACCCACCCCTGTCTTCGTCCCAGCATATTCTCCCACACCATCCACCTCCTACAGCCTTCCCCACCTCGGGCAGGATCCATAACTCCAGGAACAAACTTCCACCTGGTACTCAATGTCCCCCCCAACTTTTCTGACTGGACCTAGCACCCACTGACACGCTCCTTCTCTTCCCAGCATCCAAACTCCCAGGACCTGGGGCCCTCACTCTTCCCTCTCCAACACTTACTTCCCACTGCCCACCAGATCCAGCGTGCTTCCAGCCCCTGACATCTCCACTCACTCTCCCAATCTCAAACCCCTTGGGACCCCACCTACAATGGTTTCTTTCCACATGGGATCCAACTGACTCCTCCCCACCCTAGGACCTGACAATACCCTTCCCAGCTAGATCCGATATCTCTGATCCACCTAACCTACCCTCAATATTCAATTACGTACCCCTTTCCTACTTTTCACCTGGCACCCTACTCATCTTAGCACCCTAGTCTCACTGTTACACCTTTACCTTTTACCCAGAGCTATCAAATCACAGAACATGGTAAATGACTGCTATGCAAAAAGGGGCAAAGTTTACCTTTCCCCAATATTGCTGCATTACAAGTGTCCTGCCAAAAATGTGAAGCTCTCTCATTTTGTAGACAAGGATTGGAATGGCAATCTGTATGTGATGACCACTGCTCAAAAAGTCCAGCCCATTCAGTCCATACAGAATGTCCTTGTAACATCTGGCAATCTAAGGCTACTGGCTTCCTGGGAACAATAACCAATCTAGAGCAACATACGTAATTAATTGATTAGGAGAGAAAACTGTTTAAGCCCTCAATAACATTGTAGCTGATCTGAAATGGCTGTAGTGAGAACATTTTTGTCTGTGTTGGTTACCTTTTATATCAAAATATAATGAGTCTACACTTTCTGGATTAATCCAACAATATTGCAGTGCACCATAATTAAGATGTGTCTAGTGATTAATAATTAAAGGGATATTGCAGGGGAACAAGTAACCAGTATGTAATTGGTGAAAATTCTCCCATTGCAAGTGCAAAATAAAAAGAAATCAGAATCAATGTTTCAAATGGAGGAGTGTGTGTGTGTGTGTGAAAGAGAGAGACAGACAGAGACAGAGAAAGAGAGAGTGTGTGTGTGTTTGGAATGCATGTGTGTATTTGGAGGGAGTGAGAAATCATGTTAAGCATAATGTTGGCTGCTGAGTGGCAATTAATCAGTGAGAGAAAATGAATAGAATTTTCCTTTAATTACTCCTATATGCCAACAAATAATTGTCAGACAGAGAAATTGGCCATCATCATAGGACACTTTGATTTGCTAAAAGCATAGCTACAATATGCCCAAAACACTCTTGTCAGAACTGCATAAATTATTTAACAGTACTGAAATGTGACGAGGCAAAACACTTTTTAAAAGTATAACTTCTTTCCTTAGCCTTACTGACCCCATATCTATGCTATATTTAATTTATGGCCCGATGCTTATTTGCATCTCTCTCCATATATCACTGTAAATAAAATAATTGCCACGCAACCAAAAGATGTGTGTGCTATCCTGTAAATGTTACATTCTATTCATACTTGAACTGCAGTTGCCCACTGAAGTAGTCTAGCAAGTCACTCAGATGCTTCAGAAGGTGTGTGTGATAAACACTGACCTTATCAGTGATGCCCACAGACTGGAAGTGAATTATTAGAAACGAATCCAAGTACCACTATAAATCCAAGGTTCATTACATCTCATACTTAGGCATTTTAATTATTTGTGTAGGTTTTGATTTAATATATGATGTACTTTTAACATTAGTAGATGATACATCTTTGACCAAATAGATGTATTTTCTCCTTTAAAGCAAGAAATATAGAGCTCAAAGCTAGAAAAAGAAATTGCCAGTTTTGAAGATGGAGATCATTAAAATCACTGTGAGAAAAAATACATTCTGATCTTCAATTGAAATTGAAATAGATAACTGGACATTTGTGTTGCAATTATTTGTTGTAATAATTGTGTTGCAAGTATTTTATTTTTATTACCCAAGAATCTCGTACCAATACATGATGCCCGGTGATAAAAACATTGGAGGGCCAGAGGAATGGAGAGGTTGGAGTTGGATTTGAAGTGTAGGTCAATAGGAAAGAAGAGGGGCTACTGTAACTTCAGGAGCATCAGTAATGTGGCATACCTTACTAGCCCTAAGGACGTGGATGTACCTACTAGAGAAAATGCAAAACTTGGGAAATAAGGCAGGGCAGGTGACTGAGGTGTCAGTCAGGGAGCGCTTTGGGGCCAGCGACCATAATTCTAACAGTTTTAAAATAGTAATGGAAAATGATAGACCAGATCTAAAAGAAAATGTTCTAAATTAGAGAAAGGCCAATTTTGACAGTATCACGCAAGAACTTTCAAAAGCTGACTGGGGGCAGATGGTCGCAGGGAAAGGGATGGCTGGAAAATGGGAAGCTTCAGAAATGAGATAACTGGAGTCCAGAGACAGTGTATTCCTGTGAGGGTGAAAGGAAAGGCTGGTAGGTGTAGGGAATGCTGAATTTCTAAAAAAATTGAGGGTTTGGTTAAGAATAAGAAGGAAGCATATGTCAGATATAGACATGATACATAAGTGAGTCCTCAGTATAAAGGCAGTAGGAGTATACTTAGATTTGTTGAGTCATAGAGATGTACAGCATGGAAACAGACCTTCGGTCCTACCCATTCATGCTAACCAGATATCCCAACCCAATCTAGTCCTACCTGCCAGCACCCAGCCCATATCCCTCCAAACCCTTCCTATTCATATACCCATCCAAATGCCTCTTAAATGTTGCAATTGTACCAACCTCCACCACTTCCTCTGGCAGCCCATTCCACACACGCACCAACCACTGCATGAAAAAGTTGCCCCTTAGGTATCTTTTATATCTTTTCCCTCTCACTCTAAATCTATGCCCTCTAGATCTGGATTCACCCACCCCAGGGAAAAGACCTTGTCTATTTTCCCTATCCATGCCCCTCATGATTTTATAAACCTCGAGAAGGTCACCCCTCAGCCTCTGATTCACCAGGGAAAACAGCCCTTGCCTACTCAACCTCTCCCTATAGCTCAAATCCTCCAGCCCTGGCAACATCCTTGTAATTTTTTTCTGAACCCTTTCAAGTTTCACAATATCGTTCCGATAGGAAGGAGACCAGAATTGCACACAATATTCCAACAGTGGCCTAACAAATGTCGTGTACAGGTGCAACATGACCTCCCAACTCCTGTAATCCAAAACACTTCAGAGGGAAATCAGGAGGGCAAAAAGGGGACATGAGAAGCTTTGGCAAATACAGTTAAGGAGAATCCAAAGGGTTTTTACAAAAACATTAAGGACAAAAGGGTAACCAGGGAGAGAATTGGGCCCCTCAAAGATCACAAGGCAGCCTTTGTGTGGAACTGCAGGAGATGGGGGAGATACAAAATGAGTACTTTGCATCAGTGTTTACTGTGGAACCAAAAGATTTTTACAAATACATTAAGGACAAAAGGGTAACTAGGGAGAGAACAGGAGATGGGGGAGATATGAAACGAGTATTTTGCATCGGTGTTTACTGTGGAAAAGGGCATGAAAGATACAGAATGTAGGGAAATAGATGGTCACATCTTGAAAAATGTCCATATCACAGAGGTGGAAGTACTGGATGTCTTGAAATGCATAAAAGTGGATAAATCCCCGGGACCTGATCAGGTGTACCCTAGAACTCTGTGGGAAGCTCAGGAAGTGATTGTTGGGCCCCTTGCTGAGATATATTTATCACAGATGAGGTGCCAGAAGACCGGAGGTTGGCTAACATGGTACTACTATTTAAGAAAGGTAGTAAGGACAAGCCAGGGAACTATAGACCTGTGAGCTTGATGTCGGTGGTGGGCAAGCTGTTGGAGGGAATCCTGAGGGACAGGATGTACATATATTTGGAAAGGTAAGGACTGATTAGGGATAGTCAACATCGCTTTGTGTGTGGGAAATCATGTCTCACAAACTTGAAGAGGATTGATGAGGGCAGAGTGGTAGACGTGGTCTATATGGACTTCAGTAAGGTGATCGACAAGTTTCCCCATGGGAAACTGGTTAGCAAGGTTAGTTCTCATGAATACAGGGAGAACTAGCCAGTTGGATACAGAACTGGCTCAAAGGTAGAAGACAGAGGGTGGTGATGGAGGGTTGTTTGTCAGACTGGAGGCCTGTGACCAGTGGAGTGCCACAAGGATCAGTGCTGGCTCCACTATTTTTCATCATTTATATAAATGATTTGGATGCAAGGATAAGAGGTATAGTTAGTAAGTTTGCAGGGTGACACCAAAATTGGAGGTGTAGTGGACATCAAAGAAGATTAAAATGGGATCTTGATCAGATGAGCCAATCGTCTGAGGAGTGGCAGATGGAGTTTAATTTAGAAAAATGCGAGGTGCTGCATTTTGGGAAAGCAAATGTTAGCAGGACTTATACACTTATGATAAGGTCCTAGGGAGTGTTGCTGATCAAAGAGACCTTCGAGTACAGGTTTGTAGCTCCTTGAAAGTGGAGTCACAGGTAGATAGGATAGTGAAGAAGGTGTTTGATATTGGTCAGAGTACTGAGTACAGGAGTTGGGAGGTCATGTTGTGGCTGTACAGGAAATTGGTTAGGTCACTTTTGACATATTGTGTGCAATTCTGGTCTCCTTCCTATCAGAAAGATGTTGTCCAACTTGAAAGGGTTCAGAAAAGATTTACAAAGATGTTGCCTGGGTTAGAGGATTTAAGCTGTAGGGAGAGGTTGAATAGGCCGGGGCTGTTTCCCCTGGAGTGTCAGAGGTTGAGGGGTGATCTTATAGAGGTTAATAAAATCATGAGGGGCAAGGATAGGGTAAATAGACAAGGTCTTTTCCCTGGGGTGGGGGAGTCCAGAACTAGAGGGCCTCAGTTTAGGGTGAGAGGGGAAAGATATAAAAGTGACCTCAAGGGCAACGTTTTCACTCAGAGGGTGGTGCATGTGTGGAATGGGCTCACAGAGGAAATGGTGGAGGCTGGTACAATTGCAACATTTAAAAGGCATCTGGATGGGTATCTGAAAAGGAAGGGTTTGAAGGGATATGGGCTGGGGGCTGGCAGGTGAGATAGATTGGGTTGGAATATCTGGTCGGCATAAACAAGTTGAACTGAAGAGTTTGTTTCCGTGCTGTCCATCCCTATGACTCTACCAAACCTGAAAGCATTCACTGTTCTGTTCTATCAGTAAGTTATTTTCAAAAGAATGCTTAATATGATTGGAAATCAAAAAATAAATAGTTAACAGCTGAAAGCAAGCAAATACTAAATTACACATAAAATCCATTTATAATGTTGGTTGCACTGTTGAACTGAAAATATGTCTTAAATCATGATAACACCTCGTGTTAATAGAAACCAATTATACAATTTTTCATATGTACAACTGTCAATTGATACTTCAGCCCTCAGGTATAGTCTAAAGTGATAACCTCTAAGCTGTAAGGGCTAAATCCAAATGAAGCTCAAAAGTTAACAAGATAACTATAGCTGTATTAATCCACAAAAATTAAAAAAAAGATATCAAAAGA
This sequence comes from Chiloscyllium plagiosum, assembly GCF_004010195.1. Taxonomy (NCBI): domain Eukaryota; kingdom Metazoa; phylum Chordata; class Chondrichthyes; order Orectolobiformes; family Hemiscylliidae; genus Chiloscyllium; species Chiloscyllium plagiosum. The sequence continues at coordinate 22,945,862 of NC_057712.1, read as the reverse complement.
AAAGGAACTTTTGTCTATTACAAGAATTAATGAGGGGGTTATGAATTTGCATGCACGAACAATTTCATTTCACCTTAGCAAAATTTAAAATTTATACAAAAAGATTCTTGTGTGAATCTTTGTCCATGGCACAAAACTGATGGCAGAAAATTGCCATTGGGCAGAACTTTCCTATTTGCAGTTCAAGTGTCGTAGCGAGTAAGTTTTGTAGCTTTCACTCTGCCAAGGCCAGGGATGAGCTTTCTTGAGCAACATTCACATTGTTAAAGAAGCAACTGAGCTCTTACATGCATTTCTTGGGGAAATTTATACCATATGAGTCAGAAGTTCTTGCCAGGACTTTGGCACCCATTACTCTGATGCCATATGTAAGACACAGCTGGACAGCACTTCAGACACTGTAAGCCAGGAATGAGCTCACACTGTGGTACTTGAGTCTAATCACTGAGGAGAAGTCCTAGCAGAAAATGAAGTTCTTTTCCTGCTTCATGGCTGGAGAACTGGAGGTGTTGGTGAACAGAGTAGAAGAGAGGAGATCAGTCCTCTTCCAAGCAGACTCCACAGGAAGCCACACCATCAGATCCAGCATGCTTGCAGCAGGGGGCAGTATCCTGTCTCACATGAGAGGACCACCCAATCGTGCAGTAAGAAAGCTAATGATCTTCTGCCCTCCACAAGGATAACTACTATCATCTTATCTCTGGGGAGATCCCACACACTCAAAGGGTCATCACTCACTCTAATTCTGCCACTGCACACAGATCTCATCAAGGCTGATGTAGTATGACCCTCCATATTGTACAACTCATGAGCTCTCACCCAGTTCATCCTCTATAATTACAAACTCTTCCTGCCCTTTGCACTTCACTCAATGAGTAATCCAGTGCACCAGGTTAATGTTCCAGGGACATGGGTTCAAATTCCACAATGGCAGATGGTGACATTTTGACTCTAAAAACAACTAGAATAAAATAACTGGATTCTCATAAGAAAAACTCTTTCAGTTAATTAATATAGTTCAGGGAAGGAAATCTGCTGTCTTTACCTGATCTGGCCTACATATGACTGCAGAACTGCAGTACTGTGGATTGATTCTTAATTGCCAATAAATGCTAGCCTGATCAGCAATGCTCATGTCACATGAATGAATTTTTAAAAACACACCAGGGAAACCTCATCAGCTGTCCTGCTCGGGCATGAGCTAAAACATTTCTGAAACCCACTTCATCATGCTCAATCCATCCCTTGATTTCTCAGATTGCCTGCACCTTACAACACAGAAACATTCGCAGTTATAACTCTATCAAGATTGGACTCAACGGCAAAACTGGCTGAGTCCATCATTAATACATCGCCACAGCCAGTGGAAATATTCAAAAGGACTAAAAGTGACCAGGTACCTGCTCATCCCTAGGCAGAAGACAGGTTTGTCAGAGGCATTTGGTAAACCAGACTGAAGGATGGAGATGTCCATGAACATTCCCAGTACCATAATGCCTACAGCATGTGTGCATCTGGCTCCCTCTATGGAAAGGTGAGAGAGAGCATTGGAACCCAGGTCCAGTATACACAGCATCTGCTGTATATCTGTACAGATCTGCATTTCTGCACACATTATTCCACGTATTTACCACTTTATGAGTGAGATTTTGGAATAAGTGATACTTTCATAAATCTCTGGGGACAACGTTCATTCTATCTATCAATCTTTCAAGGGAGCATATTGACGTTCAAGATTGGGAGATACACAATGTGCACCTCACAAGTCCACCATCTGTCACTCCACACCACTTTGCAGAAAAAGGCCACACAAAGCCCTGCCTCTCACAGGTTCATTGCTGACAAAGAGGATGTGCAAGCATTTTAAGGCAATTTTTTGGTACTCTGCATGTACTCTGAAGCACTGAAGGGTATAGATGATGGAAGAGTCATAGTGGCTTTCTCAGAATTCATGTCAATCTGAAGGTTGTCATATGGAACTGCATTACATTGCACTTAGACATCAAGTACTCACAGATGCCTTGAGAGGTATATAACATCAGTGCCATGCAACATAAGTGGATTGTCAAAGGATCTTGTATAGCATTTTATGTGTAGATACTTTAAAGCGGGGATAATGCAAAGATATTATACATACGATCATATTGTTAATGAGACATTTATTCATTGACATAATCGTTAAAGGACTGCAAAAATACCCAGGTCCACTTGTATTTTGATATGAACAGGAGTTGCTTGCCAGAAGGTCAAACAATTGATAAAAGTCTGAAGTGTGAAAAATCCCTTCTCTTTTGTTGCCTCAACGACCTTTCAGTTTCCCCTGTTTTAGTTAAGCCTCGTTGCATCACTGTCATGTGCCCACTTTATCCCAGAGTCCATGACATTGAATATTTCTGGATCTTACTTCTTCCCAATGTAGAAGCTACAGTTACTGTGACCTGCCTTCTTCAAAGGTTCCTTGTCTTCTCCAATTCACTATAAGCTGCCTAGTATTTGCAAATGCCCTCTATTATGGTGACTATTCCCTCAACAAACCAGTGCAAAAAAGGTCCAGCTTCTGAACTGCCTGTTACACCAGGGCTCCATGGACAACCCCAGATTAGCCCCGGATCATTATCAAGCAAAGCCTAGGACAATGTGGCAGAGTACCTATACCATCTCTCCACTTTACCCAGGCTAACCAGCTATAATCCCTGGACTACTTGTGTCTGATCTTTGCTTAGTCTCTAGTCTGCAAGGTCAGAGATCCGCAGACTTGTGTAGGATCTAGTGCTTGACTAACCATGGCCAAACCCCTGAACTGGATTAGATTGAGCCCATTGATTGAGTATATTGGTACCATGGGGAGGTGATGGCCTAGTGGTATTATCACTGAACTATTAATCCAGAGAGTCTGGGGACCTAGTTTTGAATCCTGTCAAGGCAGATGGCTAAAGTTGAATTTGATAAGCATCTGGAATTAGGAGCCTAATGATGACTGTGAAACCATTGCTGATTATCAGCAAAAACCGATCTGGTTCATTAATCTCCTTTAGGGAAGGGAAACTGACATCCTTTCTTGGTCTGGCTTACATGGGACTCCAGATTCTCAGCAATGTGGTTGACTCTTAATGCAATTCGGGTTGGATAATAAATGCTGGCCTGGCCACAGACACCCACATCCTATGAATGAATGTTTAAAAATCCCACTGACTCACTGTCATCTTCACTCAATTAAAGATTCCTGCTTGATTTTGACACACGACCTTTTGCTTGAAGCACATAAAGTATGTCATGGAGTCATATGGCATGAAAACCATATGGGAGGCACGATGGCACAGTGGTTAGCACTGCCGCCTCACAGCGCCAGAGACCCGGGTTCAATTCCCGCCTCAGACGACTCTCTGTGTGGAGTTTGCACATTCTCCCCATATCTGCGTGGGTTTCCTCCGGGTGCTCCGGTTTCCTCCCACAATCCAAAAAATGTGCAGAATTGGCCATGCTAAATTGCCCATAGTGTCAGGTGAAGGGATAAATGTAGGGGAATGGGTCTGGCTGGGTTGTGCTTTGGCAGGTCGGTGTGGACTTGTTGGGCTGAAGGGATTGTTTCCACACTGTAAGTAATCTAATCAAAAAAACAGACCCTTTGGTCCAACTAGTCCATGTTGAACATGTTCCCAAATTAAACCAGTCCTACTTGCCTGTGTTTGGCACAGATGCCTCCAAACATACCCTATTCATGCACTTATCCAAAGTCTTTTAAGTGTTGTTACCGTACCTGCATCCACCACTCCCTCTGGCAGTTCATTTCACACACCAATTAATCTCTGTGTAAAAAACGTTTTTTTTCCTTTTTCCTCATTTCCTTTATAAACCTTTCTTCTATCACCTTAAAAATATGCCCCTTAGTATGAACTCCCCTATCCTTGCTATTCACCTTGTCTATGCCCCTCATGGTTTTATAAACCTCACCCCTCAACTTTCTATAATTGCAAAATATCAAAGCCTATCCAATCTATTTTTGTAATTTAAATCCTTTATTCCCAGTAACATGCTGATTTTTTTTTGCTGAAACCTCTCCAAGTTAATAATATCCTTCCTCTATCATGGCAACCAGAACTGTACACAGTACTCTAGAAGAAGCCTCACCAACATACTATAAACCTCAATATGAGGTTCCAACTTCTTTGCTCAAAGTTCTGAGCAACAAAGGCAATTGTGCTAAATGCCTTCTTAACTACCCTGTCTATCCATGACATAAATTTCAAAGAATTATGGATCTGAACCCTTAAGTCTCTCTGTTCTACAACACTACCCAAAGCTCTACGATGAATTGTATAAGTCCTGCCCTTGTTTGTTTTACCAAAATGCAATACCTCAAATTTATCCAAATTAAACTCCACCTATCACTCCTTAGCTCATTGATCCAATTGATTAAGGTCCTTTTGTAATCTTAGATAACTTTTTTCACCGTCCATTCCACCACCAATTTTGGTGTCATCCGCAAGCTTACTAACTATGGCTCCTTTTTTCTCATCCAAATTGTTTATATAAATGACAAACAAAAGTGGACCCAGTACCTGTGGAACACCACTGGTCACAGGCCTCCAGTCCGAAAAACAATCCTCCACCACCATTTTCCATCTTTGACCATCAAACCAATTTTGTATCCAATTGGCATGCCCACCCCAAATCCCATGTGATCTAACTTTATTCATTAGTCTACCATGCAGAACCTTGTCAAAGGCTTAACTAAAGTTCATGTCAACAAAGTCTACTGCTCTTCCCTCATAAATCCTTTTGGTTACTTCCTCAAAAAACTCAGTCAAGTTTGTGAGACATGCTTTCCCTTGCACAAGACTGATTATTCCTAAACATTCCATGCCTCTCCATATGCATGTAATCCTACCTTTCAGAATCACCTCCAAAAGCTTATCCACCACTGATGTCAAGCTCACAGGTCTATAGTTCCCTCGCTTTCTCTTAAATAAAGGCAACATTAGCCACCCTCCAGTGCTTCAGCGACTCACCCGTGCTTATAGATGACACAAATATTTCTTCCCTAACTTCCCACAGGCTTGCACATGCTACTAGTATGATATTCCCATAACTGAGTACCATACAACAACAAATGTAATCCATATCTATTAGAACCCTTGCTGATTTTTCATTATGTTTATTTATTCATCTTTTATCAATTTGGTTTTCAGTCAAGAACTAGAAATTGTGAGCTGACAATGGGAAACAGCTTGCGGTAGAAGGAAAAGAACAGACGAAGTAAACTTTTGTTCAAGAGGCCAAGCCAGGTCAATTGCAGGCTGATTCTTGATTAAATGGACTCCTACAGACACAGTAACCTTGGCAGGAGCATTGTGTGTCAACACATAATCAAAACTTGCTATTAACAAAGTCAGTACCTTGGAATTGGTTTAGGCGAGTATGGAAGAGACCGTCTATTCAAGCAGATGACAGATATTGAATGGTAAGTATGGCTTTTTTAAAGATGGTTAGTCAATCAGGACAGGACCATAGCTAAAGTTGCTTTTTTTGAATTGCGTTTTCTGGAGAGAAGAGTGTGATTGCTGATGACACCGCATGAAGATTTGAAAGCTCCCTACCTGACTTCTCTTTGCCACTTTTGGAAACTCAAAGAGGGGGAAAGCTGAGTTAGAAGTAATATTGACTTTGTCTGAGTGAACTGGAAAGGTGACTCTGACTGATGTCTCCAGAAAAGCAACCAAGGAGTTCCCATCTATACCTGTGAAACAATTCTTTGTAAAAATCCTTTAAGTAACCTGGCTAGTTTTATTATTTTCTTTTATTTATCCATTACCCTATGTTTGTTCATCTGCATTTTCTGTGAATGGGGGCTGAAAACAGATGTGTGAAGCCTAGACATTAATTAGATTGTAGTTTGACCATTCATCTCTGTTAAATTTATTGTATACTTCAAAAATGGTTAAATCTTTTGCTTAAGCTACAAAACTAGTGTCCAGAATTAATTATGCATGAAGACTGGGATTGGTTATTCAAAGATCTGGTTATGAACCATTGGAGTAACTATCAGGGGTCTTTGAAGGTCTTCATTTTACTGAATTACGAACATTTAGATAGAATGGCTGATTTAGTTTGGTGTCTGTCTCTGTGCCATAACATGTCTGATAGTTATCTTCAATATTCAGTGTTCTTTGCTGTCACAACCTGCCTGCCTCTCCCCCTACACTCAACTTGAGAGGCTGGCAGCCCATAGCTCAGTGCTAAAGTCAGTGCGAACTAACAAAGCAACGTAAGTCATAGAGAGGCTGGATACATTCACGCAAGTACTAAAGTCAGTGAGAGGTAACATTGCAAGCTCAGAGTCATTGGATGCCTATGTTCATATCAGCCCAAGAAGCATCCTGTGCAGGCACATGAGATGGCAGCTGTCTCTGTGCAGAAACATGCAAGTCACAATCGTCCAGTAGTTTCGAAATAGAATGTTGAAGAGCTGGTGAAGTCTGAGTTAGTCTGAGTGCAGTCGGTGACAATGTGGTGAATGAAGCTGGTGGTTTAACAATGCAAAATTGCATGGATGAATGATCAGGGTGAAGTATGCACAGACATTGTGCAGTAGGAGTAGTTACATGATGGCTGGCTCAAGCATTTGCTCAGCTACAGTCAATACATATCCAGTCTCTTTAACATGTTGAGTTTTTGCACCACCTAGTCTCTCCACAAAGGAGAGAAAACTTGGAAGTGTGACATGAATAGGCTGAGTTGGGTGTGCTGAGATGCAAATGCACAGAAGCAGAGACATTTGTGGGGGTGGGCACAAGGATTGTTGGGGAGTTTGGGGTGGGCACTTTTCAGAACAACAACCAGAGCGGGGAAGTTATCGGTAATTATGGTAATCATGGCCTCCACAGGGAGAGTATAGAGGAGTAAGGTGGACATCATGAAGATGTAATGTTGGGGCTGGGATGGAGTTGGGTACAGGGGACCATCGTGGAATGGGAGAAAGTGAGGTCTGCAGATGCTGGAGATCAAAGTTGAAACTTTATTGCTGGAACAGCACAGCAGGTCAGGCAGCATCCAGGGAACAGGAGATTCGACGTTTCGGGCACAGGCCCTTCTTCAGGAATGAGCAGAGAGTGTTCAGCAGGAGAAAGTGGAAAATGAAGTGTTGTTCTTTGAACTTGCGTTAAGGAACACTGCAACAGATCTGGGACAGAAATGTTGGTGTAGGAACACAGTGGTGTGTTGAAGTGGAGGCAGTGGGAAACTCTGGGTCATGTTTTACAGACAGAGTGTAGGTGTTCAGCAAAGCGGTCATCAAATCTGTGTTTCATCTCCCCCGATATACAGGAGACCACATTCTGAGCAGTGAATGAAATAAATGAGTTGAGAGAAGTGCAGGTAAGCTGCTGCTTCACCTGGAAGGTGTGCCTGAGGCCTTGGATACTGAGGTTGGAGGAAGTAAATCGGCAAGTAAGTCACCTTGTGCAAGACCAACCCCTTCCCACAAACGTCACTTCAATATATTACCACCTTTCCTGAGCTGTTAACAGTTCTGATGAAGAATCGCCAGACTCGAAATATTATCTTGCTTTCAAAGAACACAGAACATTACAGCACAGTCCAGGCTCTCTGACCCTCAATGTTGTGCTGACCTGTGAAACCAGCCTGAAGCTGAACTAACCTGCATTGTTGCATTATCATCCATATGTTTATCCAATGGCCATTTAAAAAGACATTAAAGTCGGTGAGTCTACTACAGTTGCAGGCAGGGAGTTTCACGCCATTACTACTCTCTGAGTAAAGAAACTACCCCTCTGACATCTGTCCTATATCTATCACCGCTCAATTTAAAGCTATGTCCTCTCATGCTAGCCATCACTATCCGAGGAAAACGTCTCTCTCTGCTAACACTATCTAATCCTCTGATCATCTTTCACATCTCTATTAAGTCACCTCTCAACCTCTTCCTTCTAACGAAAACAGCCTCAGGTCACTCAGTCTTTCCTCAGAAGACCTTCCTTCCATACCAGACAATATCCTCATAAATCTCCTCTGCATCTTTTCCAAAACTTACACATCCTTCCTATAATGTGGTAACCAGAACTGTACGCAATACTCCAAGTGCGGCCACACCATAGTTTCCTACAGCTGCAACATAACCCCATGGTTCATATGCCTTCTTAACAATCCTATTAACCTGGGTGGCAACTTTCAGGGATCTATGTACATGGACACGGAGATCTTTCTGCTCATCCACACTGCAAGAACCTTACCATTACCCCAGTACTCTGTATTACTGTTACTTCTTCCAAAATGAATCACCTCACACTTTTCTGCATTAAACTCCATTTGCCACCTTTCAGCCCAACTCTGCAGCTTATCTATGTCCCTCTGTAAGCAGCAATATCCTTCAGCACTGTCCACAGCTCGACCGACCTTAGAGTCATTTGTAAATTTACTAACCCATCCTTCTACGCCATCATCCAGGTCATGTATAAAAATGACAAACAGCAGTGGCCCCTAAACAGATCCTTATGGTATACCACTAATAACTGAACACCAGGATGAACATTTGCCACCACCACTCTCTGTCTTCTTTCAGCTAACCAATTTCTGATTCATACCACTAAATCACCCTCAATCCCATACCTCCATATTTACTGCAACAGCTTACCATGGGGAACCTTATCAAACGCTTTACTGAAATCCATGTACACCACATCAACCACTATACCCTCATTCATCTTCTCAACCATCTCAATAAGCTTTGCGAGGCACGACCTGCCCTTCACAAAACTGTGTTGACTATCCCTAATCAAATTGTTCCTTTCTAGTTAATAATAAATCCTATATCTTATAATTCTTTCCAGCACTTTACCCACAACTGAAGTAAGGCTCACTGCTCTATAATTACCAAAGTTGTCTCTACTCCCCTTCTTGAACAAGGGGACAACATTTGCTATCTTCCAGTCTTCTGGCACAATTTCTGTCGACAATGACGACATAAAGATCAAAGCCAAATGTTCTGCAATCTCCTTCCTGGCTTCCCAGAGAATCTGAGGATAAATCACATCCGGCCCAGGGGACTTATCTATTTTCACACTTTCCAGAATTGCTAACACCTCCTCCTTACGAACCTCAGTCCCATCTCATCTAATAGCCTGTACCTCAGTGTTCTCCTCAACAACATTGTCTCTTTCCAGTGTAAATACTAATGAAAAATATTCATTTAGCACCTCTCCTATCTCCTCGGACTCCAAGCACAAATTCCCACTCCTGTCCTTTCTTCTCACAGATGCTACCATATCAGCAGAGTCTCTGCAGAAATTTCTGTTTTGTTTCCAATCTCCAGCATTCGCTGTTGTGTTTTAATTCCCAAATGAGCCTGACTTTACAAGCAAATGTGACTGACTGAGTTCCAGCTGACAAAGAGGGAAGGAGCAGAAAAGCTGGGTGACTGGTTGGCCAATAAAATCTGAGTGCTTTGCTGAAGCATGCAAATATTTTTCAAAGCACAACATCTGTCAGACAAATAAGTCATTTGGGGAGTTCAGTAGCGGTTAATATCGCGGCGGCAGTTTGCTATGAAGAGGTCGAGGGCAGGTAGGAGGCCAGCACGGGGTGTCCAGGTGGAAGGGGTGTGTTGGAGGTGGGAGAAGGGGTCGTCAGAAGGTGGGCGAGAGTCTTGATTGAAGAAGAAGGCACGGAGGCGAAGGCGGCGGAAGAATTGTTCGATGTCACTCCGTGTATTGAATTCATTGACCCGAGAACGTGTGGGAACGAAGGTGAGGCCTCTGCTGAGGACTGATCTTTCATCCTCAGAGAGGGGCAAGTCTGGAGGGATGGTGAACACACGGCAGGGCGGGGAGCTAGGACCATCATGGAATGTCAAGATAGTTGATGCCAGCGTTTGGGTTACATTGTGGGGGCAAACTGCAGCCCATACTCATTTCAATTTGCTGGTTGCATATAAAAGTTCAAGTTTGGAGCTGTCATAGTGCTTTGCTGTATGTGTTGATCTGCTACTGGACGATGAAAAGATGCAAGTATCCAGTGGGCAATGTAACAGTGACTAGGAGGGAGTGTTTAGAGGGGGCGTAGCTAAGGACAGGCGAATGGTGTAGCCTATTGGTTCAATCGTGACTAGGTTGAGAAAATGGGGTTGTTTATATGAGGGAGTGCCAGTCATGCCAGCTCTGTGTTATGGGCAGTGCAGCTTTGTAGTTACTCTGCCATTACCTTGCTGGTGTGGGACAATAGTGGATTCCATCATGTTTGGTAATGAAATGTGTTTGGCAAGAAACTTGGCCTGGCCTTGTAGCAAGAATCTCTCAAAACAAAACTTACCGCAACTCAAACTCAGCCAAAAAAAACCTGTGAAATTCCACCCAGACATTGCACTAAATCGATTGTGTTTCTGAGTTTACAGGGCAGATGGAATATTAGAATATAGTTAGAGCACAGAAGGAAGTTTCAAGACTGTCAAATCCATGCCTGGTATACTACAGTAAAAATTTAGCTCATGCTACCCTTCTACACTTAACCTGCAAATCTGCATTTATTTCCCCTGAGGCCCTTATCCAATGCCCTTTTGAGAGCTGTGATTAGGCAGTGTTTTCTAGATCCTTCTGCTTCTTTTCTTTATCATTTTAAATCAGAGCTTTCTAGTTCTTGAATTTTCTGTCAATGGGAACAGTTTCTCTCCATCACCTCTGTTTAGATTTGTCATGATTTTGAACACCTCCACAAAATCTCCTCTCAATCTTCTCTTACCTGTGGAGACCCAAGCCACCTACTCCAATTGACGTACATGGGTGAAGTCCCTCATCCTTGGAAATATTCACACAAATCTTTTACACTCTCCCTAATGCCTTCATATTCTTATAGAGTCACGGAGTCATACACCACGCTGGCCAGGTTTCCCAAACTAAACTAGTCTCATTTGGCCCATATCCATCTCAACCTTTCTTATTCATTTATCTGTCCAAATGTCTTTTAAATGTTGTAACTGTACCTGCATCTACCACTTCCTCTGGCAGTTCATTTTACATATGAATCATGATCTGTGTGAAAAAGTTGACCCTCAGGCCCCTTTTAAATCTTTTTCCTCTCACCTTAGAATTATGCCCTTTGGTTTTGCACTCCCCTACACAGGGGAAAAAAAAACCTTTGCTTATCACCTTATCGCCACCCCTCATGATTTTATAAACCTCTATAAGGTTACCCTCAACCTCCTAATACATAAAAAATGAATGTAGTACTCCAGTTTTGGCCAGTAAGTGCTTTCTACCACTTTATCATAAATTCCTTACTTTTGTACTTTATGCCCCAATAGTTCTTTATGCTCCATGTTAGAATTGTATTCTTTAACTTATATAGTCTCTCCTCACTTTAATAAATGCTGGGTTGGTACCACCAAATCCAGCTATTCAAAAATCAGAAATGTCCATTTTTTTCCACTGCTCAATCTTTACAACATTGATATAATTTACTCTATTTTAGGAATGCATATTTACATTGAAAGATGATTTGAGGAACACTGGAAGCTTTTGGACAATGGGGACATTGTCTGGATTTAGGAGGATTACCATGTGATTTCTTGGAAATGAAGCCAATATTTAATGTTTGCTGTGAGTCACCAGCTGTTTTAGTGGAAATCAAGTGACTTTGGAAAAGCAGCTAAACAAAGATTTTTGTGATAAGAAAGAGATGGGCTTCAGTGCTTTCATTTCAGTGAAAATCCCGTATTGAAAGGACTGGGTCCCTATGCTAATTGTTGTCTCATAACCCACTCTGAATTTTGTGTTTTATTCTGCAGATCCAGATTACACTGGAGAAGCTACACACTCTCTTCCAAAATCCACTTCTCAGTAAGAGTTTCTGGAAACCTGACAAAGTTTCCAAATACAAGTATTCCCATAAAATCTAAAAGAGTTGGGGAAAATTGTGACCAATCACCAACGACATAAATCCAAGTCAGTTAGAATCCAAAATGGACATTAATCAACAGTGTACAGCTTTCAGTGATTGACAGGAAGTTCAGTGGCCCTGAGAACTCAATACATTTTATCCTTCTTTTCAAATCCTTGGCCCAGAAAGACTGTGTTTTTACCCTTTCGCCCTTTTTAAAACAAAAAATTTTCGTCTCTTCAGTGGCCAGTTGATCAATTGAATCAATATATTTTCACTAATGGTGTGACTGGTAGAGTAGTGAGGCTTAATTATCAGAACATTCCTTTTCTCACACTTGTAACCTGCATCCATTTGTATTCATTGTTTTCATTCTGAAGCTGTCCTTAACTACACCTTTCTTCAGCAAACCCATTCATGAAGCAGTGGGTAATAGGTAATATGAAATATGGGAAAATCTCAAATCCAAAATAGTCTCTGCCCAAAAGTGTCAGATTTCAGGCACTGGACTGTACACTACATTCAATAGAGACAGATGCATTTTCTGCTTAGTAGGAAGAGGAAAAGACAAATTGTTTTTCTTGATGGTCCATGGCTTTATTGTTCTTTTGTTTTTTATTCATTTTGTGGGCATTGTTGGCTGGCCAGCATTTATTGCCTGTCCCTAGTTGCCCTTGAGAAGGTGGAGGGGAGCTACCTTCTTGAACTGCTGCAGTACACCTGTTGTGGGTTGTCCCACAATGCCATTAGGGAAGGAATTCCAGGATTTGAACTCAGCAATAGTGGAGGAAAAATGATGTATTTCCAAGTCAGAATCATGAGTGGCTTGGAGGGGAACTTGAAGGCGGTGGTGTCCCCATATATCTGCTCTCCTTGTTCTTCTAGATGGAAGTGGTCATGGGTTTGGAAGGTGCTAATTGAAGATCTTCTGTGAATTTCTGCAGTGCATCTTGTAGACAGTACACACTGCTGCTGCTGAGCGTCGGTGCTGGAGACCGGATGCTTGTGGATGCAGTGCCAATCAAGAGGGCTGCTTTGTCCTGAATGGTGTCAAATTTCTTGAGTGTTGTTGGGGCTGCACTCATCCAGGCAAGTGGGGAGTATTCCATCACGTTCCTGACTTGTGCCTTGTAGACAGGCTTTGGGGAGTCAGGACATGAATTACTCGCTGCAGTATTCCTAATCTCTGACTTGCTCTTGTAGCCATTGCGTTTATGTCGTGAGTCCAGTTGTGTTTCTGATCAATGAAAACTCCCAGGGGCAAAAAACTGCTACTGTTATGGGTCAGAGCTTTGGCTGAATGTTAGGTGAAGATCTTGTTCAGCTATTTGGGAGGGGAAATGCAGGTGATCAGAGAAAAATTCATTTTGCCACATAGAGTTTCTTTACTGCTGCGGATGATCAACTATAACAGTATCCACATGGAGGCGACCCTGGTTTGCCAAATAAAGTCATAGAGATGTATTCCTTGTAAACAGACTCTTTGGTCCAACTCGTCCATGCTGACAAGATACCCTAAATTAATCTAGTCCCATTTGCCAGCACTTGGCCCATATCCCTCTAAAGCCTTTCTATTCATATACCCATCCAGTTACCTTTTAAATGTTCTATTAGCTTCCACCAATTCTTCTAGCAGCTCATTCCATATGCGCACCACCCTCTGCATGAAAAAGTTGCCCATTAGGTCCCTTTTAAATCTTTCCCCTCTCACTCTAAACCAATGGCCTTTAGTTCTGGACTCCCCCTCCGTAGGGAAAAGACTGTATCTGTTAACTCTACCCATGCCCCTCATGATCTTATAAACCTCTGTAAAGTCACCCTTCAGCCTCCGACGCTCCAGGGAAAACAGCCCAAGCCTATTCAGCCTCTCCCTCTAGCTCAAATCCTCCAAACTGGCAACATCCTTGTAAATCTTTTCTGAACCCTTTCAAGTTTTACAACTTCACTTCATGTTATTGAGTCACCATAATTAAAAGGAAATTAAAACTGCAATAAGACAGAATTTCCAACCCTGCCTCACCCAAACCAAAATAGAATGGTCTTACGAACTAGGGTTCAATGGGTGTATGACCGCCAATGCAAGACTGAACTTCTCACCAACAACAAGCCTTTGATGTTGAAAATGTCAATCATTACATCACTTACCTACAGAACTTGTATGGAAAGTAAACATTAACATTTTTGAATTGGAGTTTTGAATAACAGCTTAACTTTTCAACGATTTTAAAATTCAAAGTTGCAAGTAGTTTTGCAATCTTAATAGACATAGCCTGCTTTTAAAAATAAATTAATACAAGATGTCGTGAGAAACACAAGAACTGTATCTGATTCATGGAGGATAATTGCAATGGACTAATAATCAGTTTGTCAGCACCCGCTAATAATAAAGAAGTTTGAAGCTCACTATTCAATGAGCCATTATCCTTTTGGTCACAGTTTAAGGTAAGGTTTTAGAATTAATGGACTTCAACAAATGCAAGGATGTTTTCCAAATGACCCGAAGGTAAACCATGCAGAATAACTATCATGTTTATCATGACACTATCATAAATTTGACAATGCCACTCCTCCCATTAGACTGAAACATCATGCATGTTTATACACATGAAGACAGAGCCTAAGAGAAGTAAAAATTGTTTACTCAAAATACAGAATACAGTCTCTGATACGATCTTCTGCCCTACTTCTGGTCGTTCCTGTGTGGAACCCAGGGTAGGTATGGATGGAGAATTGATTGGGGTTATAAACAGGGAAAGATGAGAGATAATTGGCTCCCTCACTCATTTCTCACCTCTCAACTGTTCGCAACCCGATGCATTGTTGAAAAAGAGTGTTTAATCTTTTCAAGGATGCTGTGAAACGTGAAAGGGTTCAGAAAGGATTTACAAGGATGTTGCCAGGATTGGAGGGTTTGAGCAATAGGGAGAGGCTGAATAGGCTGGGGCTGTTTTTCCTGGAGTGCAGAGGCTGAGGGGTGACCTTATAGGGTTTATAAAATCACGAAGGACTTGGAAAGGGTAAATAGACAAAGGTCTTTTCCCTGGGATGGGGAAAGTCCAGAACTCGAGGCATAAGTTTAGGGTGAGAGGGGAAAGATTTAAAAAGGGACCTATGGGGAAACCTTCTCACGCAGAGGGTGGAATAAGCTGCCAGAGGAAGTGGTGGAGGTTTGTACAATTACAACATTTAAAAGGCAGCTAGATGCGTATATGAATAGGAAGGGTTTAGAGGAATATTGGCCAAGTGCTGGCAAATGGGACTAGATTAAGTTAAGATATCTGGTCGGCATAGTCAAGTTGGACCAAAGGATGTGCTGTACATCTCTATGATTTTAAAGAACAAATAGCATTAGACTTCTTTGTAAATTTAAATCAAAAGAAATTATACACATTTGTGTCCATGGCATTTGAAATGAAACAGAACAAACACCCAAACACGGAGACACACACAATTAAGGCAAGTTTATTCCTAGAGATGTAACATGCACTTAGATTATGAGAAGAGTAAAACAGAACCAGGTCATTTGTTCATACAGCCTTTACAATGGTGGCTGAAAAGATGAAGATCTGAACAATTCTTTCTTGAATCACCTGAGCCAATGATAACTCGAACTTTCTTGGTGTTTCAGATGATATTTGGCTAAGCTTCTGTGATGAAGAAGTAATCTTCCAGCAAAAATAAATCAGCGTCTCTTCACTGCATGAGATGATACGTTTACAAGGCAGGATTCTTTCCTTTTCCTAGATGAAATCTCTCCATCTAAGGTGCTCATCCCAGACTAACTTGAGCTGCCCTTGTGAATGAATAAAGTTCTTCTCCATCCTGGGGGTTACCAATGGCCAGAAATTGAACTGGACTAACTATATATATATACTCTGCCTCCAAAAATAGACCAGAGGATAGGAATTCTGCAACAACAAACCCATTTCCTGACTACCCAAGGTTGTATGTCCACCGCCCATTGTCATTTTAAAATCTCTTCTTTTGAAGTGACAAGTGCTAGTGAATCAGATAACTTGCCTTTCTTTCCAGAGATGCGTTCAGCCATGTCTGTACAGGATCTGCAAAAGACACCACCTGACTTTCTGGGATTTATTTTGTGAAAGCACAGCTGCATACTGATCTTTGTTGAGAAGGTAAAGTGACCACATGCCAATTAGTTGTATTACACAAATGATGTGACCTAATGATGATGGAGGGCCTCACTATATTTTCAGTTATGAGAGAGCTTACTATTTCTCCTTCACTTTATGTGGCCATAGATACATAGCTGAAGATGGCAAATGATGGGTTGGCGAGTGACTAATTGCTTAAGTCATTATATCAAACCAAAAGCAAACCAAGATCTCTTTCTGAATTTATGTCATCGACAGTGAAGCTGGTGACGATAATGGTCCTCTGAGCTTTATAATATTTATTCTCCACCCGTGTTCCAGGCGTATTCTGAGAGTGGAAAATTGTCAGGACTCAGGGGCACATCTCTGTGCCCGACACTGGGCAGATGTCATATCATGCTTAAAATAAGTTCCAAATCTATTTCAATGGAAAATCCACTGAACTCCTCAGATAAGGACTTTGAGTAGAGAGCAAAGGACTGTCTTGCCCTCATTTTATACCATGAAGCATTGGTTATTGGTTTAATTCACTCAAATCCAGCATAAACAAGAGACTGAAGCAGACATGTTTTCCAAAAAAAATCATATTAATGATAGCTATAGGCTTGAATCAAAGGTATGCATCAGCTTATACAAGTCTCAGGTGGGAATTAATCTTCCAGCAGACTCCCTAATCCCTTTTGTTAAATTAGACCTAAGAGAGGTGACAGCCTGAAGTGTAAACAGCATAATTTATGTCAGAATTGTTCTTTAGCTTGATACTGCAGCATAAAACGACTATCACACACACTGGAGATGTGTTCCTCCCTCTCCAAGAATCATACATCAGAACTGTTTTGCTTCATCACACTTTGGATTTGTTTTTTGGGGGGGCAGCGGTGGGATGGTGCACATGTTGACTTTGGGAGATAGCGTAACATGGGCAATATTGATTCAGCTGCCCATTATGCATCTCTCCCGATTTTTTATTGACTTCAATGGTAATGAAAATCAGCAGAGATTTATAACGGGAGGCTGAATCGATAGCAGCCGTTTCACACTTGTCCAAGGTAAAAATTAACCCACAGTTGCCTAATAAACATTACAGCTCAAACATGCTACCGAATGCACCTGTTGTGAATTTCCTTCTGTTTAACTATTTTGTGCGCTGCGCCAAAATTATTTCCTTTTTGAAGAGCAGCTCATTTTTATGAGGGCTCCGACGCAGGTGTGAAAACTACAGTTTCCTCTGATGGTTTAATGTTGCAATGATCACTGACCCATTCTTTCATCACCATGGCAAATACCTTAGTGATCAATGTGAAAGGAGGAAGATCTTGAGAAACCTTGAATGCATAGCTGTGTCCTTCCCGATTCCCAATAAAGCCACTATTTACTTTGGCTCCTTGTGCACACAAAGCGTGAGAAGGATGTCAGACCCAACATTTCAACAGCTGCCACTTGCAAAATCTAGCCAGCCAGCATAATTTAAAGGGAAGGTAGATAGAACTTTCAGTGACAAACCAAAACGCCTCTGAAAAAGCAAAAGGGAGTGATTCTTCTAAAAGGCAGAGGCGTATATTCTTCAAAGGCAGCAACTATAATACTCTGACAGAACACAAAGGAGCATAGGACATTTATAGTATAATGCAACACCTTAGACAAGATTCTTTTAACCATTTAATATTGGCCATCCAAAAACTATACATCCCACATACAAAGTGTTAATCCTAGAATACAAATGTTGGAATTATAGCCTATTGGTTGAGGTGTGGCACATGTTCATCTATAGTTCTCCATTCTATTCTTCTTTGTAAGTGAAAACCACCCTCTGTCAGTGTCAATGTGGATCAGAAGCCTGCACTTTGTGAAAAGAGTCACCCAGCAGAGATTTTCCACGAATTGGCCAATTAGTGTACAGAGAATGAGCTTCACTAAACAATTAATGGTGCACAGGTTCCCAAAGATGGATGGCCAAAAGAATGCCAGTTCCCTTCATCAGACATTGTGGGTCTTTGATGAAGAGCTTTTGCCCAAAACGTCGATTTTCTTGCTCCTCAGATGCTGCCAGACTTGCTGTACTTTTCCAGCACCACTCTAATCTTGATTGTGGGTCTTCAATCAAGAAACATCCCTCAAAAGCAAACATACTAGTGGGGGCAGTCTGTTAATACTCTCCATTTGGCCAGCATCCAACAAACCACTGGGTTAATACCCATAACACTGGGATGAAGTGCTTACATGGGCATTAGCTGCCCATTCAAGTGGCTCAATTAGGGGCAGGACAGCTGTGCATGAGCATTTTCATCACAGAATTAATCAAGTTGGAGGTAAGAAGGTGGCAGAGACTCCACTCATCGTGCTCCCATCTGATTAAATGTCATACCCTCACCGCTACCAAAAACTACAGTGGGAAGGGTACAGGATTGTAACCAATGATTTAATCTGCTATATAGTATTTGCATATAGAGATAAAAATAGTGATCTTATTTGGGAAAAGACTAATGAAAATTAATTGGTAAAAGTGAATTAATGAATTAAGAACAAAGAACAAAGAAAATTTACAGCCCAGGAACAGGCCCTTCGGCCCTCCAAGCCTGAGCCGATCCAAATCTACTGTCTAAACCTGTCGTCCAATTCCTTAGCATCTGTATCCCTCTGCTCCCCACCTACTCATGCATCTGTCCAGACGCATGTTGAATGAATCTACCGTGCCTGCCTCTACCACCTCTGCTGGCAATGCATTCCAGATGCCCGCCACCCTCTGTGTGAAGTACTTGCCACGTGTATCACCCTTGAACTTTCCACCTCTCACCTTGAAACCGTGACCTCTCATTATTGAATACTTCACCCTGGGAAAAAGCTTGTCTCTGTCCACCCTGTCTGTACCCTTCATGATTTTATAAACCTCAATCAGGACCCCCCTCAATCTCCTTTTTTCTAATGAAAACAAACCTAACCGACTCAACCCCTCTTCATAGCTAGCATCTTCCATACCAGGCAACATCATCGTAAACCTTCTCTGCACCCTCTCCAAGGCGACCAGAACTGTACACAGTATTCTAAACATGGCCGAACCAACGTCTAGTACAATTTTAACATGACTTGCCAGCTCTTATATTCAGTATATGCCTTCTTGACCACTCTATCCACCTGTGCAGCAACCTTCAGGGTACAATGGACCTGCACTCCCAGATCTCTCTGCCCATCAACTTTTCCCAAATCTCTTCCCTTCATTGTATACTTCGCTCTAGAATTAGCCTTACCTAAATGTATCACCTCATATTTGTCTGGATTGAAATCCATCTGCCACTTTTCCGCCCAACTCTCCAGTCTCTCTATATCCTCCATATTCTCTGACAGTCCCTTATGCTTTCTGCTACTCCACCAATCTTTGTGTCATCTGCAGACTTGCTGATCATACTAACAATGCTCTCTTCTAGATCATTTATGTATATCACATACAACAGTGGCCCCAATACTGACCCCTGTGGAACAACACTGGTCACCTTTCTCCATTTCGAGAAACTCCCTTCAACTACTACTCTCTGTCTCCTGTTGCTCAACCAGTTCTTTATCCACCTAGCTTGAACACCCTGTGCACCATGTGACTTCACTTTCTCCATTCGTCTACCATGGGGAACCTTATCAAATGCCTTACTAAAGTCAATGTATATGACATCAACAGCCCTTCCTTCATCTATCAGCTTGGTCACTTCCTCGAAGAACTCTATTAAGTTGGTAAGGCATGATCTCCCCCGCACAAAACCATGTTGCCTATCATTGAAAAGCCCATTCTTTTCTATATATACATAGATCCTATCCCTCAGTACTTTCCCACCACCGACATCAAGCTCACTGGTCTACAGTTACCTGGAATATCCCTACTACCCTTCTTATACAGGGGGACAACATGAGCAATCTTCCAGTCCTCCGGCACCTCACCTGTATTCAAGGATGCCAAAAAGATATCTGTCAGGGCCCCACCTTTTCCTCTCTCGCATCCCTCAGCAACCTGGGATAGATCCCACCCGGTCCTGGGGATTTGTCCACCTTAATAACCTCTAGCATACCCAAAACATCTTCCCTACTTATGCCAACGTGATCCAGAATAATCAAACTTCTATCTCTAATCTCAAGATTCATCATGTTCCTCTCCTCAGTGAACACTGATGTAAAGTAATCTTTCAGAATCTCACCCATTCTCTCAGGTTTGACACACAGCCTTCCTTCATTCTCCTTTAGTGGACCAATCCTTTTTCTAGTTCCCGCTTGCTTCTTATATAAGAATAAAATGCTTTGGGATTCTCCTTAATTCTGCTTGCTAAAACTATTTCATGGCCCCTTTTAGCCTGCTTGATTCCTTATTTAAGACTTGTCCTACTCTTCCGATATTCCTCCAGGGCCCTTTCTGTTCTTAGCTGCCTAGACCTTATGTATGCTTTCCTTTTCCTCTTGGCTAGTCGTACAATTTCTCCTGTCATCCACGGTTCACGAATCTTGCCCTTCCTATCTTTTCCCTTCAACGGGACATGCCTATCTTGCACTATCTTTAATCTATCTTTGAAAGCCTCCCATATATCAAATGTGGACGTCCCTCCAAAAGCTGTGTCCAATCCACATTTCCGAGCTCCTGCCTAATTTTGATATAATTGGCCTTCTCTTCCCTTAGGACCAGATTCATCTTTATCTACGAGTATTCTAAAACTTACAGAATTGTGGTCACTGTTCCCAAAGAAATCTCCCACCGCAACTTTTATCACCTGTCCTGGCTCATTCCCCAGTACCAGGTCCAATATGGCCCCTTCCCTCGTCGGACTATTGACATACTACTCTAGAAAACTCTTCTGGACACTTCTTACAAATTTGTCCCCATCCAGACCTCTGACGCTAAGTGTATCCCAGTCAATGTTGGGAAAATTAAAATCTCCCATCACCACTACCCTGTTGCCTCTACATCTTTCCATAATCTGTTTACCTATTTGTTCTTCTACCTCACGCTCACTGTTGGGAGGCCTGTAATTCAGCCCCAACAATGTAACTGCACCCTTCTTATTTCTCAGTTCCACCCATAATGCCTCACTACCCAAGACCTCCATAGTTTCCTCCTTTAGCACAGCTGTGCTATTGTAAAACAAGAATAAGCTTACAACACTCAGTTTGTGTAATCTATGAGAGAAAGGGGCAATGGACTTCCTGTACATAATAAAAGACACAATACCACTCCAGTGTATTGAAAAAGACTACAAACAGTTTACCAAGGCAGACCAGACCAAACAATGGGGAGAAAGGGATCTGGGACTGACCTCATGACTACACAGACACTAAGGTAGCAAATTGGTGGTTAACAAGGAATGAGTGTATCAACAGCCTCAATTGTAGACCTGCAATGAGCCTTAAATTAGTGAATGTTTTTTTTTAAACTAATTATGAATACTGTTTTATGCCAGCAACGTAGGTAATAAACTAGGTATTTACATGTTACCTAAAATAGCAAGAGTTTCCAGCAAATAATGATATTCCTCAAGTAATTGTACAACTGCAATTTTTGGAGTGTAAGCTAATCAAAAAGCAGAAAATTACAGTAAAATTGAGCATCATTACATTCAAATTATAGATATTTCTCTTTACTACAGGAGTGAATCAATGATATCATTACTGGCTAATCAGCTAAAAAACAATTAGACGGAACTAATCCGTGAGAAATTTTCCTTTGTTATGATCACTGGGTGCATCTCTGCCTAGAAACACCTACTTTTTTTCATTAAAAGCGACACCTTTTTTTCAGGATTTTCTAAATCCAACCTTCTTGAATCCTTTAATTCATACAGACTACAATTCATCCTGCAAATGGTGTACAGATGGATGTTTCACCTGCTTTCAAAATGCGATCCAATAACTCTCTTTAAATATAAACTAATCCCTACAGTTGAGGGACGGTAGCGCCTTATTAAACAAACAGCTGTTCTGTCAAAAGGAGGCACACCTCTGCTGAGGCTACACAAAGGAACTGCTATGTCAAGTAGCTCTGCTATACACCTATGATAATCTTCTTCTCAATGGTACAAAATTCTACTTCTCTTTGAACTCCCCTCTCCACAAAATATCTCAAAAATGCAAGATGTAGTGCAGCTTCAAAGAGTCTGTGAAATGCAATGTTATTCTCACCCAGTTTGAAATAAAAGCTTTTATCTCAGTCGCGAATAGCCTAAATACTGCAGGAATGAGTTTAAAGTTATGTTGCAGACAGAATGTTGTGTGAGATTCTTTTTAACTAACCAGTTTAGGATGAATTTCTCTACATGTACGATTTGTCCCAGTCAAGAATATGTGAAATGCAGTCCAAAAGTACACATTGTATAATGTATCGGAAAGAGGGATGTCAGACCATGGTTAATATTTGATTGCTTAGTTCTAATTCTAATCTGTAGTAACTGGTTTTAGGTTATTTCACGGAGTGCTATTAAATTTGGATCTCCGAAATAATTTAGTCAAATTGACTTTGCAGTCTTTTTTTGTCAGGGTGGAAATCTAACCCTCTATTTGTTCCAATTGTTACAACTTGTTTTTTCCTATTTTTACTTGGGCCTTCTTGAGCCACACACAAATTGTCGACAATAATACAAACGCCAGATTAAGTGTGTGTCAATATCACCACTGAACTTAACCACAATGAAATCTGGTCAAAACTCCCTGACCAACCCTAAGAACAGCACACACCACTGCACCACTTTGCTGTCCCTTGGTGGGAAGTGCTTAGTCTTCATTCAGCCCTTACCCATTTCGAATTCAATAGAATGCCAATCATTAGCTGGTTTGTTGTTTCAAGATTTCCTTGTTAGAAAATGCTTCTTCATACTTTCTTCGCTCCCAAATCCCAAAAAATCATTTAATGGAAAAGGTGTTGTCAGAAAGCAACTAATCTGTACTTATTTTTTAATTCCAGTCACATCAACCTATAAAGTCCCAGGCAAAGTACTGAAAGAGATAGCCTGTTACCTTTTAATTTTATTACTTCATTTCTTTCTCCTCTAAAGCTTCATTAGTTCGGAAAAAGCACCTCTTTGCAAAACATTCATCTACCTTACATCAAGTGACACACTTGCTGTATATTTCCTAGAGTTTCGGTTTTAATTTAGATTTCCTGCATTTGCAATTTTTTCCTTTTATTTGTTTCTCAGCCACCTAGTGGGCAGACAAAGCTGTCTGATAGTTTGGTGGGAGATGCATCACTGTTCCCTAGTGGTTTGGCAGTGAATATGCATCTGATTCTTAGGCAGTGATGACTACATAGGTTTTTTAGATTTGTTCAAGGGATGTGGGCGTCACTGGCTCAAGCTGCTTTTAATGCCCATTCCTAATTGCCTCAAGAAGGTGGTGGTGAGCTGCCTTCTTGAACTCTGGTGCAGGGGCATTTATGTACATCTACAGTGCTTTTAGGAAGTGAGTTCTCAGATTTTTAACCCAGAAGGAATAGTGGTATAGTTCCAAAATGAATGCAATCATTTATGAAATTGTCTTATTCTTACTTTTGATATTGAAACACCTCTTATATTGAAAGATCTAGAACATTAAAAGGTGTCTGGAGGTTTGTAATGTTAATACTAACGGTAATCTGCAAATTTAGTAGGGTAAAATTTCCATTTTGGATACAAGTGGAATTCTAATGCAAATGGAGCCTGAAATCATACCGATTTTGCAATGCATTTTCCCTGAAGTTTCACTTAAGTTCATTTGCCAAAGAAGTTATCTATTTTTTTTAAAAAGTACAGCATATTCTTTGATAGATTTAGCAGTAACTTAGTAAAGATTGACTAGGATTATCCAATAGAGTTTTCTATTTTACAGTGTCAATGTAAGTAACCTGATTTTAAATTATCAAAAATCACATCAAGAAAACCAGTGTTCTCGCTAAGTCATGACACAGTTGTGAGCTCACTTTAAAAGTGTAAAGGAAAACCTTTCAAAATGTGCCTACAGTTCTAGCACCCAGAGGTTCCAATCTGATTTTTGGAGTTTATCCCAAGCCTTATGGAGGGTGGTGGTGGAACTGCTGGTGGATTGAGGAGGGGTGGAATCATGATTTTTCAGCGCAGCCAGCTTTGAACACTATTCTTTTACAACTCACAACAGATGACAGAAACACATGTTGCACTGGTCATTATAGGCACAAAAAATTCTTTCAACGTTTTAAGGTAGTTGCAACAATGTCAGGAAAACTATGTTGTAATAAAAATGAAATTGATGAAAACTTCTGTCTGGTCAATTTAGAATTTAGGCAGGGTCACAGAGCACTCATATGCAGGTACATCTTGTATATGTGTGGACAAGACAGAATACACATCACACTGATTTAAATCACCCCTTCAGTCTTGACTAATATTTATCTCTCAACCAACATTACAAATACAAATTATTTGATCGTTATTATGTTGCTGTCTGTGGGAGTTTGCTATACACAAAACTGATTGTAGTAATGCAGGGATTTTGCAATGTCTGTACTGCAATACTACCTTAATTGCCTGTAAAGCCATTTGCATCCTCAAGTGGTTGTGAACAGCTCTATATATTAATGCAAATTTTTATTTTCTGCTTTCATGAAAATTGATGTAAAAGGCTCATCCTCATATGCATGTGCATACCTTTAAATGCACATACCCACTTGTTGACTGCACATTATACTTCATTTTTCAGGCACAGGCCTTGGACAAGGGTAGAACTGCATTGGTTTCTTCCAGCAATACCAATATATATCAATCGAATAGATGGTCAGCTATGATTAAGTAGTGCTGAATGGTTACAGGCTGGGAGAGGAGAGTTTTGACAGTTGGCAGGAGGCTAACCTGTTAACAGGTTAACTAACTGCACAGACTGTAAGCCTGGTTAAAACTGTTGTAGAAGGCAATGGCTCTGGAAGGGTTAAAATTGGAGATTTCATCAGGGTCCATCCAACCTAATGATGTCATATAGTCTATGGGTAGAGATGAAGCAGTCTAGCATGAGGTCCCAATGAAGACTGACATGTCATCTCTGGTTCCTAGCAATTTCAGTAATGGTTAAACTAGTTAATGTAACTTGTACCTACTGCTATCATGCAAAACAAAACTACACCTCGTCATCAATACAAGTGCCTCTTTTGTTACGACTCACTGGTGGTTTATCCTCTATCACTGTTAAACAAATAGGTTCTCAAACTCAGCACAGAAGTCGACGGTGGGGGAATTTTGTGGTGCAGTGGTAGTGTCCCTACCTCTTAGCAGGAGGCCTAGGTTCAGGTGCTGCCTGATTCAAAGGTGGGTAACAACATCTTTGAATAGGTTAACTGGAAAATATCTAGAGAGGGGACACATCACCACCCTGGGTAATATTATTATGAGTTAATAAATTACAATACTCCTTAACTAAATTTCCATTAATCATAAATTTGCATTTTTGTTCCAGTGCACCATCAGGAGCTGTTTAACTAGTCTAGATAAATTCCATTTGAAAGAGCAGAATTGGGCAGTATAGAAGGCAGTAGCATCTCTACCTCTGGGCCAGGAGGACCGACTGCTCTAGAGACGTATAAGAACATCCCTGTACAGTTTGGTTTGAAAATATCGAAAAGGAAGGCAATGGTATAGTGGTGACATCACTGCACAAGTAATCTAGGGCTCAGGCCAATGGCTTGTAATACAGTGGTACCATCTGGGTCAATCACATGGTCTAGGTTCACGTCCTGGAGGTGTACCATAACACATCTGAGCAAAAAGAAATTTGGGAAGGAAGATAAGTAGCAGCACCATCTTCCATCCAGTAGAAGCCAGTGGTTGGTTTTGCCACCGTGTAACAAAGGCCACAGCTCATAGTTTGCAGCCGCAGCACTATGTGTAGACCGTGAAAGTTTGTTCTGGAGAAATGTCACAGGAGTGAGAGTGAGTGTTACATTTTGCGAAACCTTTCCAGGCTTATCAATCATGGATTGATTTCTACACAGCAGCTACAACCAGAATGAACATGGTTAAAGGGGTAAGACACTGAGAAAACAACCCCGGGAAGATCATTATACACTCAGAGATTCATAGAATGCAGAAAAGGCCCTTCATCCTATCAAGTCTGCACCGAGGTAACTACCACTAAAAGTGCGCTAATCCCAGTTTCCTGTACTTATCTGATATCCTTGAATGTTATGATATTTGAAGTACTCATCCAAATGTATTTTAAAGGTTTTAAGGTTTCCAGTCTCCATTACATTCCCAGGAAGCACATTCCGGATTTCCAACACGTGCTGAATGAAGAAGTTTTTTTTTCCCAAATCCATTGTGAACCTCCTGCTTTTTCCCCTAAAACTATGCCCTCTCATGTTTGATCCCTCCATCAAGGAGAACAGCTGATATCTATTCACCCTGTCCATACCCCTCAGAATCCTATACACCTGAATCATGTTCCCCCCTCAGCCTTTCTTGCTCTAAAGAAAACAATCCAAGCCATCTAATCTCGCCTTGTAGCCTCAACTAAAGGTTGCGCGTGCTGACAAAATAGCAAACAGGCTCATAAAAAGCTTTCCATACCACAACCTCGTTCCATGTTGTTAATCCTATTCTAATAAAGAAACCAGATCAACCATACATTGACCACAGATCCATCTGTACAGGCAGACTAACAACACCTGCTGGCAACAGCAAAGAAAAGGCATCAGAAACATTCAAATGCAAATATTTTTAGCTCAGAAGAGATTTTCAGGTTAAATTATTTTCAGTTTGCCACGAGCTCAGGTCTTGTGTCATTGCCAGCTGAGTTCAATGCAAACAAGACTTGAAATATATTTTTTAAAAATTATGGGTTTGTGACCTAGTCAAAAGACGATATCATGTCGAGGCAAATTACAGCAGCAATGTCTAAATGCATCCCAGCAATAACTGCCATACAGTAACTGTATCAGGGAGGCTGCTGTGTGCCTCTCAGGTACGCACACTGCATGTAAAGCAGCAATGCTGAGAGACGTGCTTCTGTTATTCAGGTCACAAATAAGGCACTTTCTGGTGGTTTTTCAGACAGCTAGCTGCTAGGACCCCTGCAGGCCATTATGCTCACACACAGAAAACATCTTAAAAAGAAGTCATTAGAACTGACAGGTAGCTTTGAACTTGAGGCCTGTGTTCCATCCTTCTAACTCCTGCAGTGCTCAGGCAGTGGATCAGCAATCATACCCACACCCTGCAGGAAACATAGGAACACAGCATCATTCACACACACACTCCTAACAACAAGAAGAGGAACTCCCTGTCTGCCTCAACTCTGTTCAATTATAGTACTCCCTCGAAATGGAAAGATGACAACTATAAACGTTAAATTTTACTGGTTATATTGAATGGTCAGCTTGAGAGCAAATGGTAATTTTTCCAGCATTCATTAATTACTACCTCTTAACCATATCTCTTCAAAAATTATTTTTTTGTCATTGTGAATGTTTGCAGCATAGTACCTTGTTAAAGAATAATTTTCTCAGTAAAATGCAAAACCAAACATTTGACAGAATTTATTTGAAGAACATACCTGATAATGTCAAGGCATCAGTGACATCAGTGTTCCAAGTGCGGTCTGTAATTTCACCTTGCGGTAGACAATTGAACAAACTGCCACAAACTATATACAATCTACTCCATCATTGATTCTGCCCTTCCCACTTAATCTCCTGAGAGAAAGTTTCACATGAAACTCCTTAATCGCTGACAGTAATGAAGGAAAACGAAGGAGCAAAAATTCGTCTCTCCAGTTTTCAACCAGAGCAAACTCGTGACAACAACAATTATTTTTACTGCAGCCTGAAAGTAATGCATCAGCAGAGAGACATATTTATTTTAAATCATAAATCAAAAAACATTAAACTAACCACGTGGTGGCTGAAATCCTAATCAGTGTAGAAATTATTTTTTGTGGGCAAATGAGAAAGAATACCATTTCTCTTGTCAATGTTGTCGCAGGATTGAGCAGCTATGGAGTGAGGATTTTTTTTTAATGGATATCAGTGATTCCAATATCACTTGAATTAGGTGGCAGAAGCAACCAGTCCAAATATTGCCCACATCAGAACCAAAGAATTGAATAAACTAGTAATGTCAGGATCCCAGTGCCAGTGTCCAGCTTTCACCAATCATCACCAACTCCTCACTCCGCATACACTATTTTCCCATCAACTGGTTGATTGATGACTTCCATTGAATGTTAAGGGTCGGCATGATTTTAAAAATTCTAAGTAGGCTTCCAACAGTATTGTTTCTCCTATTCAGAACTCATTATTCTTTGGGCACATAAAGATACAATGTCAAGGGATGTTCCGTCGGTGCTGGGATTTCTTTTAGGCCGGGCTTCTTAAGAAGATGTTTTGGTTTTTGGTCAAGAAGAATTGTCAATCTTGTCTCCCAAATGCCACAGTGCCCCAGATGTTCCCATCTTTGGTGGAAGTACTGATTGGCCAAATAAAATTGGGGTGAGATGTGATTTTGAGAATGGTAGGGAGGAGGTCAACTGGTGAATGTGCTGGGGAACAGTAGAAAGTATAATCAAAGCAGCAAATGCCCCACTAAACGTTTTTGCCTTCCCATCACTGAGTTTAAGAGCTTCAATTGTTCACCATGAATGCTCAGATACTGCAGGAACCTGCAGACACCCAGACTCCAGCAACATGTTTTTTTCATTCACTGAGCCCAATATGTGCCTCACATGGTGTCCATCTTACATTTGGTTCTGAGGACATCTTATGAAAGGGCGAAGCTTCCGTTATTTTGAATTCAACCTCGAGACTGGCCATGTGTGATGAAACTGCAACATTTGTCTCTTTGCCACTTCAAGATGTAACAGTGGAGAAGAGGAAGAGAAAGCAAATAAAACTGAAAATGGCCAAGTCCTAGATCAGAAGGAATTCTAGTTAATTTGTTAATCAGCTTCTTTTCCTTCTTGTGCTCTTGCACAAAACACAATCAGACAACAAATCTGATTATAAAATTATCACATCAGTCCTGTGAACTACTCTGTAGAAATGTGTACACTCTGTTCAACAGAAACTCTTTCAAACATTCCAATTTCTTCCTTATCCTCTGAAATATTACGTAACAAATAGGACAGGAAGGAAAAGTTTGCTTCTCATTTGTCGATCACCACCTAGACTACCACTTGAGAGGTGTTTAGTAATGAGTCAGTCAGCTGAAAACCAAAGAAGCTGAAGACTAGGCATTAGTGATCATGAGTTACCTAGTTGCAATAAAGGGCACACAGGCAAGAACTAACAATAGACATATACATACAGCAGTCAGTAGAAGTGAAAATAGCTCTTATTCTAATTTTTAGGTAAAAAACATAAATGTTGTTAAAGACAAATAAATGCTTCAAGTTCATAAAACAATACAGGAAACAATGAAATAACTCATAAAATATGACAGTGATGAAAAATGTCTTAAATTAAAATGTGTGGGTAAAATTACATCAGAGAAAAAACATATAGTCATTTGGGCAAATTAATGTCTACATATAAATGTACCAAGCATAAGATACTTTTAACAATTAATAAATTCACCTTAAAGGGTGTAACATATCACCCAAACATAACTCTAAGTTGGCTCTGACTGGACAATGAGCATTTCGTACAATAAATCCTCAGAAAGGAAGAAGAAATGTGGTAAGGGAGAGGAGGAAAAGAGGAGCAATAATGTCAATCAAACTATCAGAGCTTTAGAAAGAGGAGATCTCAGTGAATATGGGCAGAGACTAGAAACATCATGATATATAGAATGAAAGAAGACAGAAATAACTCTGCAGGGCCAGTATCCCATCAACAAGTCACCCCTTACTTACACATGCAGAGACCTTGACGCTGATCCAGCTCCCCCAGAGCCAGCTCTCAGAGGGACTGACATTCCTATTCACATCTGTCAGCCAAGGGCACCCTGATTGGACCAGATTAACAGCCCCAATCAGGGAACTCATATTCTATGAAGTCCACCTGGTTGGCCTTATTACGATCAGTACAAAGAAATACAAGGCCTTGGTGGAGTTTGTCTCTGCAGATCCCTGACACCAGTGATAAAGTAGCGAGATATGTAAATATGGAGAACAGAGAAATTTGATGTACAAAAAGATTATTTATGATTGGAGATTGCAATGCTCACATGGACTGCAAGAAGCAGAACAACTCAAGTCCCCAAGGCAACAGCCTATTTGAGTATAGCTGATATAATTTTGAGGAACAATATAGTCTTTGAACCAACAAAAGGGTGGACATATAAAATGTGTTGATATTCCAATTAGTCCATATTCTAATAGTAGGTGAATCACTACCTAATACAGCATACTGACTTAAAAAAAGTATTGCCATTCATTCATCATCACTATATCAAAATCATGGAGCTTCCTACTTAATACAGCTGATGGTCAAACTTCACCAGATAGACTGCAGTGGTTCAACTGGCAGCTCCCCATCCCCTAATCAAGGTTCACCAGGGATAGATAATAAATACTGGGCAGTATTGCCCCTTTGCTTAAATACAAGGTTTTTTTACTCCATTATACATACTTCATTATTGTCTATGTGTTGATTTTCCTTCTAATTTGTGTAACATCAGTACATAATTCTTGTGAGTTTTGGCCCTGACCAACTCATAGATCTAATTTTATTTGTAATCAAATTGGGTTTATTTTACTGAAGACATAGTAGATGCCATTACTTAATAGAAAAGATTGCTGATGAGTTATGATTTGTGGGGAGAAGCAATGCCTTCTTATTGATGTTATTTTGTTGATGCTCAGATGGTGGCTAAGATTCTCATCAAGAACACTACTATTTTTCATCCTACCTCCAGTGTACCTGTGGATTTTTTTTTAATGTTACTGTATGTCTCTCAGTCTGCCTGCAGTTTCATATTTAGGAACAAACGTACAATTTGTTTCATTGCTCTGTCTCATATATTACAAGAATTAATGATAATCAATAGTCAAGGTGTCAGTGGCAATTCACTCAATTCCAATTAACCCTTTCCTCATCTAGAGGAATCTTACTGAGATATGATTGATGTCTAAGTCATCCCAGGACATCTTGCCCACTTGAATATTACCATTTTGGTGCCTACATCATGAACATTAGTAAGCTACTGTACCACTTTGAGCAATATTATTGAATCAATATCCACTCATAGCTGTCAGCTATACACGTACATGTAACAGTGGAGTTTTACTGTTTGGTCAGGGAATTCACATACACTTCTTGCATGCATGACATGGTCTGGAGCTTTGAATGGTAATGGCAAAGGTTCCAACATTCTTCCCAACACATGGCTGAGCAGGAAAATCTCCCACTCTTAAAAACTGCCACTGGTGTGGTTTGGAAGAATTTGTAAGTTGATATTTGATCTGTTCAGGTACATTATAAATATAGCTCCTTTGGCCATCAAGTCCTGGAATGAGACTCAAACCTGACCATTCTTGGTCAGAGGCAATGACAGTACACTGAAAAGCCTCCCAGTCAAAGGTGAAGGTACATACCATAAGTGGCATTTTCTTTCCTTTGCCCTGGTTGCTGGGTCCAGATAAGGCATCCAATAGTTATCCTGAGCCAGATCAACTCATTGAAAAAAACAGAATCAAATCTGAAATCATGTTCATTTATCTAATATTCTACCACGTGGTGCAATGACCAATTAAGCAAACAGGTAAGTGAGAGACATTTTAAATTAAATGAGGGTCAAAGGTATTTTTTTGCAACAAATACTTTCAGGTTTAGCAAGCACATTTTCAGAGTATTACTTCCTTCAAAGCTTCAAGTGTTAAACTTGCAGATTTTGGCTCAATGCAAGCAACAAATAAAATGAGATTCCTGGAGCTGCAGGAAGTGTAATAGAACAGGAAATGTGCATGTTCTGAAAACTTGTGTAGCACACTCAGTTTCCCCAGAACTAGTGATGCTGCCTAATGTTGTTGCTGTAGTACTTCCTAAAGGTGAAAAGGATGGCGATGGAGAACAGCAAGTGGCCAACTGTTCTTCATCAAGACAGTACAGCACAAGTGGAAAAAGTGTGGGAGAAAGAGAGTGAAGAACATTCGCTGGATCAACTGATTGCTTTAAAGAAATAAAAAAGTATAATTTGCAATAAAAATAAATTAAAATCATCCCTTCAAAGCTAATCTCTTCACAACCCACTCCAACGAACTCAATTTCCAAAAATTTCCAAAGATTTTGCATTATGAAAAAAAAGAAGGCCCAACATTTTCACATTTTAGGATTAAAGTGATCAAAGGATATGGGGAGCAAAGAAGAACTATATTGGATGATCAGCCATGACCATATTGAACAGTACAGCTTGCTTTACCTATTGCTGTTCCTATTTTCTATGTTTGAGTGTTGGTGAACAAAGTAACATGCTTTTGAAACCATTTCATCTAGTATTCATCAGGACGGACACGAGAATACCAAATTTTGAAGTAAACAGTGATTTATACTGCTTCAGAACTAAAAATGTGTATTGAACCAAAGGTTTGTTTTTCTTCAGCTGTTCAAAACAAGCAGAATACTAACTGTACTCAAGAAGCCTGTGCTTGGAAAGCCCAGGATAACATTATGTCTCACTGACCAGTCAGCAGTTAATGAACAATCCTGAGTTTGGCAGGAATTGCACTAACAGCTAATTTCAAATGGTCAGACAGGCTCACACTGTAACTGACAAAGCAAATACAGCTACTGCATACCTTGATCAGGCAGTAGTATTGTTAAGTGCTGGGATGATAGAGCTAATCATAAGTGTCAGTGACATTTTCTTCCGTGTGGTTCAAGAAACATTTTATGGAGATTTTCTTGCACAGGAAATGAATAGTGGGTAACTCGTGGGCTTTATTTCATCATGCAGATGAATTCATTGAAGATGTGTTCTCTTTTTGGATATATATCCATACCTTTCTCTAGTTAACGATCGGACATTTTCCCAAAGTGGTGCAATCATTTTCATGGGGCATTTCATTAGGTGCTTCACAATGCAATGTGAATTAATCATACTCAATTTTTCTAATGTTTCTTGCTATGTTTGTCAATTCATTATTCCCAATTTATAGAGAATTTAAGCCAATGATTCTTCTCATGTGTATATTTTATTCATTTACAGGATTTAGACATTATTGACCAGACTAATATTCATTGCTTTTCCCTACTTACCCAGAGGGCAGTTGAGGGTCAGGCACATTCATGTGGGTCTGGAGACACAAGTAGGCTAAACCAGGTAAGGATGACAGATTTCCTGCCCTAAAGGACATTAGTGAACCAAATGAGTGTTTCCAACAATTGACAAGAGCCTCATGGTCATCATAGGGCTCTTAACCCTATATTTTTATTGAATTTAAATTTCAACAACTGGACTGGCGAGATTCGAACTGGATTCACAGGACATTAATTCCGAAAATAATCTGAAGCATGAAATTCTAAAATAAATGCTTCCTGTTACTGTGGGTAAAACTCATCTCTCATTGTTGCACATTCTGCCAAGCCTCATGACATTGTTTTTGGTTGTTTGAGAGAAAAAGGAGAGTAAAAGAGAACATTTTATTATCAGTGGGTCGTGGCAAATGGCCTATATTTGGGTCTTGGTTTCCTACCATATACATTTACAACTCAAATGGAGATAATTGAGATTACAGCTAAAACAAAACTAGGATGCATAGTGGACATGAAATTGGTTTCTGTCAGTAATATGAAATTGGATTATTATTATTAACTAATAGTGAATTTACACGACATCTGAATTTCTTTTCCTTGGCTTCAGTGAAACAAGCAAGTTACCAAATTGCTTATTGCCCAATTTGCACTCTTGTGTTAGGTCAATTTCACCACCAGAAAGTTGTCTAGATAAGACAGAGAAGTTACAGACAGTGACAGACAGAATCAGAGAGCACAGCTAACATAGACAGTATTCAATGTGGGGAAGCGTGAGGCTGTCCACTCTGGATCCAAGAAAGGTTCTTTTGGAAAGTTGCTTAATGGTCAGAAATTTGGACCTGTGGAGAAGCAAA
Source organism: Chiloscyllium plagiosum (assembly GCF_004010195.1). Lineage (NCBI taxonomy): Eukaryota > Metazoa > Chordata > Chondrichthyes > Orectolobiformes > Hemiscylliidae > Chiloscyllium > Chiloscyllium plagiosum. Next base: position 22,911,858 of record NC_057712.1, on the reverse strand, counting down.
GATTTAGGTGGTAAAGTAAACAGAAAACAACAACAATAAAATGCAAAAGTAAACGTAAAGATCCAATGGAATGTTGACTTTATCATTCAGGGATTTTGAATATAAAATAGGAAAATATACATGTACAGAGCTCAACTGAAATGTTGTATTCAACCTGGGAGACTATACATCTGAAAGACATACTGTGTGGGCGGGAATATAATATGGTGGAGATTCACCAAAATATTAGAAATATTTTAGGGGGTAAAGTATCAGGGTAAAGGCACAAACCTGTTTTATATCCCAATAAGTCTAAAAGGTTGAAGGGTGATGTAATCAGTGTCTTTAAAATGACAGAGGTGCAGAATTTTGAATTATTTACAGTGATGTGGCAATAAAGTATATTTTGTTGAATCTGGTTAGTTGTAAAGCACTTCCTGCAAGGATGAAAGTTATTTCGCCCAGGATTACATGCCCAACTGATACTTCAAAAATATCAAGAGGACTGCTCAGAGGTGTTTTCTTCCACCAGGATTAATGACAGAACAGAGGCTTCAGCCCATTCAGCGTACAAGTTAACCATGTTTCACGGACCCATTGGATATATTTCCATCAATTAATGGTGAAGTGAAATGATGGAGAATGTGTATGGTATCAATATGCAGAATGGGCGAGTTGTTAGTGAATGTATTATTAATAACTGGATGATTAGATTAGATTCCCTATAGCATGAAAACAGGCCCGTCAGCCCAACAAGTCCACACCGACCCTCCAAAGAGCAACCCACCCAGACCCAGTCCCATGTATTTACCCCTGACTAAGACACCTGACATGATGGGCAATTTAGCATGGTCAATTCACCTGACCAGCACATCTTTGAGGAAACCTGAGCACCTGGACACCCATGCAGACACAGGGAGAATGTGCAAACTCCACACAAACAGTTGCCCAAGGCGGGAATCGAACCCAGGCCCCTGGCACTGTGAGGCAGCAGTGCTAACCACTGAGCCACTGTGCCACTCTGTGGATGGTGAAAAAACAGGCTTTTCTCTTTCTGAAACCCTCTGCAATCCTTTGGTACCCTTGCTGCTCCTTCAGATTCTTGTCTTCCTTTGAGTCAGTACTACCACTTCAAGGTGAAGCAAGTGCAGAAGGCTGGAACCATGTAGCTGGAGGAGCTATACTGGGGCAGCATGAAGGAGATTTTAATGAGGTCAGAGCAGGCCTGGGGAATCCATCATGTAGCTGGCTAAGGCAAGGTGGAGTTGAGTCACAAGTTTCATCAGGTCAGGTGGAGGGAGTTATGCCTGAAACTCAGTTAGTTGGATTACCGGTTTCTCAACCTGAGTTTCAGATGGTGAAGGGAGCAGGGTGCTGATTTTGAGTTTTAATTGAGGGGGCAGGACACTCAGTGAGAAACTGACTACCCTAATATCATTACATCAGTGTTGCTTTGTTTTGCTCTTTTTTTAATTCATTCATGGGATGAGGGTGTCGATGACTAGGCTAGCATTTATTGTCCATCCCTAATTGCCCAATGTGCAGTTAAGAGTCAACCATGTTGCTGTGGGTCTGGAGTCACATGTAGGCCAGACCAGGTCAGGATGGCAGTTCCTTCCCTGAAGGACATTATGGTTCAAGTGAATGCATTATTTGATTTGTCTCCTGCAAATTGGAACGTAAGAGTCGGTGTATTTGAAGAGTGTGCATTGAATATAGAGGACTTGGCTATAATCACACTACATTTACCTAGCTCATCCTCAACCTGATTTATGTGGCTGTCATAAAGTGGAAGTTGATGCCCCCAAAGAACTAAAACCGAAACACCCAAAGAGGAGCTCCTGGGACCATAATCTGTAAAAGGAGTGGGAAAAGTGGTGTAACCTGCTTTTCAGCAACTTATACTGATTAAATTAAATAAATCCATGACACTCACTTTAAAACCAACCAGGAATAATTTATTTATCTTACTCTAACAGTGAACAAATTAACCAAACTATTAACAAACCAAATAAATCCCTTTTAACTACTAACTAGTCCCGAATAAAGCAAGATTATAATGGCATGCTGTTCCAATAAATACAAATCCCACTAGTATAAAAAATGTAGAATTTAGTCTCTCGAAATTACAGCCAGGTTACTGTCTTCCATTGTTACTTGGATGGTACTTTCTCTAAGACAAAGACGAGGCTGTGAGAGTGAACAATTCTCTCTTAAGGGCAAGGGCCATTAGCTTTGGCAGATGGCAGTGAGTCATAATCATAGAGTCATAGAGATGTACAGCATGGAAACAGACCCTTTGGTCCAACCCGTTCATGCCGACCAGATGTCCCAACATAATAGAGTCCCATTGCCAGCAGTTGGCCCATATGCATCTAAACCCTTCCTATTTATCTACCCATCCAGATGCTTTTTCAATGTTGCAATTGTACCAGCCTCCGCCATTTCCTCTGGCAGCTCATTCCATACACGTACCACCCTCTGTGTGAAAAAGTTGCCCCTTGAGTCTCTTTTCCCTCTCACCCTAAACCTATGCCCTCTAGTTCTGGACTCCCCCATTCCAGAGAAAAGACCTTGTTTATTTATCCTATCCATGCCCCTCATTATTTTATAAACCTCTATCAGGTCACCACTCAGCCTCCGACGCTCCAGGGAAAACAGTCCCAGCCTCTCCCGATAGCTCAAATCTTCCACCTCTGGCAACATCCTTATAAATCTTTTCTGAACTCTGGAGACTTTGGCGCTATAATTGAATATGTAAATACTGCCTAAAATATAACCAGACATTCAACCAGCCTTTCAGACAGCGAGTTCCAGAATCCCTCCAACCTCTGGCTGAAATGAATTACCTCTTCTTAGCTTTCTATGTCTTCCCTTAAATCTAAGCCCGCTAGTAATTGGAAGAGGTGCCTTTCCATCCACCCTATGCAGGCACCTCATAATCTTATAAACCTGTCAGGCCCGCTCTCAACCTCCACTGTTCTAAGGAAGACAACCCCAGCCTGTATAACATATTCCCACAGTTCAGTCAACGTCCTGAAAAATCTCCTCCTGTACCTTGTCCAGTGCAATGACATCCCTCCTGTAGTGCGATGACCAAAACTGCACAATCTCCCAGCTGTTCCCTCACTAAAGTTCTGTGTAACTCTATTGTAAGCTCTCTGTTCTTGTATGAGTCCTGGCTCTTTGTGCAACTGCCCCCTTATTTTCTACCCGTGATGCCATATCAATATTTCTTATAATAGGATTGGTCCTATGTTGTCAAAACCATCACCTAAATTTAATAGGTTTTTGGTACCTAAGAACCTGGTTCAAATTGATTGGCTAAATGTTGTCTCGTTAAAAACTGCTGCTTGGCCTGCTAACTCTATGGCCTCTTTATACAAATGTTTCAATTCGTGCTCCCTATACTTGCAAACTTTCAAGCTGTTGCTCACAGACACAGAAAAAGCACATGATCTTCCAAAAGGACCAAGCAATGCTCCCCCCCGCCCCCCAAGCACTTTATAAACACCAAATTCTAACTTCCTGACTCGCGATTCTCAAGTACTCTACCCAACTTTGCAACAGTGGGCAACACATTTAATTCTCTTATTCTCTTTTAAAATCTTATAATCTTAATCCCAAGCTTTGCATTAAAAAAAAATTAGAAAAATATCATGTTTAGCTTTTGAATAATTTTAGGTTCTGCATGACTAATATAAACATTTAGGTGGCTTTTTTTTATTCTCTTGTGGGATCTGGGTGTCACTGGCTGGCCAGCGTTAATTGCCCATCCTTAATTGTCCTTGAGAAGATGGTGGTGAACTGCCTTCTTGAACCACTGCAGTCCATGAAGGAAAAAAGGATCATCTTTGGCGTACTACTTAAGAATCTGTGCTGGGCCTGAGTTTCAGATGGGGATTGGTGACAGTGGATTGCACAGCTACTGCAAGAGTAGGGGGAGCTGGTTGGAAAGAGGGGGATCGCTGTGCCTGCAGGTTGGGAAATTTATTTGTAACAAATCAACAAAACATCTTAATTTTGGGTTAAAAGATATAACAGCTTTGATCACTGCAGCATTATATCTATCGAAAAAGTAAACACTAAAAAAAATTTAACACAAATGCAGTCATCTCTCCCTGCCACCATCACCAGCTTCCAAGCAACTACTCCATAGCCATTAAACAACCAATTGGTCATTATTTAAGTAGGGACGAGAATTACACCTCTTTGGAACCAGTTTCAAAGAAGCTACTGATGGCCTGCAGCTTTCCAGTACCAACTGCATCACTAGGATGCCTGTCCTCGGATGCTGCCTGAATTGCTGTGCTCTTCCAGCACCACTGATCCAGAATCTGGTTTCCAGCATCTGCAGTCATTGTTTTTACCTCACTGGGCATTGTGTTAGTCCAACAGGTAGTCTATAGAGGTGTATGCTGCACTGGACTCAGACCAGAGAGAAACTGGAGCTAAGCTAGCAGGTCCCTGTGAAAGGTGCTAGGGGCAAGTGGGGGCTCCAGCAAGCCACTAAAGTGGGACCTCTCCTGCCCATCCCCAGTTTGTGTTGGAAAAGCTCTTAGGTTTGGGGTTGGCATGGGTCTCTTCTGCCACCACAGTCAATATGGCTTTGTGCGTGGGAAATAATGTCTCATAAATTTGATTGAGTTTGTTGAAGAGGTGACCAAGAAGGAAAATGAAGGCAGAGTGGTAAACATTGTCTACATGGGATTTAGCAAGGGTATCTGGTTGGCATGAAGAAGTTGGATCGAAGGGTCTATTTCCATGATGTATATCTCTATGGCTCTAAATGAGGCAGGATAGGCTGGGACATTTTCCTCTGCAGATTAGGAGGCCGAGAGGTTTATAAAATCATGAATGGCATAGACAAAGTGAATAGGCAAGGGTGGGGCAATCTAAAACTAAAGGGTATAAGTTTAAGGTGAGAGTGGAAAGATTTAAAAGGGACCTGAAGGGCAACTTTATCCATGGATAGGGAAGATTTCAAGGGATATGGGCAAAACACTGGCAAACGGGACTAGTTCGGTTTTGGAAACTTGGTCAGCATGAAAGAGTTGGGCCAAAGGGCCTGTTTCCATACTGCATGACTCTATGACTGTATGACATCAGTTAAATCTCAGTAGTGATGGAATCAGGCTTTAAGTGGGCTTCAGGTACCCATTTATCATAAGAACTGGGAGCATGAGTGGGCAATTCAGCTCCTCAAGCCTCCTTCACTATTTAATACAATCACAGCTGATCTCATCTCATTCTCAACTCTACTTTCCTGTCCACTCTCCATAACCCTTAATGGTTAATAATTAAATATCTGTCAATCTCCTCCTTAAACTTATTCCATGTCCTGTGGTCTACTGCACTGTGATGTGGTGAATTCCAGAAGTTCACAACTTTTCAAGAGCAGTGCTTCAACTTCATCACCATTTTAAATCAGATACCTCTTCTCCTAAATTTAAGAATCTCAATTCACCCTGAGTGAGCAGGTTGTCTGATAGCACCTGCAGTAAGTAAACCTGAGCCGTGCTCAGGGAGGTGGCAGGCACAGTTCCTGCTGGATTGGATGTTTCCCCCACCTTGAAATCCACTGCCAGGGTAGCATTAACTCTGGATCTTTGTGTTGGTAACACTGGAACAAACCTTTCATTTGTTGTAAGTCAATGTATCTGATAAATGATCAAGTTTGCTCCTCACAGTTTTCAATGTTATTGGATTAAAATACTGTAGAATTAAATACTTCACAGCATTTGGTGTCTTGCTGTTCAATTGATGAAAACTGCTTTATAGTTATCTGTTAATTCCAAGTAAAAGCCCTTGGAAGAATGGTACAACCTCATTAGGTGGCTGTGTAAGTGCTGAGGAACTCTGCAGAACTTACTGCCTGGAACACATTTTACACCCAGATTATTTTTGTTGCAGTTGCATTGGACACAGTAAACGGGCTCCGCTAAAAATGTATATTTGCAGAAGTTTAATTCTTCCATCCTTGTCAGTTGCAGCTTGTGCATTTGGATGGAGTCTCCGACAAAGGACAATCTTTGAATTTTGTTTGTTTGAATTTGTAAAGATGTGAGCTGGGACTGCACTCAGGCAAACAAGCATTCTTACCAGTGCTAACTAAATTCTGAGGATGGGTTCCTTTCACCAATACTGTTGGCTCTGTTGAACATATCTTTCTCCTCAGCACATGAGAAGTCTAACTTTTTAAATATAAACAGTCTTTTGTCTTGGCAAGTTAAACTGCATTGTGAATCTTTGGTGAATCCCAGAGTGTTGTAGAAACTTAAGCATTGAGTGTGTTTAAAGATTGATGAATTTCTCACTATCAGTGGTGCCCAGGGTTATGGGAACAGTGGGAATAAAAGGCATTGAAGTGTTCAATCAGCCATAATATTATGAAATGGTTGAGCAGTACAGGATGTATAATCTACTCTTAACCCTTTGTTCATTGCATTAGCACCAGGACTGAAGTGACTGCTGTGTACAGTGTTGAATGAGTGAAAACACTCTGTGGATTATCCATGTTATGGCCAAGATCTGATTGCTCAAACCAAAACCTGACTAGAAGCTAAATCTAGAGGTTGGATTAGTCTATGAACGACATTGAGAGAAATTATCTGTAGCCTGAGCACTACTCATGTTTTCTCCCTGAATGTATATGCAAAATGCATATTGTTTAAATTATATACTTTTACAGCAGTGTTATTATGAGGTTCAAGACTTCACAAAAAATTTCTGGTTGAATCTGGGCCCAAACATCACCAAGAATCAAGAGTCACCAAATCGGAACATTGTATTTCCTGTCATAATGAAAGAATTCATTGGTCACAGCAGGCGTTAGCGCTTTGTCTGAAAAGTGGCAATAACAAGCTACTGTGGAAGCTGATTTCTGGGAAGAATCCATGACACAAAGCAACAATTATAATGGGCTAGTTTGTACAATAGGAATGTGGGGAGCTATCCTGCTAAAGTTGCAGCAGACCAACAATTAGAATGATGGCACTGAAAGCATATGGTCAGAAGTCACTCAACACCAGGTTATAGTCCAACAGGTTTATTTGAAATTATAAGCTTTTGGAGCACTGATTCCTCATCACCTCCACATCACTGAAAGAACAGCGTGAGAATATTGCACAAATTAACGTAAAAGGTAGGTTTCACTGCTGCAGTTGCAGGGAGGATCAGAGAGGAATTTGAACTACTTATAGTCGAGTGGAAAATTAATGCATTTAAACTTTCTCACATGGTCAGCAACAAAAGAGACATCACGTACTGAGAAAAGGGGAATAAAAGAATTAAGAGCACGCCCCAGAAAGAGATCTGATATTCAGCAAGGCACAGATGTCTTGAAGGACTCTTGTACAATGTAGTGTTCTCCTTCTGCTCCCCTCCTCCTGCAGGAAGGTTTATGTTTTCTTATTATTTAAGTGGGAGAATGTAAAAGTATGCTTTTTGTACAGGAAGCTTTAGAATGCATACACATAATGAATATCATTATCAAAAGGAGGAAAATGAAAAAGTGTTTTGGCTGTGAAAAGCATTCATTGACATTAATTAATCACTCTGGTGCTGGTATTAATGATCCGAATCATGTACTATGATCCATCTCAAATGTATTTGATTCTAACTCAAGCCAGAGTTTTTTTAATCCTATGCAACTCACTGATAAAGCAATATTTGGCACACTGTGTGCTGCTTGATACATCCTACCATCAAGGGCATATTGATGTAGAGGAGAGTGCTCAGAGATGAGTGATGGGATAATTCTGGGTTTCATTCAGGACATCTCACAGAATTGAACTTCTTTGAAGATAGGGAAACTAAACAGACTCAAAGCCGTGGGAAGTGCAGAAGCAACTTACAACTGGCTGAAGTCTCAAACCACTCTACAAAATGGCACATCACACCCTGCAAGAATAAGGAAAAGACTTGGGGAGTCATCAAAGATGTGATTGAAATGATAAGAGTTGAGAATGTTGTTGAAGCTGGGGAATGATCTTGCAAAATAGAAATATTGAGGAAGATTGATGAGGCAAGATAACTTATAGATTCTTTTAAAGTTAGTCAGATCTTCAAGGGAAGTTATAACACACAAGGCCATTTGACTCACTGTCTCTATGCCAGTTCTTAGCTGGAGATTTCCAAATAATGCCCTGTCTTGCTCTTTACCGAAGGCCCTGTATTCTTTTCCCTTCATGTATATATCCAATTCTCTTTCAAATGTTACTATTGAAGTTGTTTTCACCACCCTTTCTGACAGAATGTGCCACATCACAACAACTGAATGTGTAAAAAAAAACTTGCCCTCTTGCAGCATCTGATTACTGATACTACGCTCCATGAAAAAAACTCTCTTTGTTCATGCTATCAAAAGCCATTCATGATTTGTTCACTTCTACCAAATGTCTTCTCAACTTTCTCTGTGCTAAGAACAACTAGCCCAGCTTCTCCAGTCTCACCTCTTTGAGAATATGCTAGTTAATATGTTCCACTGCCTCTCCAACACCTTGATATCCTTAAGTGTGGTGCCCACAAGTGAACATAACCCTCCAGCTGAGGTGGAACCAGAATTTTTCAAAGATTCAGTCTTACTTTTATGCTCTACTGATAAAACCAAGCTTCCTATTTGCATTGTTCTGCAGCCTTTTCAATTTGTCCTGGCCCTGTTAAAGACTTACACCTCTTGGATACTCTGATGCCTGCATCCCCTATAAAATTGCACCATTTCATTCCTCTTGCCTGCTTTCATTCTTCTAACCAAAATGTATCACTCCGCACTAGTCATTTTAAATTTCATCTGGCTAGTTTCTGCCCATTTCACAATTCCACATCCTCCTGAAGTCTATTATTATTTTCTACATTGCAAGCTATATTTCTGAGTTTTACATCAACTGCAAAACTGAAACAATGGCCCATATGCCCAAGTCCAGCTCATTATAAGCAACAGAGGGTCCTCACAACAAACTATTTTTATGGGGGAAGCGAACAGAGAGGAGTGGAGGGGGTGGGTTAGAGAGAGAGAAAAAGAAAGAAAGAGAGAGAGAAAGACACACACAAAATTGTATGTTTCCCAGCAGTCTGAAGAAATCCTGCCCCCGCTACCCTGTGTTCCTTGACCAAATTTGTTTCCAAACTATCACAGTCCCTTTAAACCATGACCTTTTATTTTGCAAGCGTGTCTCGAACTTTTTTAATCAACCACTTAGCTACCTCAGGGGTAGGTGGACTTGAGCCTTGGCCTTCTTGTTCAGAGGTAAGGATTCTAGCATAATGCCATATGTATCCTACGAAGTAAGGATGTCTATTATGTGTTATTTAATCAAATGCCCTTTCAGAGACCATCTCCTACACGACCCGCACTACTTCATTAAAAGACTTGACCAGCTTAGTGATTTGCTCTGACCAATCCTGCGCTGATGTCCTTTCTTTTAAAGTTAGTCAGATCTTGAAAAAGCAAGAACCAATTAACTTAATGACAGATTTTGCTTCTGATAGTTTCCTCACCATTGGACACTTGGTGACTTACTCCAGGTTGCTGGGTTTAGCTTTCTCTCCCTATTTAAATAGATTGGGAGAGGAAGGTGTTGTCATTTGCAATCCATCTGTCCTCTGGTAACATCACTATATCCAAGGCAAGTTAAAAGATTAGGGTCAAAACATCCAGAACATTCACCTATATTTTCCTTAACATATGATATCCCATCCAGACAAAGTGAATTATTTTATTCTGAGGGCATCCATAATCTCAATTTCAATACTGTTTCTACTTTCACTGCTACATTGGCAACATCCTTTTCTCCAGTAAAGATAGTTGCCAAGTAATCACTGAGAACCTCAACTATAGACTCTGTCTCTGCATCAGGTTGTCCAACCTTTACACATTGTCCAACAATTGACACACAGTCGTCATTACATTCTTAATTCCAGATTTTTACCAAACTCAAATTCTACCATCTGGGATTCGAACCGGAGTCCCCCAGAATATTATCTGGGTCTCTGGATGAACAGTCCAGTCTCTGGTCTTACAGTCCAGAAATAATACCACTCGGCTGTCACCAGCTTGTTGCCTCCTCTTTCAGCTTGCTTTGTGAATAGGATTGTGGAGAGAGGAGGAGTACGGAGAGTCAGATCAGTTCTTTGGTCCCATTGCTCCCTACCCAGTTCACAGTCGATCAATCACTTTCTGTCTTTCCATTCCTCATACACCCTTTCTCACTTTCTGACCCAACACCTCACTGCACCAATTACCCCATTCTGCACTCCTGACTGCCTCTTTCAAGGGGCAGTATTGCACAGGCTAGAGAAAACCCTCTGTTGGAGAAGCTTGCTCTGCCTGGACAAGATTATCTCCTCTTTAGTCCTTAATCAGCCCCACTCTTCCACTCAATAGGAATAATCCAAGAATGGATTCTTGGACCACCTTACCGTACTCCTTGTGCATCCATGACTATGTTGCCAAATTCCAAACAAATGTCATCTACAAGTTTGCTGACAACACCACCATGGTCAGAAGGATATCTGACAACAACAAGTCAAGGTATAAAAAGGAGATTGTACAAAAAGCTTGATGACGTAGTGCAGTGAGAACAATTTTTTCTCAACATTGGCAAACCTAAAGAACTGATAATTGACTTCAGAAAGAAAGGAGGAGGACACCCCCCCTTTACATCAACGGAGTGGAGATTGAGAAGGTGGAGAGTGTCAAGGTCCTAGGAGTGACGATAACCGAAAACGTCCTGGACTTCCCACATAGATGCAACAGTTAAGAAGGCACAACAATAATTCTTCTTCCTCAGGCAGCTCAGGAAATTTGGCATGTCCATAAGGACCCTCACCAACTTCTAAAAATGTATCATTGAAAGCATACTATCTGGTAGCACAACGGCCTGGTGTGGCAACTGCCCTGTCCCGGACCGGAAGAAACTACAGAAGGTGGTGTGCACATCCCAGATCATCATGGAAGCCAACCTTCCATTCATTGACTCCATTTACACAGCTCTTGCCAAAATCATCAAAGACTATTGCACCCGGGTAATGCTCTCCTACAACCTCTTCCGTCAGGCAGAAGATACAGTGCCTAGAACACATGCACCAGCTTCTTCCCGGTCATTATTAGATTGATGAATGGACTGTGTAACTTCAAAGAATGCTGATCTTGCTAGCGCACACGCTGTGCAATGTAACCTGTACATCTCTGTCTAAGTTTTTTAGATTAGATTAGATTACAGTGTGGAAACAGGCCCTTCGGCCCAACAAGTCCACACCGACCCGCCGAAGCGAAACCCACCCATACCCCTACATTTACCCCTTACCTAACACTATGGGCAATTTAGCATGGCCAATTCACCTGACCCTGCACATCTTTGGACTGTGGGAGGAAACCAGAGCACCCGGAGGAAACCCACGCAGACACGGGGAGAACGTGCAAACTCCACACAGTCAGTCGCCTGAGTCGGGAATTGAACCCGGGTCTCTGGCGCTGTGAGGCAGCAGTGCTAACCACTGTGCCACCATGCCGCCCACATGATCACCCTATGATCTGTATGTCCTTGCTTACTATGATCCGCCTGTACAACTCGTAAACAAAGCTTTTCACTGAGGCACATGTGACAATAAACAAAATAAAATCAATATCATTTTACTATTTATGGACTTATGAATAAATGCTTTTACCACAGAACTTGAAGACTGGTAAAAGGAGGCAAGAAGTTGAAGCTTTTCATCTTATTCTCATCAGAACTATGGTGTCTAGGATAAATAGGCAAAGTCTTTTCTCTGGGGTCAGGGAGTCCAGAACTAGAGGGCATAGGTTTAGAGTGAGAGGGGAAAGATATAAACGAGACCTCAGGGGCAACTTTTTCACACAGAGGGTAGTACGTTTATGGAATGAGCTGCCAGAGGAAATGGTAGAGGCTGCTACAATTGCAACATTTAAGAGGCATTTGGATGGGTATATGAATGGGAAGGGTTTAGAGGGATATGGGCCGGGTGCTGGCAGGTGGGACTAGATTGGGTTGGGATATCTGGTCAGCAGGGACAGGTTGGACCAAAGGGTCTGTTTCCATGCTGACTATATGACTTGAAACGGAGGCACCATTTTACACAGAGCAAGAAGAGGCTGCTAGGTCACCCATAATTGGCATGGAGATACACGAAAAACAGTTGACTGTCAATCTTAATTCTCAGCTTAATTCTGATTGGTCAGGGCACTGCCTAAGCTTTGCTGTCTCCCTAATCACTTCTTTAAAAAGAAGTTTCAATGCATTTATCAATTCTTTTTCTCCAAATAAAAGAGGGTCCTGTGTATAAATGTGTATAGCTTCCAGTACACACAAAATCCATCACACTGCAGGTCCAAATAATGATCTTAAATTGGTTTCTGATGAAATCCCTAGTATAGCCTGCATTATTTAATAAGTAATTTTCAGTGACAGAATCACATCTTAAAGGTGGATATGTTTTTCTACAACTTGTAATCTCGAGCCTGGTGTACATGAGTGCTCTGCTGCCAGCTATGAATGGTCAATGTGATATGTTGTTTGACACAGTCTGCCAGTCATTGGGATGTACCTGGCATCATACTAGCACTTAAACACACCTTTTTTTCACTTGATGCCATCATCCTGTTCATGGAGAAAACCAGTCATGGATTTACCATATAGTAAAAGTTACCATATTCCCAGAGGACTATAAAGTTCCTCTCTTATGACAGAAAGGGGTAACTGGTGATGGCTTAACTTGAGGGTCAACCAAGAGGCAAGGTTGTGAAGACCGGACCTTCATGGTGACTTCATCAGATGTGGGAATAGTGCCTAAACTGTTGGCATCACTCTGCATCGCAACCCAGCCATCCAATTGAGAGTGGAATGCACAGTATTATAGGAGAGTATCTTCTCCTCTTTACCAGCATAAGTGGCACTTTCTTCTCTTTGATATCTCACACTCACTCTATCTCTATTACTGCCCTCACCTCCCACTAAGTCTCATACTCTACCACTCGCACCACTGCTTGCAGCTTCTTCCCTTACTCATTCAAACCCACTCCAACACACCATTCCATTCATCCAACATGCCCTCTACGCTGCCTTCTCACTCATTCACGACCACCAAAAGTAACTCTTGTGCTACCCACTTTCATCTGCTTCTCTCGCTAGGTTGGGTTTTGCACACTGACGAATGAAAGACATGGCCTACAATTAGATACAATTAGACACTGGAATACACAGGGCAGCTGTAGTCCAGGGAGCTGCTTCCAGCAGGTCAGAAAAAATGGATTTGTGACTTGAAGAAATGGATAACTATCCTTCTCACTCTTTCAAGAGACAAAGCACTTAGTGAGAACATTAATTTTAAAAATTCAAAATGCCAAGAACAATTCAAAGTATATGCCACTACTGATGATATACGACATCACTTAAGTAGTTGTAGTCTCAAGTTAAAACTTTCCACTGAAAGGACACCTTATGGGTTTTAAACTGCATTTAAATTTCTTTAGCCTTCCTTTTTGAACTAGGTCCTATAGCTCTTTAACTTTGTACTTGCATACAAGTACAATTGACGTTACATCTTTACTAATTTCTTCATTAACAAATAATAAAATTGTTCTTTCTTTTATCCAAGAAAACCTTGCAGTTGGCTCCTTACTGATACAAGAGGCACCGTGAAACTACATTTTAAAATCCCCTTGTGCTAAAAGGAAAATAAATGTTGTTGCAGCTAACCAAGGAGGTTGAAAAGAGTGGAGTCAATTTTCCCTTCATCACCTGTTCTTGGTCTATCTCATGTTAACAACTTCCATCACTCTGAGAGATTTAATTTGTATGCTCTTTCCTTCCTCTCTCTCAGAAATCTCCCTGTGCTGTACCTACAATATCATCTCTTTGGAGGTCTCCCACTGTTCAATCATTGTTTTGCCTTGATTCAAATCCGCCTTGGCCACTTCTCTTTTCACCACATCTTCCTCCAATCAAATGTATTTCTTGTTGATTGTACAAAAAAATTACACTTTTCCAACGTTGATCACAATTTGATATTTATAAGAACAGTTCTGAAAACGTTCGCCCGTTGACATATGCTCCAGGTCATTCCCAAAACTGGGTTAAACACCACTTCCCTTCTCATTGGACAAAGTCAGAAGTCACACGACACCAGGTTATAGTCCAACTGGTGTTTTTGAAATCACAAACGTTTGGAGCGCTACTCCTTCATCAGATGAAGCGCCTTTATCTGACAAAGGAGCAGCGCTCTGAAAGCTTGTGATTTCAAATAAACCTGTTGAACTATAACCTGGTGTCGTGTGACTTCTGACTTTGGCCACCCAGTCTGACACTAGCATCTCCACATCATCTCATTGGGTTGGTAGAATAATGACCAAACACATCCTCTTGTAAATATTTCATGAATTTCTTCCTCCTTTGTCAATTGCAGCTTTACAACTGGTGTCTATGTTTGGAGTCCCCGTCATCAATTTTCATAGAATCCCTATAGCGTGGAAACAGGCCACTTGGCCCAACAAGTCCACACCGACCATCTGAAGAGTAACCCACCCAGACCCATTCTCCTGCTACTGTACATTTACCCCTGACTAATGCACTTAACCTATACATCCCTGAACACTATGGGCAATTTAGCATGGCCAATTCACGTAACCTGCAAATCTTTGGAAGCGAAGCACCTGGAGGAAACCCACACAGACATGGGGAGAATGTGCAAACTCCACACAGACAGTTGCCCGAGGTTGGAATCAAAACCGGGTCCCTGGTGCTGAGAGGTAGCAGTGCTAACCACTGAGCTACCATGCCATGCCTAATATTATGCAATTCTTGTACTTTTCCACAAACAGCCAACAAATCTGTACTTCTGTCATCTTCCAACTATTTGCGAGCCTATTTCTCTGCAATTCCAGCCAACCAGTCGTTATCTTTGACCTCAATGGCATCATCCCACTGCTGTTATAACTGTTCCTTTGATTGTTTCTTGTGTAATAATTGAAGGCTCTGCCATTGCAAGTGGAACACAGAGAAAGGTCAAGCACAGCAATTCAAACAAAACATAGCACAATATGAAAGCAAATAATAGGAGTAGACTTGATTGCAAAAGTACCAAAGCTTGACACACTAAATGAAACTTTAGATGGGGGCTAGTGAATGAAATCTATGTACATGAGGATGATGAACAATGTAGGACAGTGAAGAGCTCAAGAAGTTTTGAAAAAGGTGCAGGAAAATGTCAAGACCGGAGGCCACCAAAATATGGAGAAGAATTTCAGCAGCGTTTGGGATGAGCCAAGGATGGGAGTGAGAGATATTTCCGAGATTGGGATCGATAGCCTTCATGGTGAATTAGAAATGATATTTCTAACACAACCCCTTAAATCAAAGGTGCCCATTTTCACAGTCAATTTTGACAGCAACTTTGAAGGTTGACAAGGATGAGAGTGTACTTTCTCGATCCAAAGAGAAAAGGATGGTTTTGCTCTTGCTGGAAGTTAGAATCAGAATCCCTATAGTGTGGAAACAGGCCTTTGGCCCAACAAGACCACATCAAACCCCTGTGAAGAACAACCCCCCCTCCCCGCCCCGCCAATTCTCACTTATGCACCTAACCTACACACTATGGGCAATTTAGCATGGCTAATTCACCTAACCCACACATCTTTGGACTGTGGGAGGAAACCCACGCAGAGACAGGGAGAATGTGCAAAGTCCACACAGTCACCCAAGGCTGGAATCAAACCCAGGTCCCTGACACAGTGAGGCAGCAGTGCTAATCACTGAGCCACTGTGCCACCTCATAGTATAACTTATCTTTGACGTGATGTCAAACATGTAGTCTGACACTATATCTGTGGTCCTGGGGGAGCATGGCAACATACTGGGCTAGCATCTAACTTCCAGGATAGGCAGCCCTGTGTCATGCTGGTGTGGACTCTTCCATGCTGCTTGACACTGGATGCAGACTTTTTGATAGGCTTTGCAATATGCAAGAATTTCTGGCTATATGCTTAATATTCTTCTCCTGTAATGTGGCCCATCACTCATCATCTGAGTCCACTGCAGAAATAACTGTGTGACCATAACATTTGAAACAATCGCACCTTCCATCTTCTTCGGCTATGGACACTTGTGTCATCAGTCCATAAGATAATAAGAGCTGAGCGAGTCCATTTGGCCCACTGAGTCTAATCTGCCATTCGATCATGGCTGATACATTTCTCAGCCCCATTCTCCCCCTTTCTCCCAGTAATCTTTAATCTCCTTATTAATCAAGATCCTATCTCTGTCTTAATTACACTCAATGACTTGCACAGTGTATTACACCGGAATGATATCATCTCATTCAGTGACACTTCACAACACACTAAGCACTATCACTCCCAGGGAAGTAGGTATGTCGTGTAGTCATTCGATCATAGAGATGTATGGAATGGAAACAGACCCTTCGGTCCAACTCATTCATGCTGATCAGATATCCTAGCCTAACCTACTCCCATTTGCCATCGCTTGGCCCATATCTCGCTAAACTCTTCCTATTCATGTACCCATCCAGATGCCTTTTAAACGTTGTAATTGTATCAACCTCCACCACTTCCTCTGGCAGCTCATTCCATGAACGCACCACATTCTGTGTGAAAAAGTTGCCCCTTAAGTACCTTTTAAATCTTTCCCCACTCACCCTAAACCTATGCCTCTAGTTTTGGACTCCCTCACCCCAGGGAAAAATCCTTGTCTATTTACCCTTTCCATGCCCCTCTATAAGGTCACTCCTCAGCCTCTGATGCTCCAGGGAAAACAGCCCCAGCCTCTTCAACCTCTCCCTATTGCTCAAACACTGCAACCTTGGCAACATCCTTGTAAATCTTCTCTGAACCCTTCAACTTTCACAATATCCTTCCGATAGGAGGGAAACCAGAATTGCATGCAATATTCCAAAAAGTGACCTAACCAATATCCTGTACAGTCGCAATGTTACATCCCAATTCCTGTACTCAATACTCTGACCAATAAAGGAAAGCATGGAAAATGCTTTCTTCACAATCCTATCCATCTGCAACTCCACTTTCAAGGAATTATGAACCTGCACTTCAAGGTCTCTTTGTTCAGCAACACTCCCTAGGACTGTATCATTAAGTGTATTAGTCCTGCTCTGATTTCCAAAATGCAGCACCTCACATTTATCTAAATTAAACTCCATCTGCCACTTCTCAACCCATTGGTCTATCAAATCAAGATCCCATTGTACTCTGAGATAACCTTCTTCACTGTCCACTACACAGCTTCAATTTTGGTGTCATCTGCAAACTTAATAACTATACCTCCGAAGTTCACATCCAAATTGTTTATATAAATGATGAAAAGTAATGGACCCAACACTGATTCTTGACGCGCTCCACTGGTCACTGGCCTGGAGTCTGAAAGGCACCCCTCCACCACCACCCTCTGTCTTCGACCGTCGAGCCAGTTCTGTATCCAAATGGCTAGTTCTCCCTGTATTCCATGTGATCTCACGTTTTTAACCAGTCTACCAGGAGGAACCTTGTTGAATATCTTATTGTAGTCCATACAGATCATGTCCACCACTCTCCCCTCATCAATTCTCTTCGTTACTTCTTCAAAAAACTCAGTCAAGTTAATGAGACATGATTTCCCGTGGACAATGCTATGTTGACTATCCCTAATCAGTATTCCTATCCCTATGTTGACTATCCGTTGCCTTTCCAAATACATATTAATCCTGTCCCTCAGGATTCTCTCCAAGAACTTGCCCACCCCCAATGTCAGGCTCACCAATCTATAGTTCCCTGGCTTGTCCTTAACACATTTCTTAAATAGTGGTACCATGATAGCCAATCTTCAGTCTTCTGGCACCTTATCTGTGATTATTGATGATACAAATATCTCAGCAAGAGGCTCAGTAATCACTTCCCCAGCTTCCAACAGAGTTCTACGGTTCACCTGATTAGATCCTGGAGATTTGTCCACCTTTATGCATTTTAAGACAGACAGCACCACCTCCTCTGTAATATGGACATTTTCAGACTGTCACCATCTATTTCCCCACAGTCTATATCTTCCATGTCCTCCTCCTGAGTAAATATTGATGCAAAATACTCATTTAGTATCTCCCCCATCTCCTGCAGTTCCACACAAAGGCCGCCTTGCTGATCTTTGAGGGGACCTATTCTCTCTCTAGTTATCCTTTAGTCCTTAATGTATTTGTAAAAATCCTTTGGATTCTCCTTAATTCTATTTGACAAAGCTATCTCATGTCTCCTTTTTGCCATCCTGATTTTCCTCTTAAGTATACTCCTACTGCCTTTATACTCTTCCAAAGATTCACTCGATCTCTCCTGTCTATACCTGACATATGCTTCCATCTTTTTCTTAACCAAACCCTCAATTTCTCCAGTCATCTAGCATCCCCTACACCTACCAGCCTTTCCTTTCACCCTAACAGGAGTATACTGTCTCTGGACTCTCATTATCTCATTTCTGAAGACTTCCAATTTTCCAGCCGTCCCTTTACCTACGAACATCTGCCCCCAATCAGCTTTTAAAAGTTATTGCCTAATACCATCAAAATTAGTCTTTCTCCAATTTAATACTTCAACTTTTAGTTCCAGTCTATCCTTTTCCATCACTATTTTAAAACTATTAGAATTATGGTCACTGGCCCCAAAGTGCTCCTCCACTGACACCTTAGCCACTTGCCTTGCCTTATTTCCCAAGAGTAGGTCAAGTTTTGCACTTTCTCCTGTCCATCCACAAAATGAATCAGAAAATTTTCTTGTACACATTTAACAAATTCGTCTCCATCTGAACGCTTAACATTATGTCAGTCCCAGTCTACGTTTGGAAAGTTAAAATCTCCTACCATAACCACCACCCTTTTATTCTTAGAGATAACTGAGATCTCCTGACAAATCTGTTTCACAATTTCCTGCTGACTATTGGGGGGGCGGGGGGGTCTACAATACAATCCCAATAAGGTGATCATCCCTTTCTTATTTCTCAGTTCCACCCAAATAACCTCCCTGGATGTATTTCCAGAAATATCTTCCCTAAGTACAGCTGTAATGCGATGCCTTATCAAAAACGCCACTACCTCTCCTCTCTTGCCTCCCTTCCTATCCTTCCTTTAGTCATCAAGCATTCCCTATACCTACCAGCCTTTCCTTTCACCCTGGCTGGAACATACTGTCTTGGACGCTCGTTACCTCATTTCTGAAGGCTTCCCATTTTCCAGCCGTCCCTTTAGCTATGAACATCTACACCCAATCAAGTTTTGAAAGGTCAAAATTGACCTTCCTCCACTTTAGAACCTCAACTGCTAGATCTGGTCTATCCTTTTCCATTACAATTTTAAATCTAATAGAATTATGGTCGCTGGCCCCAAAGTGCTCCCCAATTGACACCTTAGTCACCTGCCCTGCCTTATCTCCCAAGAGTAGGTCAAGTTTTGTACCTTCTCCAGTCAGGACATCCACATATTGAATGAGAAAATCAGGTGGTCATCCTTTTCTTATTTCTCAGTTCCATCCAAATAACATCCCTGGATGTATTTCTGGGAATATCCTCCCTCAGTACAGCTATAATGCTATCCCTGATCAAAAACGCTACTCCCCCTCCTCTCTTACTCCCTCTTCTCTCCTTCCTGTAGCATTTGTATCCTGGAACATTAAGCTGCCAGCCCTGCCCATCCCTGAGCCATGTTTCTGTAATTGCTATGATATCCCAGTCCCATGTTCCTAACCATGCCCTGAGTTCATCTCTCTTTCCTGTTAGGCTCTTGAATTGAAATAAATGCAGTTTATTAGCCCTACCTCATTCTCTGCTTTGTTCCTGCCTGCCCTGACAGTTGGACTCAATTCTTTTCCCAACTGTACCAGTCTCAGATTGTTCTCTTTCTTCACAATCTGCCTGTACCCCCCCATCCCGCCTTATTGGTTAAATCCTCTCGAGCAGCTCTAGCAAAACTCCCTGCCAGTACATTAGTCACCTTCCAATTCAGGTGCAATCCATCCTTCTTGTACAGGTCATTTCTACTCCAGAAGAGATTCTAATGATGCAAAAATGTGAACCATCCTCCCTGCACCATCTCCTCAGTCACACGATCATTTGCTCTATCCTCCTATTCCTACCCTCAATAGCTCATAGCACCGGGAGTAATCCGGATATTACTACCCTCGAGGACCTCCTTTTAAAATTTCTGCCTAACTTTCTATATTCTCCTGTCAAAATCTCATCCTTTTCCCTTCCTATGTCATTAGTTCTAATGTGTACAATGACTTCCCGCTGGCGAAATGCTGGCAGCAGTGGCAGAGACTATGACATGACAGCAGTCATAATTAGGTCACATAACACAACCCAGGCATCCCTTTCCCTCTCCAGTTAGTTCCTGTTGTCTCCAATTCTGTGCCATCTTCTTTACTGAAAGAGGGCAATGTGTCAGCGAACATTGTGTAATCTGTTGAGGTAATGTAGCTGCCGCGGTTGAATAACTGGCAGATGTAGGATACAGTGAGGTCTGCAGATGCTGGAGATCAGAGTTGAGAGTGTGTTGCTGGAAAAGCACAACAGCAGCTTTAATTCACACTGCCCCTATCGTGAAAGGGAGAGAGAGAGAGAGATTCCATATACATTACTGGATTTAACAAGGGGCTGTGGATTCCTGCGTATTAGGCAAAAGTGAGGACTGCAGATGCTGGAAACCAGAGTTTAGATTAGAGTGGTGCTGGAAAAGCACAGCAGGTCAGGCAGCATTGGCTGATTGGAACTGGAGTAAGGTAGGGGGGAGGGGAAATGAGGAACTTGTGAAGTCCACTGAAGCCCTGGGATTGAAGGGTTCCGAGGCAGAAGATAAGGCGTTCTTCCTCCAGGTGTGTGGTGGTGAGGGAGTGGCAATGGAGGAGGCCAGGACTTGCATGTCCTCAGCAGAGTGGGAGAGGGAGTTGAAATATTCAGCCATGGGGTGGGGTTGATTGGTGTGGCTGTCCTGGAGATGTTCACTATAGTGTTCTGCAAGTAGGCGTCCAGTCTCCCCAACGTAGAGGAGACCACATCGGGAGCAACGGATACAATAAATGACATGTGTGGAAGTGCAGGTGAAACTTTGATGGATGTGGAAGGCTCCTTTGGGGCCTTGGATGGAGGTGAGGGCGGAGGTGTGGACGCAGGTTTTACAATTCCTGCGGTGGCAGGGGAAGATGCCGTGGGGGGGGGTGGCTTGTTAAGTGGCGTGGACCTGACCAGGTGGCCGCGAAGGAAACGGTCTTTGCGGAAAAATGGTCTGGCAGATCTAAGCAAGCTGTGATACGCATAGGGTTGAAACTCTTAACTGTGCTAAATCTGAGAGGGTGATCTGAAGTTATGCATGTTAGGTATGAGTCCTTACTGAAAAAGATTGTTGCCAGGTGAGTGATGTATATACAGTAAATTGAGCATTGGGCCATGCTAATGGTGTAACTGTTTTGATTTGTTACTTAAGATGTATTAACTGACCTTGACTCTGTCAGTGAAACCATTGACCTCCTTCCGGAAATATATCTAGTCTTTTTCAGATTAATTACTGTGGTGACATCTGTAATTATCTATCCCCTTATCTGCATTCTCTTCATGTGTCTGAAAGGCCTAATCTTTCCAATACAGGGTATCTGTCCTCCTCCCTAATTTCTCCAGCGAGACCTTCTGTATAGTGTCTAAAAGCCTGAGAATCTGTGCTGTCACATAACCATCCATTGTTTACTTTCTCCCAGATCAAATTTACTTGTAGAATGACTTCCAGCACCTGCTTTAGCCCCAACACACCTCCCTTTTACAAAACTTTATCTTTAAGGCAGCACGTGTTGTGAAGGTTTTCACTAACCTTTATATTGCTGATGTGTGCAAAAAACTGACCAGTGCATGAAGTGGTGGCTGCACACAGAAGTCATTGTCATGGGAATGCAACACTGCATTGCATACAACAGTGCATAAATAAGCATATTGTGATCCCCATAACTATTTAACCCCCTCAAATAGAAAATGGCATTGCAGAGGTAAAACTGGGCATTGTCTGAATACCTTCGAGATAATTCTAATGCGATAATCAAGCAGTAGTGTATCAATTGAGACATTCAACATAAAAAAAACAAAAAATATATATTGTGTAACAAGATATAACTTTAGGAATTTTGCTTCTTGCGCAGCAATAGAAAAAGACTTTTAGCAAAAGCAGTTAATTCTGTCAATTAAGCTGAATGGATAACTGTTAAAAATCAAGTGAATACACTAAATACATATATCTCTAGATGATGGCTTTTGTCCTGTTATAATCCAAAATGTCTGTAACATTGCCAGCTCCATCTCACCTGAGCTGTTTCTGAAACTTTGTTCTTATTACATTCAAAATCTTTTCTTTCTTCATGCCTTGCTCTGTTCTCTTTCTGTCCATATTACCAACTTGCAAATACAAATTTTATAAAGTTCATTTCATGTTTGGTTTATGTTCTAGAATTTCACAACATTATCATTAATAGTCAATGGGGAATCCCACTGAGTTTATCTTCTTAGAAATTTTTCCAGGAGTTAGGCAGGATTTGTTTAGTTCCAATACTAATCTCCATAACTAAACCTGTGCTGATGGATTTGCCTGATTACTATGAAATTACAAATGAACCAGAATTTCACCCACCGAGAGGCTGCATTGTCAAATTCATTCAATTCACTTCTCACCAAAAAAATTATGCCATTACTTTCCCAGCTGCTTACTCAGGAATAATGCAGGAATAATGTTGGATATTCAGATTTGGAAGTGCCGGTGTTGGACTGGGATAGACAAAGTCAGAAGTCACACAACACCAGGTTATAGTCCAACAGGTTTATTTGAAATCCCAAGCTGCTCCTTTGTCACATGAAGTGAATCCATTATCAATTGTTTGATATCAGTCCTGATAAAGGGGGAATGGAAATCTTGCAATTGTCTATCAATTGTGTCTTAGTTGGCAGCACCATAGGCTCTAAATCAAGCCTCACAGCAGAAACCAGAGCGCACAATCTCAACTAACACTCTAGTGCAATACTGAGGGACTCAGCAGTGTCACTTTTCACAGTTCAGTAGTAAACTGAGGCCTGTCTGTTCTTTCTAATCGATGTAAAAGATCAGGTCACACTACTTCAAAGAAGAGTAGGGAAACTCTCCTGGGTATTTTGCTCAATATTTAGCCCTCAAACAGTATCTCTAAAATGGTGAACAATTGGAATCTAGGATTCTGTAGTTCTACTACTAATAAGGTTCCCTTTTGATGCATGCAAGCAAACACCAATGCAGGTCGTGCTGGTTGTATGCAGAAATCATTTAAAAGAGCAGGCAGCACAAATATAATTTCTGGAGGAAATGCAATCAGCAAGTGAGAATAAACTTGGCACCACAATCCCTGCACCTACTGACAAGCCTTCCTGCATGTAAACTGACAATCTCCTACATTACAATTGTGACTACATTCCAAAAATAGTAAAATCCTGAGGCAGTGAGAGATATGATATAAATGCAAGTCTATCTCTCCTTAACTGGGTTCAAGTCAGCAAAAAATGTCAGTTGCAGAACAGTGCCACATGCTGTAACGACACCTGGTGGTAACGTATAACATGTGGCTGACAGAACCGGTGGCTCTATGAACTGAGACTGTCTCCTTCTCCTTCAAGGTAATGTGACTGTGTAGGGGTGATGCTATGAACTTAGGATGTAGCACCATCTCATCTACAGCTGCCAGCAAATGCTGAAGAACTCTATCACTTACTGGCAGCCTTATGGCTACACATGCCGTTTGCATTTCTTTCATTTTTGTCATCAGTTTGTACACCCGTCTCTTTATGCCAGGCTGTGGGGTTTAATGAGTTGAAATATCTTTCAAGGCTTTCCAGAATGTTTAATCCTTTTTTTAAAAATTGTTGCCTTAAATAGTGCCCATTTCTTGTGAATTACGTTTGCAACCAATTTCTATCTGCACCATTCATGTTTCATTTCAGACCAAGGATTAGTTCATAATGGTTTTCCCTTGGGGTCACTATTAGGACTGTTATTCATTTTGATATACATTAATGATCTGGACTTGGGTATATGGGATGTAATTACAAAATGAACACTATTTGGCATTTTGAAAAGTATTCAGCAAAGCAGCAGTAATAACAGACCTCAGGAGGACATACACAGACAAAAGCCAAGTCAAATTTGAGGGGAGAAGTGTGAAGTGATACATTTTGGTGAGAGGAATGGGGAAGGATAACAGATCTCAATAGTTGAATTTAAAAGAGTTTAGAAGAGAGCCTTAGCGGTATATACACCAATTTTTAATAGTAATAGAACAGATTGAGACAGCTGTTTAAAAAAAGATCTTGAGTCACAGAAACAATAGAGCAGAATGATCATGGCTAAGTATCTACCTCATCATTACTTATCCCCCATCCCTATATTCCTTGACTTCACTAGTATCAAGAAGTCTACTGATCTCTGTTTTGAACATATTCAATAACTAAACTTCATGAGCCCTGCAGGTTATAAAATTCCAAAGATTCACTAGCCCCAGATGAATTTCTCCCCAAATCAGACCTTCTTCTAAGGTTGTGCCCAGTGTTTTAGCTCAACCAGACATGGGAAACATCCTTTCTGCATCCCTGTTTATTCCTGTAAGAAGTTTGAATTAGATTGCCTCTCTCTCTGTTCTAGACTTTATAGAATACAGTCCCTGTCCCCTCAACATTCCCTATAGGACAGTTACATAATTCCAGAAATCAGTCTGCATTCCCACTATGACACGTATATCCTTCATTAGGTAAGGAGCAGAACTGCACAGAATACTCCAGGGTCCTCGATTCCTTGATTGTATGAACCGATGATAGAAGGTAAAGGGAAGGAAGTTTTAGAAACAGTGGTTATGCCTCCATTTGAATAGTGTACTCAATACAGAGCACAACACTTTAAGATGGAAGTCAAAACTTTAGAGAAGGTATAGGAGAGATTTACTGGAATGGCACCAGTGCTAAGGGACCACAATTATGTGGAGACATTTGAGAAGCTGGAGTTATTCTTCTTGGAAGCAAAGCATACATTAAAGATACAGGCAAAAGCACCAGAGGTGAAATAAGGAGAATTTTATTCTCATTTTTATTTACACAGCTAGTTATTGTGAGCCTTGTTGTGGAAAAAAAGGGAAGTATATCCATAGCAACGTTTCAAAAGTGAATTGAATATATCATTGAAAAAATTCACAAGTATATTGAAGCACAAGGGAATGGCAGAAAGTGAGGACTGCAGATGCTGGAGATCAGAGCTGAAAATGTGCTGCTGGAAAAGCGCAGCAGGTCAGGCAGCATCCAAGGAACTTTCCAGCTTTTCCAGCAACACATTTTCAGCACAAGGGAATGGAACAAGTTTACAATTCTTTCAAAGAACCAGCATTAGCATTATAATAGGATGAATGGCCACCTTCAGCCCTGCATGATTTGGTGATTGTCTGAGAGAAGTAAAGGGTTGCAGCCAAATCACAGGCCACAACTAACTGTTACAGTCGCATGTGTACCAAACATTTGCTGTAATCTAGCCACAATTTTTTTTATTTCAGAAATGTACATTATTCATAAAACGATCTTTATATACATACTTAGTCACTAAAGCAATTCGGTTCCGTACAGTAGCATATGAAAAACCAAATAAACATTGGAATTTGATTTTTTCCAGCAAACAGAGGCATTTCTTAATTGTGCAAGACTACATTTATATGTATTTGAGGCACCGGAAGGACCTGTTAACTGAACAGACCGCCATTTAACTTCGACAGAAAGACCTCATACAGTGGTCTTTCCCCACTGCATCTTGGCGGCAGCAGTGTCTTTGCAGAAGATCCCACCACTCTACATCAACCTCTCTGCTAATTCAGCTCCTTAAGAGAAACAGGAGGCACAAACATATTTGGGTAGCTGTGATCACTGCTGCAAAAAACCTTAAGTTGTATCTTAGCAGCTACAGCCAAACAGAAATTTTCGCTTTTGTCCATCCCAATTTTGCTTTATTTCGAAAAGGTTCAAGTGAGTAAGAGGTTGCATTGATTGATTTGTGGAAGCGATGCCATCGCGGTAGAAGCTAGTTGGGCAATCGAATAATACATCTTTCCTTTGGAAGGAAGGACTTCAATCAGCAATATGTCAGTCACCGATTGTCCTTTCCTTGAAATAGGGCTTGCAGGGGGCACTTAACAACCGCTAGGCAGAATGACAACTTTCGATATAACACCAGACAAGCCTGGCATACATGAAACCAATAACAAATTAACAAAACGTGACAAGAACTTTATAATTGCAGCAATGTTCGTAGCTCTAATGTATTTGTGGATAAGAACATGAAAAAGAAGAAATCATTCACCGTTCTTATTGAGTTTTCACTCTGGGGTTCTCCCCATTTAACATCATTGGAAATTTGAATACCAACGCTTTAAACATTAAATAATCTTTAAAAGGAAGCTTCTTCATAATCTAAGTTAAAGAAGAAAAATTCCAAACTTATATTATTCAACTTTGATGAATGCATTTTTCAGAAAAATCATAACCTTTATAATTTGGGAAGGTCTAAAATGGGCAGTAAGAGTTTGGTTATCTGTTAAACACCCCACGCAATCTTCTGTGAAATGTAGTTCATGTAGGGTTTATAAAGGGTGTACAACATCTCTGCTTATGACTTGTACCCTTCATCTACCTCGGAAATAAGCATATTCAGCTATTTTGACAAATTCAGGCTGAGTTATGAAGCCTGTCATCCGCCTCTCAGTGCCAGTCTTTATTCCCTTTCCTCAAGGTCCTTCTCAAAAGAAACAATCACACAAGGACACGCTTCTGAGGAGAACTATCCTGCTGAGGAGACACTGCAACGCACTCCATTTCTCCCAAACACCAGCAGATAGATTGAAGACGTGAGCTGAACATTAATCAAGTGGCAGCCTTTCCTGTTGCAAAAAGTGACTGGCTCATCTTACGGTACCTTGAAGGCTTTGGAAATGCAGTCTTTATGGGGCTGGACATGAGACAGCTCCTAATGCAGAGTTTTTTTTTAATCATACTCAGGAAACGCATTTCGTCTACCTCACTAAAGGCTTGATAAGGCCATCTGTGATCAACCCCTCCCCTCACTTGCTACTTCAAAACCAATAAATTAAGTGAGCTTAATCAATGTGAATGATGGAAAAGTGAGCCTGGCAGACAAATCAGATTTTGACCAATGCTTCAGGCTCTTTCTTGGAACCACTTGCAGAATTTATGATTAGATTAGACTCCCTACAGTATGGAAACAGGCCCTTCGGCCCAACCAGTCCACACTGACCCTCTGAAGAGTAACTCACCCAGACCCATTTCCCTCTGAATAACACACCTAACATATGGGCAATTTAGTATGGCCAATTCACCTGTCCTGCACATCTTTGGACGTGGGAGGAAACCGGAGCACCCAGAGGAAAACCACGCAGACACGGGGAGAATGTGCAAACTCCACACAGACAGTCATAGAGTCATAGAGATGTACAGCATGGAAAACCTGGGATCCTGGAGCTGTGAGGCAGCAGTGCAAACCACCAAGCCACTATGCCGCCCATATCCTGCAACGTTTCCATCAAGTGGCACATTCCAACTTGAACTGTCCTATTCATTGAACACTAATGTGGGTTTGACATTTAATTGTTCCAGTCAAAAACTAGTCAAGCTAATCCTAAAGCAAACTAATACGCAGGCTCTATTCCTGAAGAAGGGCTTTTGCCCAAAATGTCGATTTTCCTGCTCCTCGGATGCTGTCTGACCTGCTGTGCCTTTCCAGCACTACTCTAATCTAAACTCTGGTTTCCAGCATCTGCAGTCCTCACTTTTGCCTAATACGCAGGAATCCACAGCTCCCTGTTAAATCCAGTACTGTATATGGAATCTCTCTCTCTCCCTTTCACGATAGGGGCAGTGTGAATTAAAGCTGCTGTTGGTGCTAAAACCTTAGATGCAGATAGTTTGTGCATGCTACAGGGAATGAGAAATTGGGAAGATCAATTGCATCAACATAACACAAAGTGACCTTCAGAGGTGAACATTCTGAAAACTTCCCCAGTGTATCACATCTCACTGCAATATATGGTCAATAAAATAAATTATTTTAGATGGCAAATTTGTATGATGTCTGAAAAATCTCATTGCTAAACTGCATGTATCTTTGAGTATAAATGTAATTGAGACTGATAACAGCTTTAATATCTCACCTATATGAAGGAAGCTCAGTGAAGCATTAAATTAACATAAACAAAAATAGATTTAAATAGCTGACAACTTCACAATAGTAACAACCAAATATAAATTCAGGCTTTATTTTTTACTCATTATTTTCCTACATGAATAGCGAAGCAAATTTACAAAGAAAACTTATGAAATCATTTGATCAACAAGTTTTAATATTATATAATACACTATTGGGGTTAATGCTTCTTTAAAGACCCACCCACAGGTTTTGGATTCATTTGACAATGAAAAGAAATTCGGTGAAAGAGGAAGAAATCCATTGTATAAGTCAGAAATCATTGTGATGAACGTTTTGATGATGGACAGACGAGGCTGAAAGGAGATATGTAAGTTGCAGCCTCCCTCCTCTCTCAGTCAACACACGAATCTCAGCTTCTCACCTGATGGGTCCTCATACTGGAACTGTTGTACAGCATTCAGCATGCCAACACAAACCTTGAAACCTGCTCAGCTGTGTACTGCTGGGGTCTGCTATGCTATTATGCTCCTTGTGATAGTATGGCATGCCTGATACAAACATGTGTGTGCGTTCCAGAATGGAGTCATAAGCGATAGCATGAATAAATAACCTTGCCATTCACTGTGTATCCTTCAATTTGTTATAATGGTTACAATGGTTCTAATGTGACAGAGGATTGCACCAGAACAGCTGAATCATTGGTATCGAATCTACATGACGCACTGCCTCTGGTCACCTACCTACTTCACGTTGAGGGAAGGGAAAGGACATTCAAACTTCTCCAATCTAACCACCAAAAGCTGGAGCCCACAAGTTGAGCACATTATCTAGACTGGCATTTCAAAGCAGTACTGAGTGAGTGTTGTACTGTCAAAACAGTGTATCTCTGCATAAAATATTAAATTGATACACTATCTCCTTTTTAACTGAGTGAGAGAGAAGCCATGATATTAATCAAGAAAAAAATTCTAGATTTATCTAAATGGCCTCGCCAATGTTTATCCTTCAACCTTCAAGTCACGATGGGCAAAGGAAATCTCTTGCTGATTCCCAGCTACAACCGTCCCACAACTGATGAATCACATTGAACACCACATGGAGAGCAAGGGCACAGACTGAGCAATAAGTCTATCTTTATCACAGTTGTACAAAATATCATTTATAGTTTTGATAAAATAAAAACTTGCATTCATTTTGCATTTTGCATGGCCATTGGATGTCTCATATGGATCTAATTAAGTACTTTCAAATGTAGTCATTCCAAGTGGCACTAACATAAGTAATGTAACAAATTTACATACAGCACACTTGCTCAAAGGGAGCAATATGATAATGACCAGAAAATATTTTTGTGCGAGGCAGCAGTGCTAACCACTGTGCCACCGTGCCGCCCAGTGTAATGTAACAAATTTACATACAGCACACTTGCTCAAAGGGAGCAATATGATAATGACCAGAAAATATTTTTGTGATGTTAACCGAGAGACAAATATTGGCCAGGACAGAAAACTACCCAGTTTCTCTTCATTATTATGCCATGGAATCTTTTACGTCTATCCAACGCAAGCATAGGGGCCAGAGCTTAACATCTCATCCCACAGATGGCATCCCGACAATGCTGGGAGCTGACTACCAGGACTCGACAGGATGGTCAGACTTGATTTTTGCCCTTGAGCCCTAGACTGGGAGTTGAACACCAAATATTGTGAGTCAGAGAGAATGGTGTTATCAAAATACCTGTGGCAGAATAGGGATGGAGTGAATTTATCATTGAGGAACCAGGACTCTTGACAACTATTTTAGTACTGTGTCACATTGCACGCTACTCTGAACAGTTCAAATATTAAGTTCTGGAAAAAATAGGCCCACCCTCTTATAAATTCAGCCTTCTTCAAATGTCTGTTTCTATCTTGGTAGTGTAATGATTGTAACGAGGTCAGCTAGATGGACGTCATAGAATCTGAGTTCCCTGATTGTGGCTGTCAATCTGGTCCAATCGGGGAGCCCTGGCTGATAGATATAAACAGAAGTGCAAGGGGTTCTTTTCACTCTGAGAGCTGGTTCTGAGGAAGCTGGATCAGTGTCAAGGATTCTCCACATGTAAAGTGAGGGCAACTTGGTGATGGGATACTGACCTCTGTGGAGTTATTTCAGATTTAGATTACTAACTATATAGAAACAGGCCCTTCAGCCCAACAAGTCCACACTGACCCTCCGAAGAGCAACCCACCCAGACCCATTCCTCTACATTTACCCATTCATCTAACACTATGGCCAATTTAGCATGGCCAATTCGCCTAACCTGCACGTTTTTCTTTGGACTGTGGGAGGAAACCAGAGCACCCAGAGGAAATCCACACAGACACGGGGAGAATGTGCAAACTCCACACAGACAGTTGCCTGAGGCAGAATTGAACCCGGGTCTCTGGCACTGTGCCACCATGCAGCCCATTTCAGGTAGCATTAATGGTACTTCTCTTCCTTAGAACTGATTCTCAGTTGGAGTGACATCCTGAATTGTTTTCATTTCTGGTTACTTCACTTGATAAGTTTTTCTGAACTCACACAACCTCTGTCATGTTCTCATATGTTTTCTATTCCAATGGAGTACATGACTCCTGGAGGTGAGAGCATGTCTTAGGCACCAGGCTTGTGTGGAGCATGGTTGATGGACCAAATATTCTCTTCTGTCAATCATTTTCACTCATTTTTATCATCCTTTCCTTGATTTCTCAGTTTCACTTTCTCATTCAGCGTGTCAAATGCTGGCAAATACATTGGATGACTTTTGAAATAGGGGCCACATTTATCGAGTCATTAATCAGTGCCCATTTATTTTGTTAAAGTTGCTGCATTAGATTTGAGCTGCTAGCTAACATCTGCAATTAATACTCCCTACACTATTCAGTGCCTGCATTTATTTGTTACGACTAAATCTCAAATGTGCTTCAAGCTATCTAAAGCTAGCCTGATCCTCTTAAAGGGAAGGTGCATTCTGGCAGCTGGAGGTGTCGGAAGTGTTTTCAGAAGTGTGGGAGATTCAGCTACTGCTGAGCATGTTGGACAACATATATCAAAGTTTCACATTGCACTGGAAGTGAAAAAGGTGCCACAAAGAAGGGTGCCCTGTGACGTCAAGAAAGCAAGACAGCTGCCAGGTAAACGTTCAGGAGGGATTTACTGTTAGCTCCACCACTGGCACATTGGCCAACAATCCCAACCAAACAACACCCAAGTAGACCATTTGCTTGTTTTGCCTCCCCATCATACACAAAGTGCAGTGATAAATCACACCCTGAACACTCAGTTTGCAAATATTCCCAACTAATCAACCATGATAGCCATACTACCCATACATCCTGCATAACAATGCATACTTTACACTTTCCTCCAAGAAAAAAACCTAGAGGGATAAACTTCTGCACAGCTTAATCCTATGGACTGGACAGTACTGGCCATCAAAGGTAGGGTTATCACTGAGGCTGTGGCCCTCAGGAACAATTATGATGGTACTCAATTAGATTAGATTCACTACAGTGTAAAAACAGGCACTTCAGCCCAACGAGTCCGCACCTACCCTCTAAAAAGTAACCCATCCAGACCATTTCCCTCTGACTAATGCACCTAATCCTATGGGTAATTTAGCATGGCCAATTCACCTGACCTGCACATCTTTGGACAGTGGGAGGAAACCAGAGCACCCAGAAGAAATCCACACAGGCACAGGGAGAATGTGTAAACTCCACACAGACAGTCGCCTGAGGCGGGAATCAAACCCGGGTCCCTGGGACCGTGAGGCAACCATGCTAATCACTGAGCTACCATGCCACCCTACTCCTATACCTTAGCCTTCTTTCACCTCAAGTTAATGATGAAAACATACACTTTCTTACAGACAGCAGAAGTAGACTAGTAACAAGGTCAATATTTGGGAACTGGTTCTAGCAAGTCTGGAAAAGACCTTGTGCTCAAGCAGACAGCAGATGTTGAATGGTAACTGGGCCCTCACGGAGAAGGTGGTCAGTCTGTCAGGGAGTAGTTAAAGCTAGAACT
This sequence comes from Chiloscyllium plagiosum, assembly GCF_004010195.1. Classification (NCBI taxonomy): domain Eukaryota; kingdom Metazoa; phylum Chordata; class Chondrichthyes; order Orectolobiformes; family Hemiscylliidae; genus Chiloscyllium; species Chiloscyllium plagiosum. Next base: position 22,879,578 of record NC_057712.1, on the reverse strand, counting down.
GGGTTTTAGACTGTGTTTTCTGAGAAAAAGGAATCTGGTTGTTGGCACCATAGGATGAAAATTTAAAAGCTTCCTGCCTTACCTCCCATAAGCAGCTCTTGGAAGCTCAGCGAATTTAAAAATAAGTTATAAGTATACTGCTTTCACCTGAGTGAACCCGCAAAGGTGACGCTGATCAACATCTCAGGAAATCAACCAAGAAACTATCATGAAAGCCACTTACATTACCTGGTCAGTTTTAAAAAAAAAAATTATTGTGTTTGCTTGTGTTTGTCTGCCTGTCTTTTGGGTAAATGGGGCTGAAAACAAAGGTTTTTGAGTTTATAGCAGAATCCAATTAGATTACTTGATTGTTTAATTTTGTTCTACTAAAGTTACTACACTGTTAATAAATTGCTAAATCTTTTGTTTAAGCTATAAACTAGTGTCAAGAATCAATTATTCGCAAAGACTGAGACTGGATTTTCAAGAAAAGTCTGGTCAGGAACCAATGGGATCAATTTTGAGAGTCTTTGAAGGTTTTAATTTTACCTATTTACGAAAAAAGAGGTAGAAAGGTGGATTTGGTTCAGCTGTCTGGCTCTGTGTCTTTACAATGTTTGTTTTTGGGAAATAGATGTCTTGCCCCTTGAGAGATAATACTAGTTCTGTGTCGTGTTAATTCTCTTTCAGTACTTCTCACTGAATTTCTGTCATTTCACCCATTAACAGAAAGTCATATACTCCAGACAACAATCCTCTCCTTCATTTACTCTTGTACAGATCACCCTATTTATCCTTTCTGCTGGAGACCTGCTCAATTCAGTTACAGCATGTCCCAGCACTCTCCTGTCCGAGTACGGATGTCAGTCCATCAAATAGAACCCTCTTTATCGCTTATTAAATTCAATTAAATCCGAATTTCTATAGCTGTTTTATATTTCTCTCTTGCAAAGACAAAGTTAAATCAATCATTTCATGACTGCTATGAGATAAATAGTCACGTATCATTACACTTTTAACTAAATCCAGCTCATGACTGAGTCTAATATGCCTGGCACACACTACTGGAGCATATTGTTGCGGAAAAATATCTTAGAAACAATTAAGCAATTCACTACCAGTTTGTCATTCACTCATCTTCTTATCCCTCTCTACATGAAAGTTAAAATCCCCCATCAAAACTATGTTGTCATTACTACATGCTGATTTAAAGGTTCTATCAAAGCTTTGATACACAACTTACATTGTATAATCATAAAATCTTTTCCTTTTCAATTTTATCCATAAAGTCTCCATTACCTGCTTACTTTTGTTATACCCTTTCATCACTGCAGTGATTTCACTGAAATACAGAGGCCACTCCCATCCCACAACTAATTTCTTCACCTTTCCTAAGGATTTTTAACCTAGAATATTTGATTCCATTCCAAACTGTCTTGCTGTCATATCTCAGTAATGGCTGCCATGTCATACTTTACAAATTGCATTTGAGCCTGCAATTCAATCAATTTGTTTCTTACTTTACGAAATCATACAAAAACAATTCAGCTACATTAATTACATTATGTTAAATTGTACCTTCACCTGCACTGCTGAAGGTATACATTCTAGTTGATTCTCTAATTTCTACCTTTGCAAATGTTTCAAAATACTTGAGCTCCACTCACTCTCATTGATTCTTTTAGAGTCCTTGTGATCACCACTTAACCATTCTACAAGGGCTATTTGGCTTAGTAAGAGTCAAAAGTATAGTTCATTCTTGTTGTAATGCTGGCACTCACACCACTACATCAGCCATGTGCGTACCGCTCTTATCTGCTTATCCCTACACCTATAATTTGCACATGATTTGCACCATAAACATTGACTTCTAATTCTTTGATTTGGCTCCTTGCTCCTGGTATTCTTCTTTATGTTGTTGGAAGTCTTCTTTATGTTTGGTTCCAACATGGATTGCAATGATTTGATCTGAGCCCCTCCCTTTCTTCTTTAATATGCTTCCAAGCTAGTTCAAGATGTCCTTCACATTGACACCAGACATGGGATTTTTGATTCAGCTTACAAAGGGTGTTAAATGTCCCCCACCAAGGTCCTGAATTTCCTGTTAATACCATACACTTCCCTTCCTATCCTATTTGGATGGTCTCCTGCTTTAGAACGCACTGACAGTAGACTGGCTGTCCTTATTCTCTCAGGGAGCAAGTACAATACAGTTATCATATAGCTCGTTCTCAGAGGATCTTCCTCCTCTTGCACTGTAGAGTATTAGTCACACTAACCCCTTTCTGAACCTGCAACTCTATAGAAAAATCCATTAAACTGTTCCTCAAAGTAACCTAAGCCAAATAAAAATCAACACTATGAGAATTAATCTAAAGCTTTTTAAAACATGTTTTGTGAGATATGGACAACAATTCTCCTGCTTTTAATCATTAGCATTGTCAGAGCCTCTATTAAAGTGAAAAGCTTCTCAGATATTTCCAATAACTTTTTGATCTTTTAAAAGCTTCATACTGACCAATTGTTACTTGCAGAGATTGATGCTTCAATCCAAACAAAATTGTTTCTATTGCAACTTAGGCTCTCTCACTGTTGTAAAATTGTGGTTAAGTCACAAGCCAAGTAAAACAATTGCACACTGATCTATAAATTTGAATTATTCCCATCTTCAGTGTTCAAAACTTGCAAACCAAGCTTGGCACAAAAATGTGAACAGCAGATAGTGGGGGTATTTTTCATCTTGACTGGATGTCTGGCAATCACACCACCTGTCCAACATTTTCAGGTTTGGACCTCACTCAAATGTACTGAGTGAGCTGCCAGTGCTACATGAACACTGATAGTTCACTGATTCCAAGGAGTTAGGGAGTGGGGAGGGGAGAGTAGGTGACACAAATCTGGCAGTCCTTTACAAAGCCAGGCCAGCAGAATCAAGTTCCTCCTGTTCTCACCAATATGGTTTAAAAAATTACCTTCAAGGTTTCCAGAGTAGTCTTGAGCATTCTCTTTAAGGACCACTGTATAGCTCCCAAAATCTTAAATTCCACTCGTTTGAGGGCATACAGAATATGCTCTGGTTGGTGCAGGACCAGAATTTAATTTTATTTCATTCACTCATGGGATGAGGGAATCATTGGCTCGGCCAGAATTTATTGCCCATCCCCAATTTCCCAGAGGGCAGTTAAGAGTCAATCATATTGCTGTGGGTCTGGAATCATATGTCAGTCCGACCGAGTAAGGATGGCCATTTTCCTCCCTAAAGGGCATTCAGTGAACCAGATCGATTTTTCCGACAATGAGTTCATGGTCATCATAAGACTCTGAATTCTGTATCAAGGTTCTAAATCCATCTTAGGAAAACCTAAAAACCTGATTGAGAGTTTACCCTGCTTTTAGTGGAAGCTCTGGGTTTTAAGTTAAGGCCTGCTTGAAAATAAAATTAGATGCTCTGTGACACAACTGAACAGAATTTATTTTCCAGGTCTTCATATCATAAAGACTTCTGAATTATAAATACTAAATAATGGAGCCATTGTGAAATATGACAACAATAATTTGGGCTGTAGTGTCTTTAATACATATCATGCACATAATATGTAAAATAATGTATTCACAGAAACAGGGCCTTTGGCCCATCATTTCTGTGCTGATCCTGATGCCATTCTGAAATAGTTCCGTTTGACTGCATATGTCCATATCCTTTGCTTCCCTGACTGTCCATACATCTGTCTAAATGCCTCTTACACTCTGGTAATGTATCTGCTTCTACTACCTTTCCTGACCAGCATGTTACAGGCACCTACCGCCCTTGGTGTAAAAAAGTCTTCCATGAACATTTTCTTTAAACTTTCCCCCTCTCACTTTAAACATATACCCATTAGTACATGATATTTCCATCCTGGGAAAAAGATTCTGACTATCCACCTATCCATGCCTCTCACAATTTTACATATTTCTATCAGGTCGCCCCTCAGCCTCCAATGGTCCAGTAAAAACATCCAAGTTTGTCCAACTTCTCCTTATAGCTAATATACTCAAATCCAGGCAACATCCTGGTAAACTCCTTGGCCTCTCCAAAGGCTCCATATCCTTCCCATAATATGGTGACCAGAACTGCATACTATACTCCAAACATGGCCTAACTAAAGTCTTACACAGCTGCAACATGAATTTTATATTCCGTGCCCCAACCAATGAAGGCAGGAATGCTGTATGCCGCCTTTACCACTAATCCACTAGTGTTCTCACGTTCAGGGAGCTATGAACTTGGACCCCAAGTATATCAATTTTTCCAAGGGTCCTGCCATGTACTGTATATTCTGCTCTTGCAATTAACCTTCCAAAATATATTACCTCTCACTTGTCCAGACTAAACTCCATCTGCTATTTCTCCATCCAACTTTCCCACTGATCTATATCCTTCTGTAAGCTTTAATAACCTTCCTCACTATCTATAACTCAAACAATTTTTCTATTGCCTGCAAACTTATTAATCAAACCACCTACATTTTCATCCATCCAATACAAATTAGGCTGCATTTGCTGCTACTGCAACTGCAAGGATCATACTCACTGCACATGCAGTTGCAGTGCCTGTGACGTTATTGATAACAATGCCAAAGACCACTTCAAATAGCAAAGAACAATGTTTCAGATTGCTGGTTCTTTGCCAACCCTTCACCACCTCACTTGCTACGCAACACACTGCCCCTCTTGTTGAGTCTCTCCCCACCCTTCTCCACACCCTTGAGCCCTTGCTGCCTCATCTACAAACATATGCGGCTGAAATGGGGAGCTAAGGTGGTGAGCAAGACAGCAAATGTGTGAGGTTTGGGGCAAGAAACAAGTGAAGCAGAGAATGAGACAGGAAGTGAGAGGCAGCAGGCTCAGGTAACCTGCAAGTCAGCAGCATCAACTCTCTGTTTAAGTAACAGCACTGTAAAAATTAACACAAAACCAATGGAGGAAATGTTAGGACAAGTGACCAAAAACATGGATCAAAAAGACAGGATAAAGGAGGATAAAGGTGCAGGGGCTAAGGGAAGGAAATTAAGTTAAGAAATCATGCACACCCAAGCTTGATATCAACAAACCACTACACAATAGACAATGGTACATTTTATACTTTGTAGTATTATCCAAAAGCTTCTCTTGTTCCAAGTGCTTGGTGTTTTCAGCGCTTCAATCCAGCAATGTACAGCAAATGTTCTTAATGAATATTAATAATGAGCTTCCTCAGACTAACAGCTGCTTGGAATGAGGATGTGGTGAGCTAATGGAGAACAACAAAGTTGTTAATGGTGCGTAACTTGTAGATGCTGGTATGCCATTTAATAAATGCAATAGATAAAATTTCAGTGACTTACTACATAGTTTGCTGTGAGATCAAACTTCTAACAATATACAATTAAGTAAAAAGTAAAATCTAATCTTTCTGACATTGAAATAAAACGAGCCAACATGTCTTCTCCGTCTGTCAATTTTTCACTTTTTCTCTCAAGTCTTTTCAGTTATGCAAGCATTTCTCTCTCTCTCTCACCCACACGTGCATATACACACGAAATATGAGATGTTTCAGCCACAAAATCAAAACATGAGATTCTGACAGAGCTCGCAGCTGACATGGTTCATCATTAAGGACTCAAGAAAACTCATCTGTTTCTTCCCCATTTCCAAATTTCTTCTCTTTAGATGGCATACACACCAGAATAGCATGCAATAAGCCCCACAGTGTCGCTAATCTTATGTTGTGTGTATGTTCGGGATTGGGAATGTTGTCATGCTATTTAACTATGCAGTATGAGAGCAGAGTTTAATTCTATTCTCAATCAATGTTCATGCAAAAACACTTTCTAACTGCAATCACTGTGTAGGAAGTATGAAAAGGGAATTTGTGATCTGACTGGCACTTGAAGACTAAGAAATGCAGAAATTCTTATAGCACATGCACCCCTATGACATGGATTAAATATGTGCAGTTCACGTTCAAGATGCATTGTAACCCAATGGCTGTGGATTGCTTAGCCCTGTTTATCGCATGCTGCTTCCACTATTTAGTATGTATGCAGTTCTTTGTTGTAGATTCACCAGGTTGACACCTCGTTTTTGGGTAAGTCTGGTGCTGCTCCCAGCATGCTCTCCTGCAACTTTCATTGAATCAGTTTGTCCACTGAGTTGATGGTAGTGTGAGGTCCATGCCAGGCCATTTTGGTTAAATACAAATCAGCATCCACTAATGACTCACAGCCCCTCATGGATGCTCTGTGAGAGTTGGTAGACCTGTTCAAATCTCTCTCAACTAGCACAATGTCAGAAGTCACATGACAGCAGGTTATGGTCCAACAGATTTATTTTAAATCACAAGCTTTCGGAGTGCTACACTTGGTCTGATGAAAGACCAAGCAGCATTCCAAAAGCTTATGATTTCAAACAAACCTGTTGGGTTATAACCTGGTGTCATGTAACTCCTGACTTTATCCACCATAGTCCAAAACTGGCAACTCCACGTTATAGTCAACACAACGGTAATTGAGGGTACCGTCAATGTAAAAATGGGATGTTGTCTTCACAAGAACTGTTTAGTAGTAACTTACACTGTAAGATTACAACAGGGGAAAACAAAATTAGATCATATGTGGTAATATTAGGTTTTGTGTGTCTGCTATATGCAGAACAGAATTGTCCCACAAATAGATGTCAAATGGCTAATGAGTCTTCAAATAGTGAAATAGTGTGAGGGAAAAAAGGACTTGAATGCTATAAACATGGACTACACATACTGTGGAATTGAGTAAGGCTCCCTGACCGATGAGATCTGCTCCCTTCCATGTATGCTGAAATAAATGTCTTTGCTTTTTTGAACTCCGCATATCTGAGAGTGGCCTTTTCACCAGAACAACTGGTGTAGCCAACGGGATTTCCAGGATCAATAAACATTACTGGATCAAACGTTGACATCAAAAGATAGGTGTGTACCTTTACTTTCCCATCAGAAGTCAGTAGGTCAAATGAGGAGTGCAAACCAAGGAATGGATCTGGGTCTGTGGGTGAAGTAACCAAAGATAGTGCAGCATATGGATCATGTTCCCTTACAGAAACAAGTATTGTTTCTGGGGTAAACAAAGGAAAATCAAAGAATGACTGTAGGGTAAAACAGGACAGAGTACGTATTCAGGAATGTATGAGGGGTAATTCTTCAGATATACAAGGCATTGTCCCAGCAGTTACAAAGATGCTTCATATTTAATACTTCTTAGAGGGGTCTGTTGAAGGAATTTGTTTCAAGTTTTGTTGAAATACTGTGGACTGATATCTTTAAAAGAAAGCTCATTGAGGGACACTGGAGTTTTTTTAAGCAAGGCGTCTGAGAAATTGCAACTGATTAGAACTCTTGATTCTGCCGGACCCGTGTTGGGAAGTAAAGAATAGTCATAGATTCCTCAGATAAACAAGGCGTAGTTCCTTAGGTATATTAGGCAAATTAGAGAACAACCATAGAGAAGAACAAGAGGATCCATTTCCCACAGTTAATAAAATTATCATGGAGTAAAATGGGATGATCCATTCCCCATAGAAGTGTGACAATGGACGGACTGGAATCCTCAGACCAGGAACACGAGCCAAGGTGGAGACTCAATGGGTCACTCATTGAATCTTTGATGGTCATGAACATGAAAGAGGACTGGGACCCTAGATAATTCCTGGAATGAAATAAGGAAAAGCGAGAAGCAGATAATTGAAGAGAATAATTTAAGTGCTATCTCAAATGTGTCAATCAGAAAAAACCTGAGATAGGTAATTTAACATAAGAAAGGGAAAACCTTATATTAAAAAAAAGTACTTTGGATTAGGCAATGTGTCTTGGGAATAGTACATGAGCCAGAAGATGATACATAACTTGAGGAGGAGGACAAATCGAGCATAAGGAGATCATATAATCACTGATGAAGGCAGTAAACCTGTCAAATCAGCTGGCAGTCATAAAGGTTAACAACATATAACCCCATTCAAAGAATAAAGAACAGCACAGAACAGGTCCTTCGGCCCACCAGGATTGCACCAACACATGATACCTTTCAAAATTAATTTTTTTTTGCCTCTACGCATGTCGTATCCCTCTATTCTTCGCCTCTTCATATATTTATTAAAATGCCTCTTAAATATTGCTCTTGTACCCACCTCCACCATCTTCTCTGGCAGTGCATTCCAGGCACCCACCACCTCCATGCAAAAAACTTGCCTCTCACATCTCCTTTTAACTTACCTCCTTTTACCGGAAAACTTTGTCCCCTAGTAATTGACATTTCTCATCTGGGAATAAGACTCCAACTATCCATTCTATCTATTTGTCTTATAATTTTGTAAACCTGTCTCAAGTTGCCCCTAGGAGAAAGTGAGGACTGCAGATGCTGGAGATCAGAGCTGAAAATGTGTTGCTGGAAAAGCGCAGCAGGTCAGGCAGCATCCAAGGAACAGGAGAATCGACGTTTCGGGCATAAGCCCTTCTTCAAGTTGCCCCTAATCCACCAATGTTCAAGTGAAAACAAACCTAGCTTGTCCAATATCTCCTCATGGTGAAAACCCTCCAAACCAGGCAACATCCAGCTAAACCATTTCTGTGTCCTCTCCAAAGCCTACATATCCTTCTAGTAGTACGGTGACCAGAACTGTACAAAATATTTCAAATTTGCCCTAACTAAAGTTCTATACAGTTGCAACATGACTGGTTAACTTTTATATTCAATGCCCCATCTAATGAAGGCAAGCAAACCATATGCCCCCTTGACCACCTTATCCAGTTGTGTTGCTAGGTAACTGTGGACCTGTATTCCTAGATCTCTCTATATGTTGATGTTGTTCCAAGTTGTACCATTTATTTCATGCTTCCCATCTACATTAGATCTTCCAAATACATCATATCTCATTGGTCCAGATTAAACTCCATATGCCATTTCTCTGCCCATGTCTCCAGCCTATCCATATCCTGCTGTATCCTCTGGCAATCCTCCTCACTATCTGCAGCTCTCCTAAGTTTTATGTCATCTGCAAACCTACCAATTAGACCACCTACATTTTCATCCAAATCACTTACAAAAACTACAAACAACAGGGGTCCCAGCGCTGATCCATTTGGAACACCACTTGTCACAGATCTCCAGTCAGAAAAACACCTTCCCACCACTACTCTGTGTCTTCTGTATCCATCTTACCAGTTCACCGCGGATCACATGTGACTTCTCCTTTAATATCAGCCTGCCGTGAGGGACCTTGCCAAAGGCATTGTTCAAGTCCACATAGACGTCTACCACCTCATCTTTTCTCATCAATCATCTTTGTCACTTCCTCAAAACTTCAATCAACTTTGCAAGACATAACCTTCTCTGCACCAAGCAATGTGATTATGTCCATTTTTTTTCCAAATATGAGTAAATCTTAACACTAAAAATCTTTTCCAATACTTTTCCTACCACTGACGTAAGGCTCATCGGCCTGTCATTTCCTGTTTTATCCCTGTTTTATTTCTTAAACAAAAGAACAATATTAGCTGTTCTCCACTCCCCTGGGACCCCTACTATGGTCAAAAAAGATACAAAGATTTCATACAAGGACACAGCAATTTCCTTACCTACCTCAGTGTTCTAGGATAGATCTTATCAGGACCTGGAGACTTGTCTACCATAATCTTTTCAAAATACCCAACATCCTCCTTTTTTATATCGACGTGCCCTAGAATAATAACATACCTCTCCCGAGTCTCACCATCATGTCCGACTGCTTTGTGAGTACTGATGCAAAGTATTCGTAAGGACCTCACCTACTTCCTCCAGCTCCATGTATCAATTCCCTACTCAGTCCATGAGTTGACCTACCCTTTTCTCTAGATACCCTCATGTTCCTTACATAGGTATAGAACACCTTTGGATTTTCCTGTTTGCCAAAGACATTTCATTGCCCCTTTTAGCCCAACTAATTCCTTGTCTGAGTTCTTTCCTGCTATTTTTGTATTCTTCAAGGGCTCTGTCTGACTACAGTTTCCTAAATTTGTGCCTCCTTTTTCTGTTTGAGAAAGTCAACATGGGAATCAGTGAATAGATCAGGCAGTGAAACACGCCACAAAACCTTTATCCTGACATTGGCATCAATGCTAAAAATTAGGAAGTTGATGCACATCAGAAAAATTGGGAAGAGTGTGAAGAGAAAGGGGCAAGTAAGGTGGGGGAGGGGAGAATTTGGCAAAATGGATTCTGATAAAGAGGTCCCGAGATAGGCCCGGGTTCGACCTGAGATGAGCGGGGCTGTAAAAGGTGATAATGATCAGTGACACTGAGTGAGACCAGAAAAAGATGTAAACATTGGTTACAAGTGAAATCTTATAACTCACAATCTGTTTCTGTCAACGGGAAAACAAGTAACCATTCTTTTGACCATTTAGTAACAAACAGGTGTCCAGGGTCTGGCATGCCTGGAAGGTTATCAGTGACCACCATCCTATGATGAACAGCCACAGCTTGGGAGTCCCCAGTGATCCACATGTCTACTAACATCCCCACAAACATATGTAATCCAGGTATGGGAAACAGACTACCAACGCATCAAATACTATAATTACTGGTGCAACTCCAGACAAACATCACAAAGTGCAGGAGAGTTATCCCAGAGTCCTGGCCAATATTTATGTCTCAAAATTCATTGCAAAAACGTCATTTTCACATGGTTGTTTATTGTGTGCATATCAGACATCACGTTACCTACACAATGACTGTGATTACACATTTTTAAAAAGTCCTCCATTGTTCATTTTATGATAATGTAATCAGTATTATGGTTGTGAAATGCAAATCTTCCTTTTAAACCATATGCCAAATTTTAAATTTTTTTCCCTTGGTTTTGTTAAAGTGCCTTGCCTCAGTCAGCACTTGCCCACATCCACTCCAGGATGGCAAACTCTAGGCTGACGGATTGGGATTGGGAGTTTCAGGTATTGGTGGGGCTGATGCAATGGATGTCATTGGATAGATACTGTCTCAAATCCGCGCATGTGTATGATCACACCGCACTTGAGCAGTCACCAAAGACACTCAAGGTGCAGCAACAAACGTCCTTGAGTGTGGAGTAAGAAGCCAACAGTACCAATAGAGTAATATCTACTTATGCACATATTAACAGCTGTATCATAATGAGCTCAGATCACATGGGACTGAGACCTGCAAGAAGGCACTAGGAAACTGCACCTCCATCACAGTCAGGTATATAGTTTATCATCAATGAATGTCAACAATTTTCACTCACCTTGAGTTCAGCCCTTGCATGCCTCAAGTTACTGGAAGTTCCCAAAAGTGACAGTAGATATTTTGAGCAGTCCCCTCGGTCGCTGCCCAGAGGAATCCAGGACAAATGACTTCCCAGAGAACCAATACCTGAGCATGTGATGGAAAGCCAAATTACAGGACTATCCCTGAAAATCCACCTACAATAAATAATGATAGTAAATGAAGCTGTGCAGGAATGGATTGGCATCATACGGTTTAATAGTTCAATTCTAATGTGCTCTAGCACTGTGCCTCTCCTCTAGCCTCAATTGTCAGAGACTATTTACAATATAATTGACTTCAAAGGTAATGTGTAATGGTAAATGATTTGGTATTGCCCACGTTACACTATCTCCTAAATATAAAAAAGACTCCTCTGAATTTATAATCACGTTTTATAAAGTACCAGATCATTAAAAGAAATAGTATACCATTCACTAGTAGTTCAGGAATGTCTTTTCATTACTGTGTGCTGGTCTTCAGTTCTAAGTCACAAGTACCCACTTGAAATGACAAGTGTGATTTTATTTACCCATGAATACTAAAGGACAGCTTGTATTTTTTAATAAATTCTAAAGGACACCAACAAGCAGAAATTATTTTTACTTATATTACTTTCCTTGAATGGAGTAATGAAATATCAGACTGGAACTTTGAATAAATTACTGTTCAGGGATATAGAACTATTTAGATTCTAGTTTATAAATTTATATAACTCGGTTAAATAAATTTGGAAATTCAATTTATTACTCAGCTTCCATATTTGAACATATTAGCTGGAAACCACTCAAAATTTATGATATAATTTTTTAAACATAGATTCAACCAGTATAAAAGTTCGATTAATCTAGCTATTGGAATTATGCCGCCATTTTACCACATGAATGATGTGTTTCAACAGTTACTTCCACTTGGTGTTGTACAGGTAATAGTCCTGAAAAGAGTTCATGTTGAAATTGCATTACCTCTACCCAGCCTCTTGATGCCACACAGCTTTTGCGTGGACAAGCAGTTAGTCTTTCCCAAGGTCCTGGAGGAGTCAGATGTGACATACCTGGCTGCTGATAGGTGTAATTAGGATTTCTTACCAGAGATTTATCCCTCCTGCCTCTGCTCTCTGGCCCACCTACACTGACTGACTGACTTATGGATTTTTTTGTTCATCTCTCTGTGTGTCCCTAGAACGCAGTTGCTAGGCAACAGCAGTTTTTTCTTTCAAATTTTTTAAAGCTCTAAACCAGCAAGTTCAATCTCTTCAGTTCAACATTTGTAAAAAAAATTGCTCCTAACATTATCCATTGCTATGGATTTATAACATGCCTGTAAAATGTTTGTTGCCATAGCAACTCAGATGTTTTGAGTGTGGGAGTAAGGGTGTGGGTTGGGGGTTGCAGGTGATGGGCCTTGTGGACTGAATGACCATTATGGATTGATATTGACCGCATGGGATTGGATTTCTATTGTGGATGTGCTGAATTTCGGGCTTGTCTTTTTACCCTGACCATGGTGAAGGCTGTAGTGTTGTGGGTCAGACCTGCCTTCGGGCAGAGAATTCATGAAGGAGTTTATTGCCATTACTTGTAAAATAAGTTGACTGAGTGTCATATTAGGCTCTGGGTATCAACCACTGGCAGATGATGGTTGAGTGCTGCCACGAATCCTATTTTCTAATCTGCCAAAATAAACAATAACGGTTTGGAAACCTCCTCATGAGCCAAGGTAACAGAAGCTCAGATATGTAATGGAAATTTACACAGAAGCTTATCAATCCTCTTTTCCATGCTGAGTCGAAGGGCCTGCATAATTATCAGTGGTAGCATAGACCACTAGAGGATCTCAACAATACGTGACATTTGTCTGACATAACAGGTGTAGTTCACTGCACAAGAACAATAGGTATAACTAACATTAGCTAATTAGATATAATACAACTACCAGAAGCCAGGTGTGTCCCCAAGTGCCACTGGCGTATGCTGCAAGGATCGACAAGTTGGTAATCAACCTGTTTGGCGGTGTTTTTAATGTATATTTCTTAGCCATTCAATCCTAGGGCAGGGCTTGTAGTAAAAAAAGATCTTGACTCTTGCAAGTGAGCAGCAACTGACTTTATTCAACATAACAACGTATAAAGGATGACAAAAAATAAAGCATCTTACTTGGAGCCCTACAGACACAGACAGACTCAAATTCCAAATGATCCAACATCATTGTGTCAAAACTCCTTTCAGACATGATCAGCCACAACTTCCTTTACCTTACAGGAAGTGAACTCAAGGGGATTTTTCTTTATTCATTCATAGAATGTGGGCGGCACTGGCTAGGCCAGCATTTATTGCCCATTCCTAATTGCTTAGACAGAGTTGAGAGTCAACCACCTTGCCACTTGGCCTGGAGTTGCATGTAGGCCAGATCAGGTAAGAATATTCTGAAGGGCATTAGTGAACCAGATGGGCTTTTCCTGACAACTGGCTTTATGGCCATCATTAGACTTTTAATTCCCAATTTCTTTTTTAAATGAATTCAAGTCCATAGCAGGATTCGAACCCAAGGTACCCAGATGAATAGTCTAGCATTATTATCACTAGCCATCACCTCCCCAAGTTTCTTGCTCAGGGACGCTACTCATTTTGTCAAAAGACCTCCAAGAAATCAGCAATTAATCACATTTAACAAAAGATTTCATTTTTTTACATATAAATATATTTGAATTCTTTAATCTCTCCATAAAATGCATTTAAATTTTAGAACTTGGTGTGAGATGTTTTTAAAGGCAGAGTCTAGCAATCTCAAGTCATTACAGGCTGATAACGAAGAGCAGCACACAAAATAAGCACTCACGCTTTGACTCTTGTTAATAAATGGACAGTTTGAAATTTTAAAGGAAACAATACACGTTAATGCAGATAGCTACTCCATCAAAGTTAATCAACATGTACCTATAAATGTGATGCTGATTTTGCAATACAGTGTAGCCAGTGTTGCACAAGCTCAATTTTATTTGCTAGTTTTGGAATCTGGTAAATTGGCACAATTTCAAGTTAGATATACTGCTCCTTTAGAAAAGGCACAGACAGATAGACAGTCAGACAGTCAGTTCATCTGTTTATGAATTATGTTGTTGCTGCCTCAACATTAGTTCAGCCTTATGCAGAGCAATTAAAATGCCCCTCTTCTTGCTAAAAATCACAGTTTTCCTATTTTCAGTTCAGTAGAAAATCACATATTCAATCATGACTATTGCTTTTTGAGAAATACAGCAAAAGGAAAGTTCGATCGTTTCTGCACTGCAGTCAAAATGCGTCCAAGACCTGGGCATTTTCCTCATACTTACAGTTACACCCTGGTGCAACTGTCATGCAAAATAAGCTTGGATCCTTTTAAAATTGATCTGTAAAACCATAATATGCATAAGAGTACTGGATAATTATTTAAATAGAAACAATGTTCAGGGTAATAGGGAAAAGGCAGGGGATTCTTGCTAGGTTAAAATTCTCAAAGCTGATACAGACACAATAAGTAACATTCTAGAACAACTCTGAATTTTTTTTCCCCAATCAGAGAAGGACATTATCATAAACACAGAAAGCACATTGGTTTATTCAGTAGTACTACTGATCAAGACCATCTGTCAACTATAACATACCACTGTTCATCATTAGCAATTGGTGATACTCACCTGGGATGACTGAGCACAAAGAATAAGATGCAAGTCTAGTACTACATTACAAGTTTGCTCTGTTGCCCATAAGGGAAATGCCGTTATTCCTGTACAATCTGCATTGATATAGTATATTCAAAACAGCAAAATGTCCCAGGGTGTTTCACGATGCCTTATCAAACAATTCTGCCATCAATCCATGTATTAGGCTAGATAACTAAAACCTCAGTGCGATTCAATGTGTGTGAGGTACATACTTCAATATCAGTCACTGCAAAGTTTGGAATTTGAAAACGTGGCATTTGGGTTTAGTCTGTGAGTATGAATTTGTTTAATGATTACCTTTAAAAAAGCTCTGTAGCCATGGTGATTTCTTTTCAAACACAGTATGAGAGTAAGATGTTAGGTGAGCTTTAAGGTACAATTTTCCAGAATTTTTCTTTCAATCTTAGGGGAAACACCCATCTTAGGTGGGCGGCACAGTGGCACAGTGGTTAGCACTGCTGCCTCACGGCGCCAGAGACCCGGGTTCAATTCCCGCCTCAGGTGACTGACTGTGTGGAGTTTGCACATTCTCCCCGTGTCTGCGTGGGTTTCCTCCAGGTGCTCCGATTTCCTCCCACAGTCCAAAGATGTGCAGGACAGGTGAATTGGCCATGCTAAATTGCCCGTAGTGTTAGGGGTATGGGTGGGTTGTGCTTCGGCGAGTCGGTGTTCACTTGTTGGACCGAAGGGCCTGTTTCCACACTGTAGGTAATCTAATCTAAACATGTAACGCTGATAGAAAGCCCTTTTAATTTCAGTATTGCACAAGGCGTTGTTGGAGATGGATGCCTACAAAAGTTGCTCCTGAAGACAGGAGACTTTTTTAAACTGCTAGAAATAGGATACCTCAGTGTTGTGAGTTTAGTTTGAAAGTTTCAGACCCTAAGTATTTGGTTAAACCCTGAAGAGATTACCTGAAGCTAAGAAAGTCAAAGCTCACTTGTATGACAACTTCAGGAAAGAGCTATCAGATTCTCAGGACTAAAAATAGATGCCACAGTTAGGTAAGACTGATATGATGGAGAAGGGAATTTTCTCAGGTGATGTGAGTACTATAAATCAGTAATATTGGGATTAGTGGTACCGTATCTTACAGTGTGTTTTGAAATCTTTAAACATGTGTTTTATATATATGGAATTTGGTTTAATTTATTTATCTCCATTTCTTTCACATAATAAACTTCTATGTTAAAACCAAATCTCCAACATTGTGTGTTTGTGTTTCAGTGACAAACCACTTCGTTAAAACCACATGATCTATCAAGCCAGGTTTCAGTCTGGGATCTGCTTGTCCAGAAATAACATCAGAGGGGATTACAACTTTGATCAAAGAGCTGGATTTAAGGAGCATTTTAAAATGAGAATTAGAGAGGCAAAGACCGTGAATGCAGCCATTATTGTAACCATAAACATCGGTGACAAATAGTACTTAATTTCTTTGGAAGGCCCCATGAAAAATTCTCAAGGGAGATTACTTTTTGGTTTTCAAGGGCTTCGTTTTTAGTCTCACTGATTCATTTACTAGATAATGCAATTATATAGTAGCAATACCATCTCTATTTGCAATAATGCATGGAGAACTTGGACTCCCAGAAAGTAGAATGAGAAAAATTAATCAATATCCCAATTCTGGTTCAGGAATGGGGAGGATTAAATGCTTAATATTCCTGAATAAAAGGTGTAGTCAGCCAGCTGGACATCATAGAATATATGTTCCCTAATTAGGCTGTTATTCTGATCTAATCAGAGAGCCCTGCTGACATGAAAATATTGAGTGTCAGAGATACAGCCACTCTGGTGCCTGACTCTATATAGGGCAGTATCATCAAGGGAAGTTCATGTGTAAATAAAGAGTGACTTGGAGAGGGGATATTGCCCTCCATGATGTTATTTCAGAAGGTAGTCATACATTAAGGAGAAAAAAACACTCAAATAGGTGAGACAGTAAGTCGGAAAAGAAATAAGAAATTTACAAATATATATAAATAGGTGAATGGGCCAAAATGTAGCAAATAGAGTTTAACATAAAAAAATTATGAGGTTGTCCATCTTGGTCAGGAGATTAAAAAAGCAATTTATCTATATGGAGCAATACTTCAAAAGGCTTTAGTACAGAGGAATCTGGGTGTCTTCATTCATTAATTATACGTATTTATTCCTAAAGGAATCAAACATAAAAGTAGGGAAGAGTTGTTGCAAGGCATGGGTGAGACTGCATCTGAAGTATTGCATAAAATTTTGGTCCCTTTACTTGGATTTGCTTTGGAGGCATTTCAGAGAAGGAGGCAGTTCAGATCAGATTAATTCCAGAGCTGAAGGGCTTGTTTTATGAGGAGAGATTGAGCAGTTTAGGCCTGTACTCGATGGAGTTTTGAAGAATGAAAGGAGACTTGCAGATTTGTAATTCATAAGGGGTAAAGAGCTATGGAGAGCGAGCAGGCAAACAGAGGTGTGGTCAAGATGAAATCAGCCATTATTGTATTAAATGGCAGAGCAGGCTATAGGGATTGAATTGCCTTTTTCTGTTCCTAGTTCTTATCTTCTTATGTAAAAGGAAGGGATAGCAGTTTTAAGGCAAATGTTGATCAGCAAGGGGATCAAGGGTTACTGTGAGAAGGCAAGAGAATGGGGTTGAGAAACAGATCAGCCATGATCAACTGGTGACTCGATGGGCCAAGTAGCCTAATTCTGCTCCTGTCTCTTATGGTCTTACTGTCTGTTATCGTACAAAAAGGACAGAATTTCTTGACGGTCCAACTTACTATTTGTGGAATTAATAAACATTAAAAGTTTATTGTTATATTTTGAAACCCACCAAACTATCGGAAGATGCAGATTTTCCAAATGGCTCATCAACTGTACAGCAGTGATAGTGGAAGACTTGTAATTATCCAATATTGAATGAGTCAATAATTTTGTTACGAGAGATCTGAACTGTTCTTTTCCATGGCTAACCTAAACCTTTTGATATTATGGTTAAGGTTCCCTAAATAGACCTCTACTGACATTGGATTTAGTTCATTCCCCAAAACCAGATCCACCAATGTTGCCTTCCATGCTGTGCTGGAAACATACTGATTCAGAAGCGTCTCCCGAACACATTTCAAAACGTCTTGTTCTTCGCTTCCCTTTAAACTATTACTATTCCAGTTTTATTTTTAACTCAAGTAACATTACAACTATTCTTTGCTCGTCAATAAAATTTCCTTATAAAACTGTTCCTCTTTCCTCCAACTTGGTACACTATAGAATATTCTCTGAAAAGAGTATTCCCTATTTGCCAAATTCCCATTTTTGTATTATTAGCTAATTTTGAGATTGTGCCTTTAACACCAGGTAATGTCCAATTATCCACTCAAGTCTGCATCCTTTCATTAGAACCCAGATCACAGACCAGAAACATTAATACTGGAGAGAGAAACAGTGCAGCATCACAGCTTTATGCTTTTAAAACTAGCAAGTGATTTGGATAATGAACATAATACTTGAGAAATACTTACAACTGAAATAATAGACAAAACTTACTTTTATTTTGAGATGAAATTTATTAAATCAGCAGCTTAGGGCAATTATAGTTCCATTTTTTTCTGATAATCATGAACCATGTAAAATGAACACTTGCAATAATCCACAACAGAAACCTTTCCACAAAGTTGCGTTCAGGGGAAATGAATTTAAAAACTTGCAGGCATTTGGGATAAATTTATGATACAATAAGACAAACATTCAAGTTAAGATTAAATGGATTTCCTGATGCTTATTTCCTTAAATCCAAAACACTCACCTTTTATTGATGCTTCACTGTCGAGGTTTGGCTCAGGGTCACCGTGTGCTCTGTACACTGAAACCATTTAATGGACTCACATTTCTTAACACAAGGTTAGATCTTGGTATGGAAATGGTTTGCGCACTTTTGTGCTCATGTTTTCTGTGGGAGAAGAGTAATTAGCATATCTCCAATGGCATTTCTGATGTGCGAATTTTCCAATATTTCTCTGGATTCCGAAAGACTTAGGAAGCAAAATTGGACAATCCCAAAATTGAGAACAGTGATGAAGCATGATTAACCCATACACGTTCAAAGTGGTGCAGGTGACAAACAAGCTTCACACTGACTGCTCGTTTTAATGATGCTGCCATACAGCAGCACTAAGCATTCTGTCAAGCAGCTATACTTTTCAGTAGCGGGACATCTTCAAATGAGGTAAGCACCACTTAAAGCTGGATCATCCTATTTAAAATCCTACTTGTTAAAGACATGGATAGATTCTATCTGCACAGGATGAGGATTATTTATAAAAGGGTCGAAGACCAGCAAGCATATACAGAAATAAAGAAATAGGCTAGTGAGCAAGCTGTTAGGTTCTCAAGTGTCATGTTGAAAGCCTGTATACTCTGAGGCCTGGCAGGGTGTCCTCGCTATTATATATGCTTAAATAATCATGGTTTAGAAAGAGGGAGGAGCTGAGGAAAATCCGTATTAATAGAAAAATGGTGTTGGGGAAATCGATGGAAAATTGAAAACTACTTTCTAATAAACTTGTTCAGAGATGTTATTACTGATGAGTCTTGAACCCAGGCATCCTGGGTACAGCACAGTACAGGCCCTTCGGCCCATGATGTTGTGCTGAGCATTTATCTTAATCTAAGATCGACATGATGGCTGATCTACAACCAAGGCCTGGTAATCTACATCCCAACTGACTTAAGGAAGTGGCCCAAGATATATGGGATGCATTGGTGATCATCTTTTAAGATTTTTTACAGTCTGGAACAATTCCTACAGTTTGGAGAGTAGATCATGTAACTCTACTATTTAACAGGGAGATAGATGGATTAGTGAGTCTGACATTGGTAGTGATAAACTTGCTAGAGTTGACTAGGAAAGAGTTTATAGTAGAGCACTTAGAAAATAGTGGGAGAATCGGACACAATCAGCATGCATTTACAAGAGGAAAATCATGAGGGTGGTGCATGTATGGAATGAGCTGCCAGAGGAAGTGGTGGAGGCTGGCACAATTCCAATATGCAAAAGGCATCTGGATGGGTACATGGATAGGAAGGGTTTGGAGGGATATGGGACAAATGCTGGCAAATGGGACTGGGTTAATTTAGGATATCTGGTCAGCATGAAACAAGTTGGACCGAAGGGTTTGTTTCTGTTTTGTACAACTCTATGACTCTATGTGTTTTTAGATGACACCAAAATAGGTGGATAGTGAAGAAGATTATCTCAGATTACAACAGGATCTCAATCACAAGGGCCAATGGGCTGAGGAGCAGCAGATGAAGTTTAATTTAGATAAATGTGAGGTGTTGCATTTTGGTAATGCAAGCCAGGGCAGGACTTATACAATTTATTGTAGGGCCAATGAGTGTCGTCAAACAAAGAGACCTACGAGTGCAGGTGCATAGTTCCTTGAAAATTGAGTCATCGGTACACAGGGTGGTGAAGACAGTGTTTGGCACACTTGCCTTCATTTGTCAGAACATTGGGTATACGAGTTGGGAGGCCATGTTGCAGCTGCACAGAACATTGGTGAGGCCACTTTTAGAATACTGTGTACAATTCTGATTGGCCTTTTTTAGGAAAGATATTGCTAAACTTGAGAGGATGCAGAAACAAATTACAAGGATGTTGCTGGGATTGGAGGGCTTGAGTAATAGGGAGAGGCTGAATAGGCTAGAGGTTTTTCCCTGGAACGTCAGAGGCTGAGGAGTAACCTTATTAGAGGTGCATAAAATCGTGAAGGGCATGGATAAGATGAATAGCCAAGGTCTATTTCCTCCGGTGGGGGAGTCCAAAACGAAATGGCATTGGTTTAAGATGTGAGGGAAAAGATTTGAAAAGCGCATGATAGGTAACTTTTACATGCAGAGGGTGGCGCATGAATGGAACGAATTGTCAAAGGAAGTGGTGGAGGCTGATACAATTACAACATTTAAAAGGTATCTAGATGAGTATATGAATAGGAAGGGTTTTGAGGGAAATGATCCAAATGTTGACAAATGGGACGAGGTCAGATGGGATGTCTGAGCTGAAAATGTGTTGCTGGAAAAGCGCAGCAGGTCAGGCAGCATCCAAGGAACAGG
>NC_057712.1:22852212-22858333 GCF_004010195.1 Chiloscyllium plagiosum | reverse complement strand
GTTGGGCTACGGGTGGTTGGGTTGGTTGGTCCGGGTGTCCCAGAGGTGTTCTCTGAAACATTCCGCACAAATGAATTGGACTGAAGGGTCTATTTCCATGCTGTATTATTGTCTGACTCTATAAATCAAGTGTAATTCTTTGAGGATGTGATGAGTAGAGTTGATCAGGGGAGTCAATGGCCGTGGTTTATGTGGACTTTCAGAAGGCTTTCAACAAAGTTTCACATGACATTAATGTGTAAGACTAAAATATACTGGATTGATGGTGGTCTATTGAGATAGTTAGCAGACAGGAAACAAAGAGTCGCAACAAACAGATCTTTTCCTGAATGGCAGGCACTTACTAGTGGGGTACTGGAGGGAACGGTACTAGGACACCAGATATTCACAATTTCTGTTAATGATTTAGAAAAGCAACTAAATGTAATATCTCAAAATTTGCAGATAACAAAAAGTTGGGTTGAAGGATGAACAGTCAGGTGGATATGATTTGTTACAATGTGATTTGGACAGGCTGAATAAATGGGCAAATGCATGGCAGATGCAATGTTATGCAGATAAATGTGAGGTTATCCACTTTGGTATAAAAACAGGAAGGCAGATACTTATTTGGTTGTAAATTTAGAGAAGGTGATGTTCAATGCCACCAGTCATTGAAAGGAAGTGAGCAGGTAGCAACAGACAGTAAAGAAGGCAAATTATATGCTGGCCTTCACAGCGAGAGGATGTCTTGCTTGGTGAGCCTATGTTTGGAATACTGTGTATAGTTTTGATCGCCTCATCGAAGGCAAGATGCTCCTGCTGAAGAGGGAATGCAGCAAAAATTCACCAAATTGATTCCTGGTATGGCAGGAATAATGTATAGGTAGAGTGAGTCAGTTAGGATTATAATCACTGTTTAGAAGAAGGGTTGGCAGTGGGGTTCTCATAGAAACCTATAAGATTCTAAGTCGATTAGACAGGTTAATGCAAGAAGGATGTTCCTGACGATGGGTAGTCTAGAACCAGGGGCCATTATTTAAGGATAAAAACCTTCAAGGACTGAGAAAGTTCTTCACCCAGAGAGCGGTGAGACTGGGGAATTCACTACCATAGAACATGGCTGAGGTCAAAACATTGTGTTTTCAAGAAGGATATCAGTAAGGTGTTTGATAAGGTTCCACATGATAGGCTACTGCACAAAATATGGAGGCATGGGATTGAGGGTGATTTAGCTGTTTGGATCAGAAATTGGCCAGCTGAAAGAAGACAGAGGGCGGTGGTTGATGGGAAATATTCATCCTGGAGTTCAGTTACTAGTAGTATACAGCAAGGATCTGCTTTGGACCCACTGCTGTTTGTTATTTTCATAAATAACCTGGATGAGGGTGTACAAGGATGGGTTAGTAAATTTGCAGACAACACTAAGGTCGGTATAGTTGTGGATAGTGCCAAAGGATGTTGTAGGTTACAGAGGGACATAGATAAGCTGCAGAGCTGGGCTGAGAGGTGGCAAATGGAGTTTAATGCAGTAAAGTGTGAGTTGATTCACTTTGTAAGGAGTAACAGGAATGTAGAGTACTGGGCAAACGGTAAGGTTCTTGGTAGGGGTAGATGAGCAGAGAGATCCTGGAGTTCAGTTACTAGTGGTATACAGCAAGGATCTGCTTTGGACCCACTGCTGTTTGTTATTTTCATAAATAACCTGGATGAGGGTGTACAAGGATGGGTTAGTAAATTTGCAGACAACACTAAGGTTGGTATAGTTGTGGATAGTGCCAAAGGATGTTGTAGGTTACAGAGGGACATAGATAAGCTGCAGAGCTGGGCTGAGAGGTGGCAAATGGAGTTTAATGCAGTAAAGTGTGAGTTGATTCACTTTGTAAGGAGTAACAGGAATGTAGAGTACTGGGCAAACGGTAAGGTTCTTGGTAGGGGTAGATGAGCAGAGAGATCTCGGTGTCCATGTACATAGATTCCTCAAAGTTGCCACCCAGGTGGATAGGGCTGTTAAGAAGGCATACAGTGTGTTAGCTTTTGTTTTGTAGAGGGATTGCGTTTCAGAAACATGAAGTCATGCTGCAGCTGTACAAAACTCTGGTGCAGCCACAAATGGAGTATTGTGTGCAGTTCTGGTCACCACATTATAGGAAGGATGTGGAAGCTTTGGAAAGGGTTCAGAGGAGATTTACTAGGATGTTGTCTGGTATGGAGGGAAGGTCTTACAAGCAAAGGCTGAGCGACATGAGGCTTTATTCGTTGAAGAGAAGTAGGTTGAGAGGTGACTTAATTGAGACATATAAGATAATTAGAGGGTTAGATCGGGTTGACAGTGAGAGCCTTTTTCCTAGGATGTTGGTGGATAGCACGAGGGGGCATAGCTTCAAATTGAGCGGTGATAGATATAGGACACATGTCAGAGGTAATTTCTTTCATCAGAGAATAGCAGGGGAATGGAATGCACTGCCTGGAACAGTTGTGGACTCGCCAACTTTAAAGGCATTTCAATGGTCATTAGATAGGCATATGGACGAGAATGGAATAGTGTATGTTAGATAAGCTTCAGATTGGTTTCACTGGTCGGTGCAATATCGAGGGCTGAAGGGCCTGTACTGCACTGTAATGTTCTATGTTATAAGGAGGTAGCTGTAGCTTTTGTGGCTAAAGAAATCAAGAGATAGGGGGGAAAGGCTGGATTAAATGTATTGAGCTCAATGATCAGCCATAGTCACATTGAATGGCAGAACAGGCTCAAGGGGTCAAATAGCCTACTCCTATCTTCTATGTTTCAATGTTTTAGTGCTGGAAATATACAAGAAGGCAGAGGTCATATTTCCACAGGGGAGCAGAAGGTTCTCTCGACAAATACTGCCAAAACAGTGGAAGCAAGTAATCAGTACAGTCAATGCCACAGTCCAGTCTCAAGGATCGGCATGCTGTGCTGAAAGTTTTAATGAGATCCCACGGGTGGTCAAAGTTGGTGAATACATCTTCAAACACAATAGCTTATCCCACACCAATCAGTTCAATATAGCCCTTTCACTTGATTACCAACAATTTGTTACAACCATGAATCACAACATTCATATAATCCCATCCTCACACACTCAGCACTATTTCAAGCTGCATATTTTAATCGTAAAATATTATTATTATTCAACTATAGTCAGAGCATCTCCCAAACACATTGCATCTCGAAGAGTGGCACACTTTCCTCTTTTATGCCAGACCAGGTGGCTCGTGAGGGGCACCAGCAGCTCTCTGCTGGGGACAGACATTCTGCATGTTGGATGTTAATCCCAAATATGGGTGTACAGGCTGCCTCCTCCTTTTGTCCTGAAGACATCACTGAATGAGGATGACACGACCAATGCCTCCATGATTGCCAGCTTGTTGAGGATGCAGCAAACCCTCACAAACAGAGATATCTGTTCCAGTGGGTTCTGGAGGGTTCCTTCAGAGCAGACTGAAGGGAATGATCTAATTGTTTTTATTTGTTCACAGGATATGGGCATTGTTGGTTAGACCAGCATTTATTACTTAACCTGAATTGTGCAGAGGGTAGTTAAGAGTTAACAATGTTGCTGTGGATCTGGTGTCACACATAAGCCAGACTAGCTAAAGACAGCACTTCCTTTCCAAAAGGACATTCATGAAACAGATAGCTTTCTCCAACAATTGACAACATTTGGTCGACACCATTGGAATCTTAATTCCTGATTGTTTTTTCCTTGATTTCAAATTCCAATGTCTGCCATAGCGGGATTCAATCCTGGGTCCCCAAAACATTATCTCTCTCTCTGGGTTAACAGCCTAGTGATAATAACACTACACCGCAACCTCCCAATAAAAGAGAAAAGAACATTATAGATTAAACAACTGTGAGGGCATTGAGAAAACCACACCTATAATAGTGTACAAGTTTGATCACTTACATTGGAAGCCGTCCAGAGAAGGTGCACAAGGGTGATTCCTGGGAATGAAGGGTGTTGAGGGTTCAATTCAAAACCATGTTGCCTACACTGTGGGCTTCGTAAAACAGGCTACAAGATGGAAGCCCCACGTCTTTGCCATTTGGTGGTGGTCACATGACTATCGTGATTTACATTTACATCATTTTGGAAAATTAGGTTTTACAGTGTAGAAATGATGAACAGCTTTCCGTTGTATTTCTATCTTGCTGATGTTAAAAAGGAAGACAGTCGTAATTTAAGATTCATTTAGTGTTAGTTTTTTTCATTGTAGATTTATTTTTTGAGTAGTTCAGGATGTCTGAATCTTGCAGGTGCTTGCATTTTAATGAGGATTTACAGCCTTAGAGTGGAACGTGGGGTGAACAGTTCATAGAGTCATCGAGATGTACAGCATGGAAACAGACCCTTTGGTCCAACCCGTCCATGCTGACCAGATATCCCAACCCAATCTAGTCCCACCTGCCAGCACCCGGCCCATATCCCTCCAAACCCTTCCTATTCATATACCCATCCAAATGCCTCTTAAATGTTGCAATTGTACGAGCCTCCACCACTTCCTCTGGCAGCTCATTCCATACATGTACTACCCTCTGTGTGAAAATGTTGCCCCGTAGGTCCCTTTTATATCTTTTCCCTCTCATTCTAAACCTACGCCCTCTAGTTCTGGACTCCCCAACCCTATCCATTACCCTCATAATTTTGTAAACCTCTATAAGGTCGCTCCAGGGAGAACTGCCCCAGCCTGTTCAGCCTCTCCCTAAAGCACAAATCCTCCAACCCTGGCAACATCCTTGTAAATCTTTTCTGAACCCTTTCAAGTTTCACAACATCTTTCCGATAGGAAGGAGACCAGAATTACACACAATATTCCAACAGTGGCCTAACCAATGTCCTGTACAGCCACAACATAACCTTCCAAATCCTGGACTCATTAATCTGACCAATACAGGAAAGCATACTAAATGCCTTCTTCACTATCCTATCTAAACTCCATCTGCCACTTCTCAGCCCATTGGCCCATCTGGTCAAGATCCTGTTGTAATCTGAGGTAACCCTCTACACCTCCAATTTTTGTGCCATCTGCAAATTTACAAACTGTGCCTTTTATACTCGCATCCAAATCATTTATGTAAATGACAAAAAGTAGAGGACCCAGCACCAATCCTTGTGGCACTTCACTGAGCACAGGCCTCCACCACCACCCTCTGTCTTCGACCTTTGAGCCAGTTCTGTATCCAAATGACTAGTTCTCCCTGTATTCCATGAGATCTAACCTTGCTAACCAGTCTCCCATGGGGAACCTTGTCAAATGCCTTACTGAAGGCCATACAGATCACGACCACCGCTCTGCCCTCTTCAATCCTCTTTGTTACTTCCTCAAAAAAGTCAATAAATTTGTGAGACATGATTTCCCACGCACAAAGCCATGTTGACTATCCCTAATCAGTCCTTGCCTTTCTAAATACATGTACATCCTGTCCCTCAGGATTCCCTCCAACAACTTGCCCACCACCAACGTCAGGCTCACTGGTCTATAGTTCCCTGGCTTATCCTTACCACCCTTCTTAAACAGTGGCACCACGTTAGCCAACCTCCAGTCTTCTGGCAGCTCACCTCTGACTATCAATGATACAAATATCTCAACAAGAGGCCCAGCAATCACTTCTCTAGCTTCTCACAGAGTGCTCAGGTACACCTGATCAGGTCCTGGGGATTTATCCACCTTTACCCATTTCAAGACATCCAACACTTCCTCCTTTGTAATCTGGACATTTTGCGAGATGTCACCATCTATTTCCCTTCAGTCTATATCTTCCAAATCCTTTTCCACAGTAAATACTGATGCAAAATACTCATTTAGTATCTCCTCCATTTTCTGCGGCTCCACACAAAGGCCGCCTTGCTCATCTTTGAGGCGCCCTATTCTCTCCCTAGTTACCCTCTTGTCCTTAATGTACTTGTAAAAACCCTTTGGATTCTTCTTAATTCAATTTGCCAAAGCTATCTCATGTCCCCTTTTTGCCCTCCTGATTTCCCTCTTAAGTATACTCCTACTTTTTTAAGTATTCACTCGATCTATCCTGTCTATATTTTATATATGCTTCCTTCTTTTTCTTAACCAAACCCTCAATATCTTTAGTCATCCAGCATTCCCTATACCTACCAGC
>NC_057712.1:22807447-22851608 GCF_004010195.1 Chiloscyllium plagiosum | reverse complement strand
CAGCTTTCAAAAGTTCTTGCCTAATACCGTCAAAATTGGCCTTTCTCCAATTTAGAACTTCAACTTTTAGAATTGGTCTATCCTTTTCCATCATTATTTTAAATCTAATAGAATTATGGTCGCTGGCCCCAAAGTGCTCCCCAACTGACACCTCAGTCACCTGCCTGCCTTATTTCCCAAGAATAGGACAAGTTTTGCACCTTCTCTAGTAGGTACATCCACATACTAAATCAGAAAATTGTCTTGTACACACTTAACAAATTCCTCTCTATTTAAACCCTTAACAATATGGCAGTCCCAGTCTATGTTTGGAAAGTTAAAATCTCCTACCTTAACCATCCTATTATTCTTACAGATAGCTGAGATCTCCTTACAAGTTTGTTTCTCAATTTCCCTCTGACTATTAGGGGGACTATAATACAATCCCAATAAGGTTATCATCCCTTTCTTATTTCTCAGTTCCCCCCAAATAACTTTCCTGGATGTATTTCCGGGAATATCCTCCCTCAGCACAGCTGTAATGCTATCCCTTATCAAAAATGCCACTCGCCCTCCTCTCTTGCCTCCCTTTCTATCCTTCCTGTTTTATTTGTATCTTGGAACATTAAGCTGCCAGTCCTGCCCATCCCTGAGCCATGTTTCTGTAAATGCTATGATATCCCAGTCCCATGTTCCTAACCATGCCCTGAGTTCATCTCCCTTCCCTGTTAGGCCCCTTGCATTGAAATAAATGCAGTTTAATTGATTAGTCCTACCTTGTCCCTGCCTGCGCTGACTGTTTGACTCACTTCTGTTCTCAACCGTACCAGTCTCAGATTGACCTCTTCCTCACTACCTCCCTGGGTTCCTCACCCATCTTAGTAGTTTAAATCCTCCCGAGCTGCTCTAGCAAATTTCCCTGGCAGTATATTAGTCCCCTTCCAAATTAGGTGCAATCCGTCCTTCTTGTACAGATCACTTCTACCCCAAAAGAGATTCCAATGATCCAAAAATGTGAATCCTTCTCCCATGCACCAGTTTCTCAGCCATGCATTCATCTGCTCTATCCTCCTATTCCTGCCCTCACTAGCTCATAGCACCGGGAGTAATCCAGATATTACTACTCTCTAGGACCTCCTTTTTAAATTTCTCCCTAACTCCCTGCAATCTCCCTTTAGGATCTCAACCTTTTCCCTTCCTGTGTCATTGGTTCCAGTGTGGACAATGACCTCTTGCTGGTCCCTCTCCCCCGTGAGACCATTCTGCACCCTCTCTGAGACATCTTTGATCCTGGCACCAGGCAAACAACACACCATTCTGCTTTTTCTCTGCTGGCCACAGAAACGTCTGTCAAAACCTCGGACTACAGAATCCCCTAACACAATTGATCTCTTGGAACCCGACGTACCCCTCGTTGCATTAGAGCCAGTCTCAATACCAGAAACTTGGCTGTTCGTGCTACGTTGCCCTGAGAATCCATCACCCCCTACATTTTCCAAAACAGCATACCTCTTTGAAATGGATATATCCATAAAAGACTCCTGCACTACCTGCCTACCTCTATTACCTTTCCTGGAGTTAACCCATCTATGTGACTGGATCTGAGATTTCCCCCCTTCCTATAACTGCCATCCATCACATACTGTTGCTGTTGCAAATTCCTCATTGCTTCTAACTGTCTCTCCAACCAATCCATTCGATCTGATAAGATTCGCAGCCAACAGCATTTATGGCAGATATAATCCGCAGTAACCCTTAAACTCGCTTTAAACTCCCACATCTGACAAGAAGTACATATCTCTCTATTAAAGGCCATTTTTTCTCCTTCACAATTTTTGATTAGATTAGATTACTTACAGTGTGGAAATAGGCCCTTCGGCCCAACAAGTCCACACCGACCCTCGAAAGAGCAACCCACCCAGACCCATTCCCCTGCATTTTCCCCTTCACCTAACACTACAGGCAATTTAGCGTGGCTAATTTACCTAACCTAATCTTTGGACTGTGGGAGGAAACCAGAGCACCCGGAGGAAACCCATGCAGACACGGGGAGAATGTGCAAACTCCACACAGACAGTTGCCCGAGGTGGGAATTGAACCCGGGTCTCTGGCGCTATGAGGGAGCAGTGCTAACCACTGTGCCTCCATGCTGCCCCTAATCTACAGACCCAGAAATTAACACTGTCTTATTTCTCTACAAACACTGCCCCAGGTTAAATTAATAGTTATGGCTTATATTTTAAGTTTAATCAAGAGACATATCTCCAAAAACATATAATCAAGAAAGAACCCACTCTACTCACTACTGCAGATTCTCTGTAGGCCTCACTTAAAACAGCAATTAACTTATCTGATTCTGTGCTGTGAACTTCACCCAACAGTTCCTCCAAGATCAGTTGTGAATTTCACTGTTTGTTAATTTTCCCAGATGCACTCCGATGTCCAACGATACATGAATTCAAACAGCAAAGGCAGTAACTGTGCAGGTTCTCTCTTTCTCTCTCTCCTGCAATGACCTCACCATTTGCTTCCTTTGTCTGTTCTTTTTCCTTTTAAAACTGTTATTTTAACTTTTTTTTCCAAAGTTCCAAAACAATGCAACAGCATATAAAACAGTAATTGCTGTTCCTGGAATTCCAGAAAATCACCTCCAAAAACTAAAATACCTCAAAAAAGGAGCAGCTGTTACAGCCAGAAATTTTTCCCGTCCTCCATCTTGGATTACCCAGAATCCATTAGAGTGGGGATACCTGCACAATCTTCTGTACCATTTGTGACTCCTCAGATTCTGAATCAGTCCATGTCTAAACTCAGTAATATCTGAACAATATCCAGATTTCGTTGACAACTGGCAATTAACATTTGCACCACACAAAAGCCGGGCAATGACCATCTCCAACAAGTGAGAATCTAACCATCACTGGTGATGGCATTATCAATGACATTATCATCACTGAACCTCACTATCAACATCTCGGTGGTTACCACTAGTCCAGTTTGTTTTCTGATTTGGAAAAGCTGGCGTTGGACTGGGGTGTACAAGGTTAAAAATCACACTGGTGTTGTGTGATTTTTAACTTTGGTTTCTGGTCAGTCACATATATACTGTGACTGCAAGTGAAGATTGGAGGCTAGCAATACCATAGTGAGTGACTCCCTAAAGCCCGTCAATTACTGATAAGGCACATGTCAAGTATTTGATAAAATACTCCCCACTTGCCTGGATGTGTACAGCTCCAAAAATACTCAAGAAGCTTGATACTATCTGAGACAAAGCAGTCCACCTGATTGGTTCGACATCCATTCCCTCTACAACCAACACTCAGTAACTGTAGTGTAAGTCACTTACAAGATGCACTGCAGGAATTCACCAAAGCTCCTGAGAGAGCACCTTCCAAATCCACAACCACTTCCACCTAGAGAGACAGGGCAGGTATCAATTGAGTTCGCTGCTGTCCTTTGTCTGTGATTGGGTAGGTAACGATCCAAACTTAATATGACTGGATATTGAGGCCTCCCAGGCAAGTGCCCTCTTATTAACCTGTTGTTCATGGATGAGGACAGTTATGGACCACTGCCGGAACCCCATTGTCATTAGTACAGTCAAGGCATGGAGGGCAATGCGTCAGAGTGAGGGTTGTTTATCCAAGACTTCACCACCTATGCCTATAGTTGGCATGCCAGGGTTCTGACCAGGGATGATGGACTCAGGGTTCAAACTATGCGCAGCGAGAGGAGTTTCTAGTTTGGGAGACATGTTTGAGGGGGAGGTTATGATGTCTTTTGAGCAACTGAGCCACAAATATGGGTTGCCCAGCAGAGACCTTTTCCATTTTTTTCAGGTTAGGGATTTCATCCAAAAGACTATGCTTCTTACTTAGCCCGATAAGCCTAATAAAGAGAGGTTGTTGCTACGTTCCACAAGCACCCTTTCAGTTAGTGCCCTCTATCACCTGCTGGGTGGCAGGGCCTGGCAGGATATTAACCGGTTATGTGAGGTCTGGGAGTAAGAGCTAGGAGTGGAGATCTCTTCTGAAACATGGGAGAACGTATGGGAGAATGCTCAAAAGATCTCAATCTGTAATAGGACATGCGCTATGTAGTTAAAAGTTCTGCACAGGGCTCATCTGGCACCAGACCATCTGGCGAAGTTTAAAAAAGGGGCATCTTCAGTGTGCCCCAAATGTAAAATAAGTGTAGGTACTCTTACCCATTGCTTCTGGATATGCCACAGGCTCTGTGTTTACTGGAGCGCTGTGGCGGGAGAGATAGGGAGGGTTTTGGGGACTGAAGTCAAAGTAGACCCGATATCTCTCCTTTTAGGTCTACCAAATTTACCATCTATAGACAGGCCTGGGAAGAAACTATTTGAATATTCTTGCATACTGTGCACGGAAGAATATTCTGATGAACTGGGTGTCGGAGAACCCGCCGGGCTTGCTGGGATGGCAGAAATTAATTATGGAGCACATTCCCTTGGACTTTTTTACAAATATGATGCACCACACAACAGACCATTTTTAGAAGATATGGCAGCCCTACTTGAGTTATTTGGATATAGATTTGTCAGTTACTTTAACTAGGGCATTTGTTTAACTCGCTTCCTGAAGAAGGGCTTATGCCCGAAACGTCGATTCTCCTGTTCCCTGGATGCTGCCTGACCTGCTGCGCTTTTCCAGCAACACATTTTCAGCTCTGATCTCCAGCATCTGCAGACCTCACTTTCTCCATTTGTTTAACTAGGATGGCTAGGTTTGTCAAGCCCTGAAGGGGGTCTCCTGAGTTAATATGGGCATATATACAATGCTCCCCTTCCTCTGTTTTGGGGCTTTGCGCCGAGCATAGCTGTTCTGTATTTTGTGTTTTTTTTTTTGTTTTTTTGGCTTTTCTTTTTCTTTTATTATACTGATATTTGTTATAAAATTATTGAAAAATACAATCAATATGTTTGTAAAGTTTAAAAAATTTGCTCATAAATATATTTTCCAAAAAAAAACAGGGCAGCAAATACCTGGGAAGATCCATCAGCTGCAAGTTCCCCTCCAAGTCATACACCATCCTGATTTGGGAATATATTGCCATTATCACTAGGTCGAAATCCTGGAACTCCCTCCCTAACAGCACTATGGGTCAATCTACAGCGCACGGACTGCAGCGGTTCAAGAAAGCAGCTCACCACCACCTCTCACAGGCAAATAGGTGTGGGCAATAAATGCTGGTTGAGCCAGTGACACCTACATTCCATCTATTAATTAAAACAAAAGGCTAAAAGAAATACACATACTGATGTTGCTTTATTAGGAATCCAGTCTCACAAATGGTCAGGCTTTCCAATCAGCTCAGTCAGGACGAAAAAAAGACCTGTTAGTTTGACAATCCCTAAACCAGCAAGAGCTGTGGGGAAATGTGGCTCAAAAAGAAAACATCTAAAAGCAAAAAAAAAACTGCTGGAAGCTTCGGGTTTGGAAGTTCTATGTGATTGCTGTGAAAGAATCTAGAAAGCAGCATCAAGAAAGCTCTAGAAACCAATAACAACTGTGCCAAATAAACAAAGAACACTAATATGGGCAACACTGTGTTAAGTGGTTAGCACTGCTGCCTCACAGCACTAGGATCTCCAGGTTCAATTCCAGCCTGGGTTGACTGTCTGTGTGGAGTTTGCACATTCTCCCTGTGTCTGCGTGGGTTTCCTCCGGGTGCTCCGGTTTCCTCCCACATTCCAAAGATGTGCAGGCCTGGTGAATTGGCTACGCTAAATAGCCCATAGTATTAGGTGCTGTAGTCAGAGGGAAATGGGTCTGGGTGGGTTACTCTTTGGAGGGTCGGTGTGGACTGGTTGGGCCGAAGGGCCTCTTTCCACACTGTAGGGAATCTAATCTAAAAGTGACTGAGGTTTGACTATTTGTTGTCGAGGGTAAAATGGTTGAATCTTTATTTCTGGCATTTGAAACAAGACTATTTCAACTAGTTCCTATATAATGTAATTTGGTCTGTATGTAATGAAATTTTGTTGTAATGACATTTGTTAAAAGCACATTGGCAGCCAGTTGTAAATACTTGCAATGACTGACACAATGATAGACCGATAGCAAATATAAAACTTATCTTCCCAAGTTTCATTCTAGAATCTGACTTGCCCTTATTAACATCAGCTGAGATAATATCATGACAGCAAGCCAGAAGGCACATCGGTTAAATATTATACTTTCAGTCCAAAAATACCCATTTTTATACAAGAAACTTGTATATATTTTTATTTGCATTGAGTTCCCCAAGTTACCCACTACATACACAACAGTTCTCATACATTATCAGTTTATTTTCCCCTTTTGTCTTTGCACATGCATTGCACTTAGCCTTTAAACCATTGCAGTATCCAAGTAGTACATGTGCACAGTTCATCTCATTGATGTTCCTTCTCCGAGGAGTGTTGTTTCCATGGCATGCCGTTGTTATGGTACCAGTAATTGTAACATATCCATTACTGAGGTGCTGTAGACCTCTGGGTTGAATGGTTGATCTGTGGTCTGCGCAGACAATGAGGTGACACCTTCCTGATTGGCTTCCTGTGTTTTGAGGAACAGTTTTGAGTTGTGTTTTCATGCTCACGTTAGTTATGGTATCTCTGCTCTTTTACTTCCACAGCACTTCATTGAGGTGACAACTTTGCTACTCAAGTCTAAAGTTACTGCTTGGGCTGACTCTTGTGAGAGCACTGCAAATTTGACTTGTGACTGGCAATGCTCAGGTTTGGCAATGGTTTAGGAGAAAGTGAGGACTGCAGATGCTGGAGATCAGAGCTGAAAAATGTGTTGCTGGAAAAGCGCAGCAGGTCAGGCAGCATCCAAGGAGCAGGAAAATTGACATTTCGGGCATAAGCCCTTCTTCAGGAATGAGGCAATGGTTTGGTAATATTGTCAAAATGCACTTTGGCTTCCTGACAGTTCACTTTGGTTTTGTCACTCACAGCTATTATACTTCTGGCTTCAGTAACCTTTTTTTTGTCATTGGAACATGAGTTTGGCTATGGCATGACATGCCTTCAGTCAATGCAATTCTCCACTCAAGGATTGCCATGCATTTAACTGTGCTGGATTTGCGCAATTTCTTAATGATTACTTTGAATGGAACAGAACAGGATAGGATAGAATAGCCTTTATTGTCAAGTGTATTTGAATGAGTAAAGTGAAAAGCCTCTCGGTGCTATCTTAGGTACAGCGTACCTAGGTAGAGATACTTTGAGTGTTGTTACAGAGTAAAAGAAAAGGTTAGCATGGGAACTGAGTTTAAAAAGTCCAGAATCATAATAGAAGTGACCATAAGTAGTGAAGTTCCAGCCCTCTCCAACATGAGTCCCTGCCCACCAGCCCCAGAGTACGAGGCTATACTGCCTCCATGTGGCAGCCTCTGTCTAGGACTCATTCGGCTGCTGCTTTGGTCTCTGCCCGTTCCACCACCACTCTCGGAATCGGCCCACTCACTCTGTCTCCACTGCAGGGTCCGGCCCACATGTTGTGCTCCTGCCTAGGCTCCAGCAATGACCCATCTCCCTCCACTCCACCCTCCAGGTAGGGCAGGGCAGTCAAACGTTGTGGGGGGGGAGGGTGAGGGGAAGAAAAAGATATAAAGAGGCAGAAAAAAAGAAAAAGGAGAGCAGAGGAGCTCCGACTTGACCAGGTCACTGCCACCTCAGCCTTTCCACTTGACTGTCAGTGGTACGGAGATGATGTACTGCGTTGTACTTCCCCATCAGAGAGAGTTGAATCAGTCACTTGTTGTATCATTCATCACAATCTCGGAAATGCAAAACAGCTGAAGTGTGCTTTCAGGTATTCAACAATCTTACCAAAAGTTCTTGAAGTCAGTTGATCCCCTCCCAGTTATTAGAACACTCATCAACAGTGACAAGGTAATTAGTTGCTACGAGAGTGAAGAGATCCACTCGCAGCTCACTGTCTGAGATGTCATGTTGCATCAGACGCTTTCTAGCTTGTTAGCTTGGTATTCATTACAAAAAATGCACTGGCTGATGTGGTCATTGATTTTGGTACATAGTGGCCAGTAGAGCACATCTCTTTGTCTTTCTCTGACTCAATTCCTTGGTGGCTTGATTGAATGTGTTTTAGGAACTCTCAGCTCCCGAGTGATAACAACTCTACTTCCCTTGTACAATATGTTATCAGGGTTGAAACTGTTCTAAAGATTTAGAAATTCCAAACAGCACTCAACCATCTGTACCGCCTAACTAAGAACCCAGAATATAAAATGGGGAAAGATGTTGCTTTCATTCAGCTTCCCATGCCAGTAACCATCCTTCACACCCAGGATGGTGAATATTTTGCCTTTGCAAGTTGTGGCAAAATTCCCACAATGGTAAGCATGGGGCTGTGAGATCTCTTTAGAGCTTTAGGTTGATGCATACTCTCAGCTTTCCAAGTCGTTTGTCTGCTACCATGCTGATAATCCATTCTGTTAGAGTTCTGTCACTCTTTTGATTACTTCCTTCTTTTTGAGGCCTATCTTGCTTTTCAGGTTAGCCTCAAGGGCAGCTGGAACTTTCCTCAACAGATGCTAAATTGGTCTTACACTCTCACTGACTTCAAGATGACATCCACAGTGTGTTTACAGGTTTACAATAACATCATGTTGCACTCCTCCAGGACAGAGTTCCGTGGTCAATGATTTAATGTGCTGTGACACATTACAAATCTCTTTGGCACAGTGAGACTTTCAGTTCAACCTTCAGTCAGGCTCCAGCTGAGAGGAGTAGTTTTTTGCTTATTGTCTCTAATTTGGAAATTTCAGATCTTCATTTCTGTTATTCATTAGGCTCTGAATAATTTGACCTCTCGTCATGAGGACAGCGCCATCACATGGTCTCAACCTTAATTTCAAGAGTTCATCACATAAAGAACTTTACAGTTTTCTGAAGGTCCTGATGATGCACTGATGTCTATCTTCTACTGATATAATGTTCTTCTTTTGTAGTAATTATTCCAACACTCACAAACCATGTGTCACCTATGGACCTGACTGAACTAACGCGTTGTATGATGTAGGGTAAGTCAGAATCCTTGGTTGAAAGCCTGCCACTGGCCAGTTGTACCTGATTTTGATGCTGCCTTCTAGCTCTACAGCTGTCCACAACATGATGTGGCTTCCTGCAAAGCTTTATCCATGCTGGACATGCCTGTTTTCCCTTGATGTCCAAGTATTTGCATATTGTCCATGATCATTTTGCCCTTTCGGCCTGGAATGTCTATCAGCATTTCATGAGGCCTACTCTGTTCTGCCATGCTTAAGGTATAGCTGCTGATTTTTACCCTCAACACTTCCCACACATCAATCACTTTCCTTAGTGCAAGTTTCTCCTCCCTCAGTAGATTTGCTCTCGCTGGAAAATCTTTTACGTTTAATACAATCCTGTCTACAACTAGATCACCTTTTAATTCAAATTCACAGGATTCTGTCAACTGTATTGATATGACCATATATTGATCAGTGGACTCATTCTCAATATAGCCTAGCATTGAATGCATATTGTTTACATATTACATTCATTTTAGATTCAAAATAAACCTTCAAGGCTTTCAAAATTTCCACAGTCTGTCCTTTCTCCCCTGTTCTCTTCAGAGATTCAGGGTGGAATACACTTTAAACAGTCTTTCCCTAGCCGTGGTAAAAGGGAAGCTACTTACAACTTCTCTAGCTTAAGTAGATCTTTTCTAATTACATAATTTTGCCACTGCAAGTGGATAAACTGTCGGTTCAACAGTTCATAAGAAAGGTTGCAGCCATTGTGTCTTACCGGATGTTTCAGTTGTGGCCTTATTCTTTGTTCCTCTCTGGTTTTTGTCAGGGGCTTTGATCAGCTTTCACAGTTCTGAATATTCCCGTATCTCTCCTGTAGTACAGCTTTCCAACTCAACTCAATCTCAACTCTACTCCTGACACCACGTTCCGTATTCAATCCAGTACCATGTTGCCTTTTTTGTGTATTTATTGAAACTGGCTCCAATGTGAATGCCCATAGTTGGTGCTTCGTGATAGAAGTCATATGACTACAGCAAGCGAAGCGGCATTACGGTCCAGTGTTGCAATCGTGTCCCAAACAAAAAGGGTCGATTGCTCAGAAGAAGTTGAGCAGATTGGGAGCAATGGAGTTCAGAAAAATTTAAGGTGATCTTATTGTCAAAAGATTCTAAGAGGGATTGATGGGATCAGTACTATGACAGTGTATCCCCTCATGAGAAAATCTGGAACTAGGTACATAGTTTCAAAATGGAGGTGCCCACTGAAATGAGATTTCTTCTCTTAGACAGTCGTTAATCTTTGTAATTTCCTCTCCCAGATAGCAGTGGAGGCTGAGTCACTGAATATACTCAAGGCTGAATTAGACAGTTTCTTAATCTGAAAAGCAGGCAAGGAAATGGAGTTAAAGGCCCAAAACAGATTAAACATAATTTACTGAGCAGCAGAGCAAACTCAGAGCAACTCATTTCTTATGTTCTAACTCCAAGCCTGTTTAAAATGACACTGTCTCCTTTTATCAAACAAAAGTAATTGATTTTAAATAATATATTTATATCCAGCTGACATGTCTGAGCATTGACTAACTGTACCACTTTGATCATATATCAACTAAAAAGGCAGGAAAATTTAAATTGACCAACACAAATTTTGGAATCCAGCAAAAGAAGGATGGATTTATTTTTGATCCTCCGCATTCATGAAGCTTGCAAGGAATGTGTTCAATTATTCTGACTGCAGTCAATGTTGGTCTGTGGCAAGCTGAATCTCTATTTGGAATAGCAGCACTGCTGTGGGAGTGAACAGTAGGGGATCCTCGATTCCATGAATTTCAAAAACAGGACCATCTCCTTATTCTCCTCCAAACCTCCATTCATATTTTGCCGAAAGAAAATTTCATGTCAGCATGCACGTTACTGTTTAGAATCAGCCTTAATAAAACATGAACCATTTAAATGATTAGTTACCTTACACAGTTCAAAGAAATACCAGACCCTCTGTATTAGCAGGACATTTTCAATCTTGAATTCCCTAGTTAAAATGATAAGAAAAATACATTATACTTAGATCAGTAGGGCTGCTGAAATAAGTGCAGTTCCGATGTCATGGTCAAGCTGTTGAAAAGTCTTTATCAGGGATTAGGTAAATGTAAGTGAGGAACCTGCAGCTAAACCATTTGGTATCCTCTGAAATTAACAATAGAAGACTGAACTGTGGCACAGCTATTATCAGTACAGTTGTCAAATGGTCTACAGCAGGAAAATTATTTTCCTCCTTAATCAAAACATTGCTCAATCCTGACACTCGCTGTGAAGTCACAGTGTGCCTCCATGCAGACTTTCCTTGTACTAATTCAAATTGGCTGGAGGTTAATAAGGTTTTAAAAATGTATGTCCTTGGGAAATGGGTATTGAAGAAATGAGAAGCTGTATCAGTACTGGGGAAAATTGGGACCTGTGCCAATTTGGATGGGTATGTCCTGAACCATGCTGGTGCCAGTGCTCTGATGAGTCATGTCAGGGTAAAGCCAGTTTTAATAAAAGAGATGGCGAGGAGAGGAGAAGGGATCATATAGGAGAAAATGTTATAAACCAAAGGGAGACAATGAGGTAACAGAGAGGGCAGGGATCTGGGTGGATAATCGCAACCTAGCGACAAGGATGCCTCCTCTGACATAGCTCTTTGATATGCGGGAAGGGACTATTCAGCCACTATCTCCCACCAACAGAGGATGGGATATACTGAAAGACAG
This sequence comes from Chiloscyllium plagiosum, assembly GCF_004010195.1. Classification (NCBI taxonomy): domain Eukaryota; kingdom Metazoa; phylum Chordata; class Chondrichthyes; order Orectolobiformes; family Hemiscylliidae; genus Chiloscyllium; species Chiloscyllium plagiosum. The sequence goes on along the minus strand of NC_057712.1, from coordinate 22,839,847 downwards.
GAGCAACTTGAATTTTCAATACTTTGAGCACAGATCCACCCAAATGGGGCCTTAATTCAAACTAGCACTTGAGGCTTATCCCTTCTGTGCATTATCAAAGTCAAGGTGGTGTCAGCTAATAATAACTGTGTGAGTATAGATTCATCTTGTCAACACCCACCTCCTCCAGAGGGGTAGAAGTGAAGTGTTCAGGTGGAGCAAGATGGCACAACATGCGCAATAATAGCAGCAAATTAGTCTACCTTACAAGGGCATTTAGGAAGTGAGTTGAGGAGAATGCAGTAGATGAGACACAGACACAAAGGCCAGAATCATCCAATGGTGACAGATCAGGATCCAAATGTGGGTATTATTCAAAAAGCATGGACTACACAGTCACCTCACAACCCTGACACCTCTGGAAGAGTTTCATATTGTCAAAACAGCTGACAGCGGATAGGGCATGGAGTGGGCAATCCACTCGCTGCCAGTTAAAGGGCACATGCAGTGGGGAATGTTAAATTTCAACCTTTATTTCAGTGGACTCAAAGGCACTGGTTTCTCTCTGTGCCCAGCTCTCAGGTTCATTGAGGGGGCATTTGAAATTTTACTTTTATTTGTTAAAAACAAAAGCCTCATGGGTGAACTGGCATCAGATCTCATCTATATCTGAATGAATACCAAAGGCCACTTGTCTCCAAGCTCCAGCTTCCAACCTTTGAAGGAGCTGCCTGCCCTCATTGTCCCCATTATGGCTGGCATCAGTCTTTGTCATTGGTACTAATTGAGAAGCCCCTGCCTCATGTAGCTGCTCAGTGCATCTAATTTGGGCCCAGAGTTGTTCTCCTGGCTAATTAGGTTGTTTAAATTTAAAGCACAGGCTCGGGACTTGGGGTCCTCTTGGGTACTGTGTGATGATGCTATGGCTTTAAGACGTGTATTTTGTCCTGATTCAAAGACAGAGGTGACGAACTGTCTATTCGAATTCAATAAAGGAAACAGCTTGTAAGGCCTTGTTTTTATTTTAAGTTGGAACAACAGAAACAGCCCTAAATGGGTGGGGTCAAGCTACCACAGAACCAGGAATTTTTTTTTTTCAGTTTCACTTTTCAGTAGCAGCTTCTGAAGTCTTGGAGCTGGATGTGGAAACTGTTTTTCCTCTCTCTGTTACAGCTAAAAGCTGGGGGTTCTCTTCCTGCTGCGAGAATTGCATGTGAGACAATCTATTTTACTGAATTTGCCTTTACAAAGGGTATGTTTATGGAGCGTTACTATCTTGGTGGTTAATTAGTAGCAGTTAATGTATCTACTATTTTGTTAAGCATTTCAATAAAGTTACACTTATGCCAGTTATTTTCTTTTATTTTGTCTATTTTTACGTGACAGTTAAAATACAAAGTGTGTTTTGCTTAGTGTCCAGTAGTTTGACCAATTGATTTGCATTTGCAAGGCAACACCTTGCACTTACATTTAAAAGAAGAAAAAGTTAGGTTCTAGTCCTTCTTCTGAATATATTTTGAGGGGTTTGGTCTGGTCCATCATCACTGGGCTCCTCAGCCCACTTTGCAACTCTGGCCCAAGGTACCAAAAGGAGGAGGCAGCTGGACAGAAAGAAGCCACTGGTGGAGAGTGTGGAGATCCTGATAAGACAGATAGATGGTGGCATTTAAGTCACTGCATATTTAGAGAACCTCATTTATGTGATTTTAATGTTGTTCTATTTCAACTTATTTATCAACTCTGTGTAGTGCAACTACTTTTGTTCCTCTGCTGTATCCAAGAATTGTACCAAAGTATTTGGACCTAAGATGTCGCTATAAGAAGGCAGACAGTGTAAAAGCTTTCCACTGTACTCCTACAATGGAGTACTTGTGACAATAAAGGATATTGTATTGAATTGTATTAAGGAAATACATCGCTGTTTGGCTGACAATTAGGTTGTTATTACAGTATAGGTGTATAGCAGAGCATCGGAAAGATAGAGGAAAGATAGCTTACAGCAAGTTCACTGAGGTAACTAGTAAAAGATATACTGTATATGAGAGAGAAAACAGAACAACTCTCACAGCTAGAACAAATTCTTATTCAACTAAATCCTATTGCTCTTGAACAATGATTCCGAAGGTAATACATTATAACATCCTGTTCTGACTGGTCCCTGTTGTGCATAAAGCTATGGAGAATATAACCAATGCAGTCTGTTCAAAATATCACACTGACAATGTAGAATATATGTGAATTGTCAAAATGTTAAAACATTCACTTCACATCAAAGTGCTTCACAATGAATCTGGTTTACATCAAGCAGTCTCTATATCAGGTCAGAAAAGTTGCTGCTATGAACCATGACTGAGAGGATATCTTGGTCTCTTAGAAGCCTAAGTACTTTTTTTCTTCCATAGGTCAAACAAAGACTGAATGATGGATTGCTTCAAAAATGACAACATAACAGCTGCCAGGAATGCTGACATTGACCTACATGATCCTGTGCAGGTCTGGGCTGGCTGTCCATAAACAAAATGATTGTCCTATCAGTTTATTAATGCTCCACTGTAGTGTGAAGATGTAATTAGAGCTCTAAAGCTGCAATCAATACCTTGATCCTTAAAGAAGTCCAGCCACTTGCCCTTGAGCCTATTAACGCCCTTAGGTGACCAATTAATGGTTGCTCAAGGGTCAGATCCCAGCCCTATAGGAAGTGGTTATGAATGGGGGACGACAGCATTTGCGAAGCCTGCCAGTTTTAATAGGTTTTAGGTAAAAAGGGGGAACCTCCTTTGCCGGTACCCTGGACCTATCTAGGCATCCCCTCTAGTGGTCATCCTTTTTAATGTTCCTCCAGTCTCTTGAACTTGCCCCCACAACCCACATCCCACTCATACCCATTACTGAGACCTCCAATGACAACTTAACTGAGCTCCTCAGTGTGGTGAGATTGCCTGTAGCTGCAGCAGATGCCAGTGCTTTTGGTTGGCATCCTGTGACGACAAAGACGTTGGCCACTCTGAGTTATGGAGTTACTCCCGAAAAAGGAGTAGAAATCTCACCTTTAAGTAATTACTGCTGTATTGAGTGTTACATTGCTGTAGGGCAGGCATCAAAATGTGAAGATTCACAATATTTTAGTTTTAATATTTAGAAATGTGGGTTTTAAAGTAAAGAAACAATGTAGTTTTAGTTATATTTCTATGTTAGATGTGCTGAAAAGGGAAAGGCATAGTTTTGCTTCAGTGTGTTGGTTGTTGGATCCATGTATTTTTAATGCGGCTTTGAAGCCTTGAAGTGGAATTCAAGGTGAACAGTTCACTGCATCAGGAGGAAAAATAAACTGCTATAGCTGAGCAACCAGGTCCTGTATTACAGAAAAACAGAACCATTCAGCAGGTCAGGCAGTATGAGCAGGCTCTGTTAAAGTGAAAAGGCATTGTTAGGGCATCAGACTCATAACAGTCAAATCAGGGGAAAACATTGAGTAGCTCAGAGGAAAACTCCAGAAACATTAAAAAAAACTGCTGGAAGCTGAGGGAAAAGTCATGTGTTTGCCCGTGAAAGTATTTAGAAGTCAATAAGACGAAAGCCCCAAAAATGAAGTATAGCCTTGAGCACTGAACCAAGTACTTTAAACAGGAGACAGGGTGACACTATACTAAGTTTTGACTATCTATAAGGTTGCTGTTAAGGACAATATAATTGAATGTTTATTTCTGGATGTTGTGATAAGACAGTTTTTAAAATTATTCTGTGTAATAAAGCAAAGTTCTTTCTTCTCTGTTGTATTATTATGCTCTTGTTTCACAAGTCCATTGCCAGCGTCTTGTGAATACGTTCAATGACTAACACCATGATAAACGTGTAGCAAAAATAAAACTTATGGTCTATCATTCCAGTTTCCCTTTGGGATCTGACTTGTCCACTATTGCTATCAGCTCGGCTCCTAACAGGGAGCAATGGTGGAGCCCATGCCCTGATGTTTTACCAGAAAGGGAATGGGGGTTGGTACATTGACTGCTATACTCAATAAAATCCAGCCGGCTGTCTGACCTCTCAATGGCGGAATCTTCACTAACAGATGCAGGTTGGAGAGTCTTTGGCAAGGCCCTCAAAGGCTCCAAAGCCCAAATTGGCTAAGAGTGTGCAGGCAGTCAGAACAAAGGTCTAAGCAGCTTCCCTCAAGCACTGTTGGAGTCACAGCAATAGTACCATTTAGAAGGGGTAGGAAAATGCAGCGTAAAGACTTAGAATTGTACAAACACTTGCAGTTGGGTGGTTTATACATTATTGGATTGACTGACTGGGGTGGAGAGGGGATGGGGTGACAAGTGGCGTTAGCATATGGCTGACAGCTGGGAACACACTCCTGCTGGTGAATCAGCATCATTCCAGGCTCCTTGGTTGATCTACATTGAAGGATGCTTGAAATGTTATTTCAACATCCTGCTAACTTGCTTAATTCCATTCTCATTAGACTTGTACGACTGACAGGTTTCATTGCCTGGCTTCTCAGAGGTGACGAGACCTATAGTCTAAGTAGCTCCCCTGAAACCCCAAACTAGCAGCTGGTCATTCTATTTCCTTGGGCAAAAACATCACAGCTGTTCCCTGGAAAAATTGCACAGATCTGCACGTAATTTCTTGTGATTGCACATTTGTTGAACTCTTAGGATAAAAGCTTTTCCGGTTCACCGGCACCCCAGATGATCTGTGTCTGCCTCGTTTGCCATTAGCATGCAGTCAATGACTACTGCCAGAGATAAAAACAAACCCAAGTGCCTGATTATGCTAACTGGCACCATCACAGCAAAGTGTACATAATGGGCTGCCTTGCAAATAGTGTATCAGTCACCAATACTGTGACCAATAGTGAGCCAACTGCGAAACTGTCTCAGAGTCTCTGCAAATCCTTTCAAGAAGCTGGAGGTGCAGAAATTTAGATCAGTGGTCACTTTGATTTTGCAACCAATAAAGCACAGCTACCAGGTTCGCTTGGGAACAGGTCATGTTCTGGCAGTCTAAAAATGTCTGCCCACACGGCAGACATTAGGGTGGCACGGTAGCTCAGTGATTAGCACTACTGCCACCCAGTGCTAGGGACCATGTTCGATTCCCTCCTTGGGTGGAGTTTGCACATTCTCCCCGTGTCTGTGTGGGTTTCCTCCGGATTCTCCCAAAATCCAAAGATGTACAGGTCAGGTGAATTGGCCGCACTAAATTTCCCATAGCATTAGGTGCATTAGTCAGGCATAAGTAAAGGGTAGGGGAATGGGTCTGGGTGGGTTACTCTTCGGAGGATCAATGTGGACTTGTTGGGCTGATGGACCTGTTTCCACACTGTAGGGAATCTAATCTAATCACACCCTGTACGGGACCACAGATATTCAGACCTTTCCAGAAAGCTAACCTCCTGCATGTATATCTTCCTCCTGCAATCCACACCTCCCTGTTCATTCTGTCTCTCTCTCTCTCTCCCCCCTGTGGAGCTGCAGGCCTTTGAAGATACTGTTGCTGCTAATCCTGCTGATTCATCCTGTTCCTGAGCTCCAAGCTACAATAACATAAGCAGTACCCATTCCAGTCTGATAATATCACAAATGCAAAGCAGCCTGCAGATGCACAAACCTAAGCAGTAGAAGTCACCTGCAATAGAAGCGAACTGTCAGGACAATTTCTGTCAGCAAACTCCTTTCAGACAATTAGGCAAGGAAGCAACTGAGAGTTTTCAGCACTGTGGGAATTTTAAATTCTGATTTCTACAGTCCCCTCAATTGCCATTATGGTCTCCCCTTGCATTAACTGGTGACTGGGCCTCCTGTGCACCCACAATTACAGTTGAAATCCCCTTTAAAAAACCGTGCCATCTGAACAATAAGTTAGCAGTTTCTTGCATGCAGCCTGACATACTGCAGAAGTCAGTAGATTCAGTGATTAGATGGTGGGCAAAATAAGGCAGAAGGTGGATAATGCAGAAAAATGTCAACTTGTCCACTTTGGCAGGAAGAAGAGAAAAGCATTGTTGAAATAGAGACAGACTGCAGACCTATGAGGTATACAGGGACCTGGGTGTGCAGGTATATGAATCATGAAGTTAGTATGCAATTAGGAAGGCAACAGGAATGTTGGTGTTTGTAGGAAGGGGAATGGAAATTAAAATAGGGATGTTTTATTGGAGCCATACACAACTCTGGTGAGACCACATCTTATAGACTGCATACAGTTTTAGTCTTGTGTGAAATAAAAGTTAAATTTCATGAGAAACAGTCCAGAGAAGGTTTACTAAACTCAAACCCTGAGATGAAGTGCTTACCTTACTAAGCATCTTGGATAGGTTAGACCTTAACTCACTGGAGTTTAGAACAATGAGAAGTGATTTTTTAAAATTCTTGTACAGGATGTGGGCATCACTGGCAAGGTTGACATGTATTCCCCACTCCTAACTGACCTTATTTTATTAGCTCCCTGGGCTATTTCAGAGGGCAGTTATGATTTAATTGCGCTGTTGCAGATCTGGAGTCACACATATGCTAGAAAAGGTAAGAAGAGCAGATTTTCTTCTCCAGTGAACAGACGGGTTTTTATGACAATCAACAATAATTACACTATTGCTTTCAATTCCGAGTTTTTATTGAACACAATTTTCACCCAGTTGCCTTGATGGGATTTCATGTCACTCGAACATTAGCCTGGATCCCTATGTCATTACCACTATGGCATTACCACAATACCGCCACTTAACTCACTAAACTCAAAATAAATAAATGATCCTTGGGGTGCTTAACAGAGTAGACACTGAGAGAAACTTTCCTGTTATGGAGATAGGAGAATTTTCAAGATGGTGATAGGAGAATTTTCTCTTTCTCTCTCAAAAAGGTAATTAGTATGCGGAATTACCTTTCCCAGGAAGCAGTGGAAGCAGGGACATGAAATTTATTTAAGGCTGAGTTATATTTTTGTTAGACAAGGGAGCAAAGTCAACCAGAAAGTCAAGAGACCACAACAAGATCACCTATAATCCTATTGAATGACAGTACATTTGGCTTAAAGGGCCAACAGATTGCCTGTGCCCCAGTGCCTGGTGTTTAAATGCCTCTTGGGGTTCCATTGCTTTCCTGACTTGTTGTCAATTTTAACATTTCGAATGCCCACTGGCTCCCAAATCAATTCACGTGAAATTAAAACCCCTCTCACAGTGTGAATGAATACAGGTTTGTGCTCAAAGAGAGTTGTCTGATGTTGGAAGATGTATAGCATTGCCTGACCAGAAAGGGAGAAAAATTGAAGTTTCACGCAGCAAATTATTCAATTGACACGGAAAGAACCCCCAAGGCATGTAAACCTACCGCGGGGGTTCAGCGGTCTACATTTTTTCGGTGGCAGTTGGAGTGGGAGGCGCGACAGTGAGGACCAGAGGCCCGACGGGGAGGCAAATTTAATGTATATAAACTTACCTCGTGGAAAGGGGAAGCATACACTGAGCAGGAGCGGACACGGGTCTGCTGGGTAATTGAGGCTTTATATTTTATAGAGTCATAGAGATGTACAGCATAGAAACAGACCCTTCAGTCCAACTTGTCAATGCCGACCAGATATCCCAACCCAATCTAGTCCCACCTGCCAGCACCCAGCCAATATGCCTCCAAACCCCTCCTATTCATATACCCATCCAGATGCCTTTTAAGTGTTGCAATTGTACTAGCATCCACTACTTCCTCTGGCAGCTCATTCCATACAAGTACCACTCTCTGCGTGAAAAGGTTGCCCCTTGGGTCACTTTTATAGCTTTCCCCTCTCACCCTAAACAATGCCCTCTAGTTCTGGGCTCCCCCACCCCAGGGAACAGACTTGGTCTATTTATCCCATCCATGCCCCTTATGATTTTGTAAACCTCTATAAGGTCACCCCTCAGTCTCAGTTACTTTACCCGAAACACTACTCCCATACGTCCGCCTCCTCTAACCAAAAAAATAGTTCTATGCGCCGGATTGGTAATGGACTAGTTTTCGGTTTTTTTTAGTTTTTCAATTGTCTTGTTAGGAATTTAGAATAGTGGGAACGGAGTGTAGGGCATTTGAATGTTCCTCCTGCAGAATGTACGAGGTAAGAGTAAAAGCTTTTTTAGGTATGTGAATGGCAAAAAAATGGTTAAGACTAAAATTGGGTCCTTGAAGACAGAACCAGGGGAATATATTACAGGGAACAAAGAAATGGCAGAAGAATTGAATTGGTACTTCAGATCTGTGTTCACTGGGGAAGACACAAGCAATCTCCCTGAGGTAACAGTGGCTGAAGGACCTGAACTTAAGGGAATTTATATTTGCCAGGAATTGGTGTTGGAGAGACTGTTAGGTCTGAAGGCTGATAAGTCCCCAGGACCTGATGGTCTACATCCCAGGGTACTGAAGGAGATGGCTCGAGAAATCGTGGATATATTGGTGATTATTTTCCAGAGTTCGATAGATTCGGGATCAGTTCCTGCGGATTGGAGAGTGGCTAATGTTGTACCACTTTTTAAGAAAGGTGGGAGAGAGAAAGCAGGAAATTATAGACCAGTTAGTCTGACCTCAGTGGTGGGAAAGATGCTGGAGTCTATTATAAAGGATGAAATTACGACACATCTGGTGTGAGATTACACACTATCCATCTGGATAGTAGTAACAGGATAGGTCAAAGTCAGCATGGATTTATGAAGGGGAAATCATGCTTGACTAATCTTCTGGAATTTTTTGAGGATGTAACTCTGAAGATGGACGAGGGAGATCCAGCAGATGTAGTGTACCTGGACTTTCAGAAAGCTTTGATAAAGTCCCACATAGGAGGTTAGTAAGCAAACTTAGGGCGCATGGCATTGGGGGCAAGGTACTAACTTGGATTGAAAGTTGGTTGGCTGATAGGAAACAAATAGTAGTGATAAACGGCTCCATTTCAGAATGGCAGACAGTGACCTGTGGGGTACCGCAGGGATCAGTGCTGGGACCGCAGCTTTTTACAATATATGTTAATGATATAGAAGATGGTATTAGTAATAACATTAGCAAATTTACTGATGATACTAACCTGGGTGGCAGGGTGAAATGTGAGGACGATGTTAGGAGATTACAGGGTGAGAGGTCAGATGCATGGCAGATGCAGTTTAAATTGGATAAATGTATGGTTATCCACTTTGGTGGCAAGAACAGGAAGGCAGATTACTACCTAAATGGAATCAATTTAGGTAAAGGGGCAGTACAAAGAGATCTAGGTGTTCTTGAAGTCAATGAAGGTAAACATGCAGGTACAGCAAGTAGTGAAGAAGGCTAATAGCATGCTGGCCTTCATAACAAGAGGGATTGAGTATAGAAGCAAAGAGGTTCTTCTGCAGCTGTACAGGGCCCTGGTGAGACCACACCTGGAGTACTATGTGCAGTTCTGGTCTCCAAATTTGAGAAAAAACATTCTGGCTATTGAGGGAGTGCAGCATAGGTTCACGAGGTCAATTCCTGGAATGGCAGGACTACCTTACACTGAAAGACTGGAGCGACTCGGCTTGTATACCCTTGAGTTTAGAAGACTGAGAGGGGATCTGAATGAGACGTATAAGATTATTAAAGGATTGGACACTCTGCAAGCAGGAAACATGTTTCCGCTGATGGGTGAGTGCCAAACCAGAGGACACAGCTTAAAAATAAGGGCTAGGCCATTTAGGGCAGAGATGAGGAGAAACCTCTTCACCCACAGAGTGGTATCTGTGTGGAATGCTCTGCCCCAGAGGGCAGTGGAGGCCCAGTCTCTGGATTCATTTAAGAAAGAGTTGGATAGAGCACTCAAGGATAGTGGAATCAAGGGTTATGAAGATAAGGCAGGAACAGGATACTGATTAAGGATGATCAGCCATGATCATATTGAATGGTGGTGCAGGCTCGAAGGGCAGAATGGCCTACTCCTGCAGCTATTGTCTCTTGTCTAGTGTCCCTGCTGACTGCATCTGTGGGAAATGCAACAAACTCCAGCTCCTCAAAAACTGCATCAGGGAATCAGAGCTGGATGAACTTCAGGTCATTTGGGAGGTGGAGGGGGCTATTGAGAGCAGTTACATGGAGGTAGTCACACCTCAGGGACAAGAATAAGGTAGATGGGTTACCATCAGGAGACGGAAAGGAAACCGGCAGAAAGTGCAGGGATCCCCTGTGTCCATTCCCCTCAACAACAAGTATACCATTTTGGATACTGTTGGGGTGGATGACTTACAAGGAATAAGCCATGAGATACAGGTCTCTGACACAGAGTCTATCCCTGTTGCTCAGAAGGGAAGGGGGAGAAAAACAGAGCATTAGTCATTGGGGAAATCCATAGTTACAGGGACAGACATTGTGAGTCAAGGACAGTATTATGGTTGTAGAAAGTACTTTTGAGGACTCGTCTACTGAGGTTAGAAACAGGAAAGGAGAGATCAGCCTGTTGGGAGTTTTCCATAGGCCTCCAAATAGTTCCAGAGATGCAGAGGAAAGGATAGCACAGATCATTCTTGATAAGAGCGAGAGTGAGAGGGTAGTTGTTATGGGGGATTTTAACTTCCCAAATATTGACTGGGAATACCATAGTTCAAGTACTTTAGGTGGGTCAACCTTTGTCCAGTGTGTGTAGGAGGGTTTCCTGACACAGTATGTAGACAGGCCAATAAAGGGCGAGGCCACATTGGATTTGGTACCGGGTAATGAACCCGGCCAGGTGTTAGATTTGGAGCTAGGTGAGCACTTTGGTGATAGTGACCACAATTCAAGCATGTTTACTTTCGTGATGAAAAGGGATAGGTATACACTGCAGGGCAAGAGTTATAGCTGGAGGAAAGGCAATTAAGATGTGATTAAGCAAGACTTAGAATGCATAGAATGGGGAAGGAAACTGCGGGGGATGGGCACAATTGAAATGTGGAGCTTAATCAAGAAACAGCTACTGCGGGGTCTTTGATACGTATGTACCTGTCAGGCATGAGGAAGTTGTCGAGCACGGGAGCTGTGGTTTACTAAGGAAGTTGAATTTCTTGTCAAATGGAAGAAGAAGGCTTAAGTTAGGATGAGATGTGAACAGTCAGTTAGGGTGCTTGAAAGTTACAGGTTAGCCAGGAAAGACCTAAAGAAAGAGTTAAGAAGAGCCAGGAGGGGACATGAAAAGTCATTGGCAGATAGGATTAAGGAAAACTCTAAGGCTTTCTATCGGTATATCAGGAATAAAAGAACGACTAGAGTAAGATTAGGGCCAATCAAGGATAGTAGTGGGACGTTGTGCGTGGAGTCAAAGGAGATGGGGAAGTGCTAAATGAATATTTTCTGTCAGTATTCACACTGGAAAAAGACAATGTTGTCGAGGAGAATACTGAGATACAGGCTACTAGACGAGTGACCATAAAGGAGATTTCGAGTTTCCACCTGTTAGTTTTACCTATTCGGAAAGTCCAGAAGGGAGGACTCTTCTAAAATATAGACAGAGTAAGTGTGCGGGTTACCACAACATAGATCATAAATTTGAAAGGTGAACGGAGTATCTATTTTCACAGCATTGCATAGATACATAAATATTGGATTGATACATAAATATTTCTACATTAAAAATAGTTTAAAGTGGGTTTAGGGAGAAGCTGTTCCAGGGGCAGGAGGTTAGGAGCCACAGAATCAATGTAATTGGTAAAGGAACCAGAAGTGACACAAGGAATCCATCACATTTCATGGAAATACACTCTCAGGAATGGTAGTGGGAACCGAATTCAAAAGAAAATTGGCTAAATACCCAAAAGAAAGTGCAAAACAGTAGTGGAAGACAAATAACTTACTGATAATCAAAGAGCTGGCTTTGGCACAATGGCTGAATGGCTTGCTATAATTCCTGATTGATATCAGTAATAACAGCACAGTTAACACAATTACTTACCAGTGTGTCAGTAGTGTGTTTAGTGCTGGTTTGCATGTGTGTTTATGCGTTTCTGAAATATGGCATGTGTTCTGATCATCTGTCCTTTTGTGTTTGTGAATTATGTCTATACAATATGTGTAGTTGTCTGACTGAGTTGCATTTGATTACTGGTATGTCGGTCCCCGTGCTTGGGGGTTCCTTGATATGATTTCACAAAGTGCAATTTTGAGAATCTGCAAGTATGCTTAACTCTCAGGACAGTTGAATCAGCTTTGTGATTTCAGGGCTATAATGAGAAAAAGAACAGCTGTTGACCAGTAACACATCAAAATACCAGAGAAACCTTCTTGATAAAGGGAGCGCTGCCTCAGTTACAAATGTCTCCAGACAACTTACAGCCAGTATCCAAAGAGAAAAGGTCAGGAATAACAATAGTTACTTATTTAAAAATTCAGTCAACGATTGGGGTTAGGTGAAATAATGAGGTTAGAGTGCTTTTCCAGCACCACTCTAAACTTGACTCTGATCTCCGGCATCTGCAGTATGCACTTTCGCCTTAGACAAAATAATGGCATTGCCTAACAGTGTGTAAGTGCAAATATACCAAATGCATTATTTTCAAGTTTTTTTAACAAAAGATCAATTGTGGATTGGTAATAGAATGTTTTTTTTAGTGATTTATTTATAGCACAGCAAACATGTTATGGATTAAATACACATTTTGAAAATGCCTGACTGGTTTAAAAAAAAGTCATGGAGTTCTAAAGAAAGGTCACTGGATTCAAAATATTAATATTGTTTTCTCTCCACAGATGCTGCCAGACCTATTGAGTTTCTCTAGCAATTTCTGTTTTTGATTACCTCTGCTACCTATTTCAGTTAGAATTATATTTACGTTGTCTGAAACCTCAGAGCATTTTTTCTCCTTCTACTTGAGCCATATTTGCACATTGTTACACTGCTTCAAGTACAGTGTAGCTTTAAGATCAGATTCTTCTTTTGCTCGTCATTTATCAGCCCTGTCCTTTCCTCCTCTTGAACCTTCTGGGACAGCTGTTTGAGACGGGTGCTTTTGCATCACCAAATAAAGCAGGACCTTGTATTGGCTTCAATTTTCATTCCACTGAATGCTCCCTCGTGAAATACAGCCAGTTTACGTGATACTCCTTAAGTTTGAGGATGAATTTCTGTTTCTGAATACCTGTGTGTTGTAATGTATTCTGGATCCTTGGCTCTTCTATCTACTTGCAGCCTGTGCACAATCTTAGTTGTCTTTTTTTGCTGGTCCATTTCCTGTTGAGTAGCTCCACAGTAAACAGATCATCTTCATTAAGTTGAGAAATGATTTGCAGAATTTCTGCACAAACTCACAGACACTTGCTGTAGCAACCAGAAACACATTTACAACTTAAGATACCAACCCAAGACCTATTAACGGAAACAAGGGTCCTCTTAAATTGTGTTTGAGGGATCCATATGGTGACTGCTCCCTGCCATGAGTTGCTAGGTTATAATATTAATGTTTGGGTGCACAGGGATAGCTGTTGAATAAAACAACTCCAATTCAGACTCAGGACCCTTATTAACATATCTAAATGATCCCTGGATATGGTGACATCCAGTGGTATCCATGGTGTTGAGATCAATTATGTTACTGTTTGATGTGAATATCTCACTGCAAATTTGAATTTGTAATGCCTTCTTTGGCCGGGAACGAAAACAAAACATCTTAATTTCTATCCCATAAATTTAATCGCCTCTGTTCTCAGAAAGTTCTTGGAAGGTATATGCAATTAATACCTGAAGTGGGTATATTGCCTTATGTTAAATAGGCCAATCTTGAGTCTGCTGAGTTTAGAAGAGTAAGTAGCAACTTGATATATAGCCCAAGATTCTGAGGGGCCTTGACAGGGTGCATGTGGAAAGCATGTTTCCCTTGTGAGAGAATCTAAGATGAATGGTCACTGAATTAAAAGTAAAGCATCTTCCATTTAAGACAGGGATGAGGTGAAATTTTTTTCACAGTACAGGTCATGAGTCTTTAAACTCTTTTTCTGAAAAGGCAGTGGAAGCAGAGTATTTGAATATGGAGGTAGATGGATTCTTGATAAGTAAGGGCTAGATGGGGAATGGGGAAGAATCAGATAAATTATGATCCTTTGAATATTAGACCAGGCGCAAGGGAATAAGCGACTTACTTTTCCTAATTTCACATTCATCTAAAACATTCATTTTACTTTTTGTTCCAAATAAGCAAGTATCTACTTTAACTGGGAACTAGTTCCGTACACACTGTATATACAAGCTTTGTTTGGAGTATTATAGATTTTATTTTGCTATCATTTAGATCTTCTCCTAGAGATGATTCCAAATAGTCCACTTGCATTGCGATTTAGCATTCTCAGCAATTTTAAAACATAAATCAAAAACTGAAATTGTTAGAGGAACTTTGCAGGTCTAGCAGCATCTATGGGGAGAAAGCAGAGTTAAGGTTTTGAGTCCAGTAACTTTTCTGTTTTGCTTTTAGCCCACAAATGCTGCCAGGCCTGCTGAGTTTCTCCAGCAATTTCTGTTTTTGTTTCGGATCCCCAACATCCAGTTTCTTTGCTTTATTAAAAATATAGATCATAGCTCTGTTAGCTTTCCTTAAATGAACATTTAATTCTGTGTTGCTCTTGCTTCAGAATTGTGGAAAAAAGGTTTGCTTTTTGTGATGTGTAGCAAGGTGGTAATCTTACTGAATCTATCAGTTGACAGTATTGTCATATATTACTATGCAGATCTTACTCTTTTTGATTGCACCACTGCCTTTTGTCCTTATTGATCATATTTTCCATACTTGCCAGTGTTATCAATTTTCCTATAAAATATTTTTATATTATTGCGCTGCTCTCATTCTTACACAATACACACTAGTCACCACAGTAGTTGCAATTTTTATAACCTACTAGCAATAACAGTCAGCGTAAGGATAATCCAGATGTCATGCAGAAAAACTCCTGAGTTATTCTTCGCTACTTATCTGCGTGTTCAGAAATTAGTGCCTCACACAGCCACACTGTGGTGGCTGCTGCTAATCCTTGATTATATTAAGTGTATAATTTTCAGTGAGGCTGTGATTTTAGCTTGCAAAAATTAGGTGTAACAGTGAATTATATAACGGGTCTTTCAGAAGTTCATTTCTGTGGTTGCAGTTACCTTGAAAAGAGACTATTTGAATACAGGTGTATGAGCGATTTAGGTGAAATTTCTTTGATTTATATTTTGCACACTTATCATATTATTTGAAGTGCTTAATTTCTGGACAAATGTTGGCCTTGCTTGTTCCATTCATTGTATAGAATGATATCAAAATATCAGTGAGACCACACGACAACAAAAATTTGACTTGTGATCAGATAAAAAAAAAGGGGTCCAGAACATTACAGCACAGCACCGGCCCTTTGGCTCTCGATATTGCACCGACCTGTGAAACTAATGTGAAGACTATTTATCCTACATTATTCCATTTCTGCCCGTATGTCTGTCCAATGACCATTTAAATGCCCTTAAAGTTGGCAAGTCTACTACTGTTTCAGGCAGTACCTTCCATGCCCCTACTACTCTCTGTGTTAAGATATTACCTCTGATATCCGTCCTATATCTATTACCCCTCATTTTAAAGCTATGCCCCCTCGTGCTAGCCATCATCATCTGAGGAAAAAGGCTCTCACTGTCCATCTGATCTAACCTTCTGATTGTCTTATATGTCTCAATTAAGTCACCTCTCCACCTATTTCTCTCCAATGAACACAGCCTCAAGTCCCTCAGCCTTTCCTCATTAGACCTTCCCTCCATACCAGGCAACATCCTAGTAAATCTCCTCTGATCCCTTTCCAAAGCTTCCACATCCTTCCTATAATGAGGTGACCAGAACTGTACACAATATCCCAAGTGCGGCCACACCAGAGTTTTGTACAGCTACAGCATGACCTCATCCGAAACTCAGTCCCTCTACAAGTAAAAGCTAACACACCGTATGCCTTCTTAACAACCCTATCAACTTGGGTGGCAACTTTCAGGGATCTATGTACATGGACACTGAGGTTCCTCTGCTCATTTGCACTACCAAGAATCTTACCATTAGCTCAGTACTCTGCATTCCTGTTACTCCTTTCAAAGTGAATCACCTCACACCTTACTGCATTAAACTCCATTTGCCACATCTCAGCCCAGCTCTGCAGCTTATCTATGTCCCTCTATAACCTACAGCATCCTTCTGCACTATCCACAACTCTACTGACCTCCGTGATATCTGCACATTTACCAACGCATCCTTCTATGCTCTCATCCAGGTCGTTTACAAAAATGGCAAACAGCAATGGACCCAAATCAGATCCTTGTGGTACACCACCTGTAACTGAACTCCAGAATGAACATTTCCCACCAACCACCACCTTCTGTCTTCCTTCATTTCTGATCCAAACCATTAAATCACCCTCAATCCCATGCCTCTGTATTTTGTGCAATAGCCTACTGTGGGGAACTTTATCAAACACCTTACTGAAATCCATTTACACCACATCAACTACTTTACCCTCATCCACCTGTTTGGTCACCTTCTCAAGGAACTCAATAAGGTTTGTGAGGCATGATCTACCCTTCACAAAACTGTGTTAACTATCCCTAATCAACTTATTTATTTCTAGTTGATTAGAAATCCTATCTCTTAGAGCTTTTTTCAACACATCGCTCACAACTGAAGTAAAGCTCACTGATCTATAATTACTAGCGCTGTCTCTACTCCCCTTCTTGAACAAGGGAATAACATTTGCTATTGTCCAGTCTTCTGACACTATTCCTGTAGGCAATGACGACATAAAGATCAAAGCCAAAAGCTCAGCAATCTCCTCCTTCACTTCCCAGAGAATCTTAGGATAAATCCCATTTGGCTTAGGGGAGCTATCTATTTTTATGCTTTCCAGAATTGCTAACATCTCCTTCTTGTGAACCTCAATTCCATCTTTCCAGAAATTCTTTCCCAGATACAGCAAGGACATTAATGATGTTAGAAATGTGGAAGGAGTAAAAGAACAGAAAATATTCACAAAAACGTCGCTCAGTCTTAGAAAGCAATACCATTAGACTTACAGCTGGAAAAGCACAGCAAGTCAGGCAGCATCCGGGGAACAAGAAAATCCACGTTTCAGGCCAGCAACAAACTTTCAACTCTGATCTCCAGCATCTGCAGACCTCACTGTCTCCCCGATCAGACATACACCCCATCGATGAAAATAAAACAATGCTGTTCACAGAATGAAATCTCTTGCTTTTGTAAAAGTCTGGAATTAAATTTGTGCAAATGCTGGAGAGTGTTTTAATTTGCAAACTCATTAATGCTCGGGATACAAAGAAAGCCTTGATTCGCACATTTTAACAGTTCCTATTAATAATGTCGATCTTTTGACTAACACATCTTACTAATATTTATCTGTGTTTCCCAACTTTCTTTCCTTATCAAGGATCCCCCCCAAAAAGGTGCACTACATCTTGGCCAAGATAATGAGTAAGTTCTTTATTTTCCACTCTGGAGGTTGAGAAAAGGGAGCTCGCCCGGTTATTTACCTTGTATGAAAGCAGGGTAGGAAAAGGAAGTTTCAAATTGCGGCCATGAGACAGCGCAGATAGGTTATCCCGATTCGTTTCTAACTTTCCAACCAGCGGGAAAGGAGGAGAGTTCACATTATTGACCGTGCTTGCAGTTGGCTCTTGGCTGGGAGTGTTCTGAAAGCTGCACATACAATGACACCAACTCAAGTGTGAACTCTTGGCAAAAAAAAGCAAAGCTGCAACCGACAACGTTTTGCAAACTGTGTTTTGTCATGATTTTGGAGACGCCGCAGCTGGACTGGGGTGTACAAAGTTAAAAATCACACCACACCAGGTTCTAGTCCAACAGGTTTAATTAGAATTAGTGCTTCTAATTAAACCTGTTGGACTATAACCTGGTGTTGTGTGTTTTTAACTGCGTTTTGTAAGTTACCACTTAATTTCCAAGGACACGTAAATGCTTTATCACTCCTTCCCCAGTCACAGCCACCTTTTGAATTATAGACCAGCTCCATCCCTGCGTTTGTCATTTTGCATTAGAGTGCACAGTTCCCTGTGTGATGTTGAGCATGTTCAGCTTCTGTGAAGAAAACAAAATGAGTGCTGGAAGTTAAAGTTAAGTAAGGTCGCAATATACAAATAGATAATTAGATTGCTGTACTTGGTCCAATGCCAGCACTACCCACCTGCCTGATTCAGATACTGTCAGCTCTCCTAGATATCTGCTCAACCTTGTATTATTTATGATAAATAAACTTCAGAGTTGAACAGTTATTTGCCAAATGTCCAGGCTTTTTCTGAATGTATCAAAAAATAAATTTCCCAAATGGTATAACAACCCGTACTCTCATATCAAGATAGTCACCAAAGCTGAATTCTACCCAGATTTTATCATCAATTAGGTTGCGTCAAGTTAATGATAGTAGCTAAAGTTGAATTCTACTCAACTTTTGTCATCGGTTAAGTTGCACTGAGTTGATATTAACCATTTAAAAAAAACAAAAAACATTCATTTGGAACACATTTTTTAAATAACTGGGAACGTTCTTCTTGTCAAAATGATGTATCTAGGGACAGATTGTATTTAAATAAATTAAGATCTTGGAGATGCACAAAAAGAAATTGAGATAGCTTTAATAATCATTGTTCTTTCCCATCCCTCTTGTCACAAACTGGGTTGAGATTGAAAGTAGTCCATGGTTGGAGGGTGAGCGGTGGTGGTGCAGATAGTCTAAAGTTGAGCATTATCACAGAAACTCAAAGCATACATGAAATGGGGAGCAGGAACAAACATCCAAGGTAACCTGAAAGGACATAGATTGAAAATAACTCAGAAGCTTGAAAATCAAGACAAAAGAATTGAAAACTGCTGTGTACAATGGGAATATAAGAAATTAAATCTTGAAGACAGAAGTGTCTAAAATATTCAGGGAGTGTTCAGAAATAAAAAGAGTTGATAAATATGGAAGTGTTTGTGTCCTTTAGGGACACATGGGAAATAAACAAATTTGATTTTGTGAGAAAAGGGATACACTGCGGAATCAATTACTCTGCATAAAAATTTTGACAGTGAAAAATTCAATGCCAACATTAGGAGTGTGTGCCCCAACTCGTGAGGGAGACCAGAAATAAAACTGTTGTGTGAGAGTACTGAAGATTATATATAAACAAAAAACAAAGAATAAAGATTATATAAGAACAAAAACAAAGAACAAAAGACAAAATTATCATAGCACTCAAAAGTGAAATCTAAAATACAAAATGAATCAAGAATTGATGTCACAGGAAAAGCAGAACGGGGATTGTTTGTCAAATATTGCAGCTTTATTTTTCCTCAAACTGTGAACCACTCACAATTACTCCAGTAAATTACTGAACCGGTTAAGCATTTTTTTAATATATTTCTTTGATAAGTCTTTAGTTATTTCTGTTCAGTTTAGTTTGTCAAATAGATAGAGATAAGGCATGCTATCTCAGATCCATAGAATGCATATTCTGTTCCACATGGGAGCTCCAGGGATGGTGCTTATGTCTAAAACAACCATTTGCGGAAGTTTTGTCAGCTGGAATATCTGGAACGTGCTAGGTTTTGGAACGTCATTTGGAGGCTCACTGAAGATGTTACTTAGTATGGTGACGAAACGTCTGAAAATAAACCTTCCAGCAAACCTACATCCAGAACCTCAACCTGAGCTACAAATCTTCTCAGAACTAGATTTTGGAGTTTGAATCACAGTTGGCATCACTGTAGTGCATCCATGAAGCTGTGTTTAGTGCATAGCATGTGTTTAGATGTGGTCACCACTCAGCTAGACAGTCAAAGATGATCAGACAAGGAGCACAGGAGTTACCTGAGTGCATCTTGCCCCTACTGTTATTTCAATACTGGTAAGAGTGATAGTTCATCTCAGGAATGCAAAGTCAGGAAGTCCATTGCATCATGCATGGCCTGACTTGACATCAGTGGTTGCAGGAGGATTGGAAAAAAGGATTCTATGATTGGGTGATAAGGATGCTATGTTGCCACCTTGGTGCTAGGGCCAAAAGTATCACTGAATGGCTGCATAGCACTCTGTGTGGTGACTGTAAACAACCAAAGGCTGTGGTACATTCCTATACCAATGATATACATAGAAAGAGAAATGAGGTCTTTCAGGTGATTTCATGAAGCTAGAAAGGATAGTAATGAACAGGACCTCAAATGTAGTAATCCCTGGATCACTCCTGGTGACACACATACTGAGCATAGAGGAGGAGAAGAGATACAATGTAGGATAAAGATCTTTTGATACTGTGACTTTCAGAGTGATTCAAGGAGATGGGACTGCTACAGACCTGTACCTCAGCAGGGCTGGACCAGTGTCATCATGAGGATGTTTAATAAGTGCTGTTGGGAATGTGAACCAAAATACAGCATCTGGAAGAATGAAAAAGATGTATAAAGGATTGAGAGATACAGAAAGCATTAAAGTAAGAAATAGCAAGTTGTTAGATAGAGTCAGAAGAAGAGAAAATGCAGAAAGATCTAATTTGCGTTTATAGCACACATACTCTACATAAATGTTTGAAGCATGGTAACTAAGATCACAGCACAAACAGCTTCATAGGAACCTTTATGTGCTAATGACAGAGATCAGGAACCAAACAAAAAAACAAGTACTAAATACGCTAGACATATCAGGACTCTTAGCAGAAGCAGTTATGCAGAGGTTAGAATGAACAGCCTTTCCCACAATCCAGTCCAAGCTTTGGGTCCACTATGTGGATGACACCTTTGCCATCACGAAACAGAACAAATTAGAAGAAACCCACAAGCAACATCCTTACTGGTATAAAGTTCACCAAAGAGGAAGAGAACAACAACAGACTCTACTTCCTAGATGTTAGAGTGGAATGAATAGCCCATGGAGAGCTGCAGACCAGCGTTTACAGGAAAGCCACACACACTGATTAGATACTACTGGAGCAACCATCTCAACACCCACAAATGGACCTGCATCAGAACTTCATTTAAACGAGCCACAAAACACTGCAGCACCCAGAAACTATAACAAGCTGAGGAAAAACACCTATACAATGTATTCAGGAACAACAGGTATCCGATAAGCGCAGTCCACCGATTCCTACACAATAGACCTAAACAAGAAGACATAACATGCCCAGACTACTCCAGCCCCTGGGCATCATGGTAGCCCACGAACCTACCACCACACTGAAACAGCTCCTAATGAATTTAAAGGACCAACAACCAGCAGGACGAGTGTCATATACAAAATACCCTGCAAGGTCTGCAACAAACAGTGTATTGGACAAACGGACAGGAAACAATCAACCAGAATACACGAGCAAAGACTAGCCACCAAAAAACATGACCAACTATCAATGGTATTCATACACACCGACGTAAATGGGCACCAGTTCGACTGGGACAATATATCCATCCTGGGACAGGCTAAACAAAGACACGTACAGCAATTCCTAGAGGCCTGGCATTTAAACTGGAACTCCATTAACAAACATATCGATTTGGACTCCATTTACCAACCCTGAGAACCAAACCGGAAGTGATATCACCCAACATAACAAACCGAGACACATAAATAGCAAGTGGGACAGAACACCAGCGCCTCACCGGAGGCTCACTGATGATGTTACCTGGCATGGTGACAAAATGTCTGTGAACAAATCTACCAGCTAAGTGAGCAAACTTAAAACCGGATCCACAACCTGAGCTACAAATCTTCTCCAAAATCGCAAATTGCTACATACAAGGTGTTCAACGAAAATGGAAGAAAAAAGAATGAATGGCAGTATTGATATTGGAGTACAGATGACAATGATAGCCACAGTTTATTTGTTTAAAGTTAGGAGAAATAGAGAAATAGTGCACACTGGGAGTATTCTATTAGCCACTAAATAGTAAGAAAGACAATGCCATTATTATCCACATTTCCAGAATTAATGGAGGCCCCTTTTAAAATTGAAAATCCTATTCTATTGAATGTTATTAAACAAAAGGAAATCACTCTAGACTTCATTCTGCCCCTTGCAATAAGGTCCACAATGTCAGGAATTTTCATAATGCCCATCTCACTCACCATTCCTCCATTATGGTTGACTGACTGGTTCAGCACCCTACATAAGATATTTGCATCATGTTGACCCCAGAAAATTCAGCAGGATCATAATTTCCTCCCTGCCATGATGGCAGCGTGGCCTGTGAAGAGCATAATCCACTTCCACATATCCAGATTTCTCTCTACATCTGCTTTGTTTCAAATAAATTATACTATATTTAGTTTTAGGCAAGATAGTTATTCATACCCAATCAAAACTCCACCAGGACAGAAATCCCAAATTACTTAGTAGAAAACATAACTCTATTGGAAGCTACTATAAAAGCTGATGGATATAATTCTGTGTATTTACAATTGCCTTTCAGTTAAAAGCCTCATAAATTGGCTTTGCTTTAAAAATAGTATAGTATTTTTAGGCAATTTATATGCTATAGTTCACAGATTATCACTGTACATTTTCTAGTCACTGCTTAGCAATTCCCAAATGCTACAAATGTTACAGTTCATGTTACATTGCTAAATATGTTGTCTTTTATTATTTGTGCATATAAGTGCTCTTTAATAAGTTACATTTAACATTGTAGTCTGCCTTTGTGTTCCCACAAGTGAGGAAACCTTGTCCAGATAACGTAGCCTGTCTGGAGCTTTAACTGACAGGGGAATGTAATAATATTAAGGCAGTCGGCCCTTTGAGCATTTTTTGCCCTTTAATTCTATCATTGCTGATCTGTACCTGAGCTCCATTTCTCATCCCTATCACTAAAATATCCTGAACGAACAAAATCTATCAATTGAAAACATCATCCACAGTCTTTTGGGAGAGAGAGAGTTCAAAATTTTAACTACTTGCTTCATATTTTCATGACTAAAAGGCCCAGCTAAGGTTTTAGGAGAGAGCTATGTGCATGCCTAATCGAGCAGAGCTGCCTCCTAAAGTTCAAAATGTAATTATTTAGAATATTAAGGAAGGGAGCATTTCTGAAAACCAGGCTTGACTCTCAACTGGATATACACTCCATTTCATGTTAACTAAAGGAATATAAGACTACCTGTTGCCACAGTTTCATTCCACTTCATCGTAGATTCAGGTTGTACTGAAAGTCCAGATTAACACAATCAGTTCAATCATGTGGAAAACCACAACAGATTTATATCAGTGACAAATTGGTTACGTAAACGAACCCTGAGACGTGGAAATCTGAAGTTTGTTGTGGTGAATTGATGTAAACAAGTAGTGTAGAAATATTTAGCCTTTTTTTTGGACCATTACCAACATAGCTTTAATCTGTATCTTGTCTTCTATTTGCAAGGCACGAACAGCTAAACTCTCCTCCCGTTGTTTGGTCCTGTGGAGATCTGGGAATATGACCAGTCCATATGAATCTACTACTTCCCCTTGCTATTTCTTGTGGGGCGCTAGACATGGCTTGCAGGATGAGATTTCAGGAATAAGACCATTAGGATAGCATACTGTTACTGTGAGGGAAGGAAATTTAGGACAGGCACAGCTGTTACAAGACAGTAATGAATTATATGGTAGGTAGACATCTCTTTTTCAGCAACAGTTCATGCAAGGTAA
Organism: Chiloscyllium plagiosum; assembly: GCF_004010195.1. Taxonomy (NCBI): domain Eukaryota; kingdom Metazoa; phylum Chordata; class Chondrichthyes; order Orectolobiformes; family Hemiscylliidae; genus Chiloscyllium; species Chiloscyllium plagiosum. Next base: position 22,816,246 of record NC_057712.1, on the reverse strand, counting down.
ATGAGGACCAATCTCCTGAGTGAAGCCAGCAGGAGTACTGAAAGTTTTCTGATGCACTTGTGTTTGTGTTTTTGGCTGCAGTCATGGCTAGAAGAAACAGACTCTCTTGTATCGGGGAGTCGCTATATAAGTATCATGCAGACTGTCTTGAGGGAAATGTTGAAGCTGTTTTGTGCATCAGACCAAGAACTTTCATACAATGGAGAAAGGGTTCAATTGTCTCTCAAGATTGCCCAGGTAATTCTAGGTTCTGATGCTGATACTCTTAGCATTATCATATTCATCTCTTTATCCCTCATACATACTTTTCAGCTCCAGAATGTTACCAAAACTCACTTCTACAAACTTAGGATAACACTTGAGAACTATTTTTACATGAAAATACTTTGATAATTACATGGCCTGTCACAAAGACAAGTCTTCATAGATACCTCAGTTAAATGAACTACGGACATCCAATTCTACTCAGTATTGCCTGCATAACGTCATATGATCAAATGTCCATGCCACTGTCATACCTTGAACATTGTTTTTGTTTTCTCTCAATTAATGAACTGGCCCATGATCAGCACCAGATCATTGCAACCAGAAAAACACTATTTTGGAAAAGTTTAAGTGCTGTCATGATAATATAAAATACAGTTTATCAATCTTTAAATTCTCATTGCCTAACTTAAAAGCCCTAGACTTTAGAAATTAGCAAAACTATAGTTAAAAGTGATTTAGAATCATAGAGATGTACAGAATGGAAACAGACCCTTGGGTCCAACTTGTCCATACCAACCAGATATCCAAACCCAATCTTGTCCCACCTGCCAGCACCTGGCCCATATACTTCCAAATGCTTCCTATTCATATACCCACACAGATGCCTTTTAAATGTTGCAATTGTACCAACCCCCACCACTTCCACTGGCATCTCATTCCATACACGTACCACCCTCTGTGTGAAAAAGTTGCCTCTTCGGTCTCTTTTACATCTTTCCCTCTCACCCTAAACCTATGCCCCCTGGTTCTGGACTCCCCAAACCCAGGGAAGAGACTTTGTCTGTTTATCCTATCCATGCCCCTCATGATTTTATAAATCTCTATGAGGTCACCCATCAGCCTCCGACGCTCCAGGGAAAACAGCCTGATGTATTAAACCTCTACCTATAGCTGAAATCCTCCAACCCTGGCAACATCCTTGTAAATCTTCTCTGAAACTTTTCAAGTTTCACAACATCTTTCCACTTGGATGGAGACCAGAATTGCACGCAATATTCCAACAGTGGCCTAACCAATGTCCTGTACAGTCGCAACATGACCTCCCAACTCCTGTACTCAATACTCTGACCAATAAAGGAAAGCATACCAAATGCCTTCTTCACTATCCTATCTACATGCAACTTCACTTTCAAGGAGCTATGAACCTGCACTCCAAGGTCTCTTTGTTCAGCAACACTCCCTAGGACCTTACCATTAAGTCCTGCTAAGATTTGCTTTTCCAAAATACAGCACCTCATTTATCTAAATTAAACTCCATCTGCCACTTCTCAGCCCATTGGCCCATTGTAACATTAAAAAATAGTCATATTCCCAGGAATATAGAAAAGAATGTCTAAAATCTAGAACTGACTATAACAGTGGGGAAAAAAAGTATCTGAGGGGTAATTACATGGACATTCATCTGGAATTTATTATTACAACAAAATCTTCAAATGCTGCTGCATAGGGATGAGACTCCTTGACTACAGGTTTTGCTGGAACAAAGATTTAAATCTGTAACTCATTATCCAAAGCAGATAAGTAAAGCTTCCCTTTCTGTCAAAAGGATAATGGGAACTCCAACAATGGATCATTAAAACTCTCTTTGCAAAAATGGATTGACCCCATTGAGGGCCAACAGGTAGGTTTTCACCTCCCAAAAATCTACTTTAATCTCAGGAGGACATAAAACAAGTGCAGAGCACTGAAAATTAACAAGGCTGTCACAGAAGGACCAATCAAATAATCCTTTGGAAATACACATTGGAAGCCATATTTCAAATGAGGCTCCAAGAGTTGTTTTTTGCAAATAACTGAAAAGAAGCTGTTGTCTCCATTTTCCCCCCGCAGGGTACCCTTTTCCTACAGAAAGACCTACACAGCATGAGTTATTTTAAAAAAACCTGATCATTTTCAATAATTTCCACATGCACTATGATTGACTTCTTCCAAGAAACTAGTTCATCGACATGGCTTCAAACATTGCTCCTCAAACCAGAAGGCTCGAAACTGTACATTTGTTTATTTTCCCTGGTATCCAACACTATTCTGTTTTAACATTGTACATGTCTGTTTGTGTCAGAGCCCAAGTGACTGCATGAAGGTCATGTGCTTGATGGTTCTTTTATTATTTTCCTTGGGTTTAACGTTAATTAATTTGCTCTTACGTAGTCTCAAAAAAATGTCAATTGGCTAACAGCCAAAATAGAGTTTAGATCAGAGTGGTGCTGGAAAAGCACATCAGGTCAAGCAGCATCTAAGGAGCAGGAAAATCAACGCTTCGGGCAAAGGCCCTTCATCAGGAATGAGGCTGGGAGCCTCAGGGGTGGATTATATTTACCAAGACACTGTAGGACAAATCCTTCACAGTGAGAACTTCAGTCTTATTAATATCCTTCCTTTATCTGCTTTTGCTGTGTTACATGATGACTCCGGGATGCTGCTTAATTGATTTTCACAGCAATCCTCCCATTATTTCATAAAAACCGAAAGAAATATGGATGCTAAAAATCAGAAACCAATGTAGAAATTGCTGGAAAAGCTCAGCAAGTCTGGCAGCGTCTGTGAAGAGAAAATCAGAATTAACATTTTGGGTGAGTGACCCTTCCTCAGAACTGATCAAAGGTAGGAAAAAGTTTTTTCTTATGCAGAAGATAGGTGGAGGAGAGAATAAGGAGTAAACGATAGGTGGAGATAAAACCCAAAGAGAGAGAACAACATTTGGACAGACAAAGGAGTTGATAATGATTTGGCTGGGAGAATGAATAGCTATTAATATATCAAAGAACAAAGCAAATTACAGCCCAGGAACAGGCCCTTTGGCCCTCCAAGCCTGTGCTGATCCAGATCCTCAATCTAAACCTGTCACCTATTTTCTAAGGATCTGTATCCCTCTACTCCCTGTCCATTCATGTTTCTATCTAGATATATCTTAAATGATGCTGTCGTGCCCACTTCTATCACGTTCCTGGCATCCACCATCCTCTGCATAAAGAATTTTCCATGCATATTTCCCTTAAATTTTTCCTCTCTCACCTTGAACTCATGACCCCTAGTAATTGAGACCCCCACTCCGGAAAAAAGCTTCTTGCTATCCACCCTATCTATACCTCTTATGATTTTGTAGACCTCAATCAGGTCCCCTCTCAACCTCTATCTTTCGCATGAAAATAAGCATAAGAGGTAGTTAGTAAGTTTGCAGATGACACCAAAATTGGAGGTGTAGTGGACAGCGATCGCAGGTAGATAGGATAGTGAAGAAGGCGTTTGGTATGCTCTCCTTTATTGGTCAGAGTATTGAGTACAGGAGTTGGGTTGTCATGTTGCGGCTGTACAGGGCATTGGTTAGGCCACTGTTGGAATATTGCGTGTAATTCTGGTCTCCTTCCTATTGGAAAGATGTTGTGAAACTTGAAAGGGTTCAGAGAAGATTTACAAGGATGTTGCCAGGGTTGGAGGATTTGAGCTATAGCGAGAGGCTGAACAGGCTGGGGCTGTTTTGTCTAGAGCGTCAGAGGCTGAGGGGTGACCTTATAGAGGTTTACAAAATTATGAGGAACATGGATCGGGTAAATAGGCAAAGTCTTTTCCTTGAGGTCGGGGAGTCTAGAACTAGAGGGCATAGGTTTAGGATAAGATATAAAAGAGACTTACGGGGGAACTTTTTCACGCAGAGGGTGGTACGCGTATAGAATAAGCTGCCAGAGGAAATGGTGGAGGCTCGTACAATTGCAACATTTAAGAGGCGTTTTGATGGGTATATGAATAGGAAGGGTTTGGATGGATATGGGCCGGGTGCTGGCAGGTGGGATTAGATTGCGTTGGGATATCTGGTCGGCCTGGACAGGTTGGACTGAAGGGTCTGTTCCCATGCTGCACATCTCTATGACTCTATGACTCTACTCAACCTCTCTTCATAGCTAGTGCGTCCATGCTAGGTAATATCCTGGTGAACCTGTTCTGCACCCTCTCTAAAGCATCCACATTCTTCTGGTCAATGTGGTGATCAGAACTGTACGCAGTACTCCAAATGTGACCGAACCAAAGTCCTATACAACTGTAACGTGACCTACCAACTCTTGTACTCAATACCCTGTCCAATGAAGGAAAGCATGCCTTATGCCTTCTTGACCACGCTATCAATCTGCGTTACCATCTTCTGGGTACAATGGATCTGAACACCCAGATCTCTCTGTATATTTTCGCCAGGGCTTTTCCATTCACCATATACTTGAATTGAATTGAATTGAATTGAATTTATTGTCATGTGTGCCAAGGCACATTGAAAAGCTTTGTCTTTTGAGCGATACAGGCAGATCACACAGTTAAGATTAGATTTTAGATTAGATTAGATTAGATTATATTACAGTGTGGAAACAGGCCCTTCGGCCCAACAAGTCCACACCGACCCGCCGAAGCGAAACCCATCCATACCCCTACATTTACCCTTACCTAACACTACGGGTAATTTAGCATGGCCAATTCACCTGACCCTGCACATCTTTGGACTGTGGGAGGAAACCGGAGCACCCGGAGGAAACCCACGCAGACACGGGGAGAACGTGCAAACTCCAGGCGGCCTTTCCTTGACAGTGGGCCTGGTAGATGGATTCTATAGATGGGAGGTTGGCCTTTGTGATTGTCCAAGCCGAGTTCACCACTCTCTGTAACTGTCTCCAATCTTGAATGGCACAGTTGCAATTCCAGGTGGTGATACATCCAGACAGAATGCTCTTGATGGTGCACCTATAAAAGTTGGCAAGGGTATTCACCATCATGCCGAATTTCCTCAGCTGTCTGAGGAAGAAGAGACATTGTTGGGCCTTTTTAACCAGTGCATCCACATGAAGAGTCCAAGAATGTTTGTTGTCTATGACCACTCCCAGGAGCTAGACATTCTCCACTTGTTCCACCTCTGTGCTGTTAATGTGTAGAGGGGCATGAGTAACATCCCGCCAAAAGTCAATAATGATTTCTTTTGTTTTGCTGGCATTGAGAGCTAGGTTGTTCTCAGTGCATCATTTTTCCAGGCTTCCACCTCTCATTTGTAGGTCTGTTTCGTCGCCATCTGAGATTTGACCAACTATGGTGGTGTCATCAGCGAACTTGTAAATGGCATTAGTCTGGTATTTGACGACGCAGGTCAAGGGTTTAAAGTGAGCACAGTAGGGGCTGAGTATGCACCCCTGGGGGGGCTCCAGTGTTGAATGTTAGTGAGAATGAAATATTGTCCCCAGTCTTCACTGATTGTGGCCTGTGGACCAGGAAACTGAGGAACCAGTTGCAGAGAGTGAGGCTTAGTGCGAGATCACTAAGGCTAGTAATCAGTCTCAAGGGGGTAATAGGCTAAACTGTATGCAATGAGTAGGATTCTTACGTAGCTGTTCTTGGTGTCAAGATATTCTAGGGAGGAGTGAAGGGCAAGTGATATGGCATTTGGCTCTTATAGTTCACTCTTGAATTGGATCTTCCAAAATGCTTTACCTCACATTTGCCCAGAGCGAACTCCATCTGCCATTTCTCTGCCCAACTCTTCATTCTATCTATATTCTGCTGCATTCTCTGACAGTCCCCTTCACTATCTGCTACTCCACCAATCATAGTGTCATCTGCAAACTTGCTAATCAGACCACCTATTCCTTCCTCCAGATCATTTACGTATATTACAAACAACAGTAGTCTCAGTACAGATCCCTGTGGAATATCACTGGTCACATTTCTCCATTTTGAGAAACTCCCTTCCACTACTACTCTCTGTCTCCTGCTACACAGCCAGTTCTATATCCATCTAGGTAGTACATCCTGGACTCCATGCGACTTCATTTTCTCCATCTATCTACTATGGGGAACCTTATCAAATGCCTTACTGAAGTCCACGGATAGAACATAAGAACTAGGAGCAGGAGTAGGCTCTCTGGCCCTTTAAGTCTGCTCTGCCACTCAATAAGATCATGGCTGATCTTTTCATAGACTCAGCTCCACTTACCCACATTTTCATCATATCCCTTAATTGCTTTACTTTTCAAAAAAGTATCTACCTTAGCTTTAAAAGTGATTACTGAAGTAGCGTCAACTATTTTCCTGGGCAAGGAAATCCATAGATTAACAACCCTCTGGGTGAAGAAGTTCCTTCTCAGTTCAGTTCTAATCCTGTTTCCTCTATCTTGAGGCCATGCCCTCTTGTACTAGTTTCACCTGCCAGAGGAAACATCCTCTCTACTTATCTCTTATCTATTCCCTTCAAAATTTTATGTTTCTATAAGATTCCTCCCTCATTCTTCTGAATTCCAATGAATATAATTCCAGTCTACTCGACCTAGTGAACCTCCTCTGCACCCCCTTTAGTGCCAGTACATCCTTTCTTAAATCAGGAGACCAAATCTGCATAGACTAGTCCAGGTGTGGCCTCACCAGCACCTTGTACAGCTGGAACATTACCTCTCTGCTTTTAAACTCAACCCCTTTAGGAATGAAGGACAACATTCCATTTGCCTTCCTAATTATTTGTTGTATCTGCAGACCAACCTTCTGTGATTCATGCACAAGGATACCCAGGTCCCTTTGCAAATCAGCATCCTGCAACTTTTTACCATTCAAGTATTAATCTATTTACTGTTATTCCTACCAAATTAGGGGAAGGCCAACTTCACATGACTTCACATTTACTAACATTGTATTCCATCTGCCAGACCTTTGCCTACTCACTCAGTGTATCTATGTTCCTCTGCAAAATTTCACAATCCTCTGCACACTTTGCTCTGCCACTCATCTTTGTGTTATTGGCAAATTTTGACGCCATAAACGTGGTTCCCCAATTCCAAATCATCTATATAAACTGTAAATAATTGCCGTCCCATCACCGATCCCACAAGGCACACCACTAGCCACTGATTGTCAGCCAGAAGAGCACTCATTTACCCTCACTCTTTACTTCCTGTCAGTCAACCAATCCTCTATCCACATTAATACTCTACCTCTAACACCCCTTATCTTATGCAGCAGCCTCATGTGTGGCACCTTGTCAAAGGCCTTTTTGAAATCTAGGTACACCACATCCACTGGGTCCCCGTTGTCCATCTTGCTTGAAATGTCTTCATAGAATTCCAAACGATTTGTGAAGCATGACCTGCCCTTCATGAATGGTGCGATTCCTGCCTTGGGTGACTGCCTGTGTGGAGTTTGCACATTCTCCTTGTGTGTGCGTGGGGTTCCTCCAGGGGCCTCATTAATGAACTTGGTCACATCCTCAAAGAATTCTATTAAGTTGGTAAGACATGACCTTCCCTGCACAAAACCTGCTGCCTATCATTGATAAGCCCATTTTCTTCCAAATGTAAATAGATCCTATCCCTCAGTATCTTCTCCGTGTTCAAGGATGCTGAAAAGATATCTGTTAAGTCCCTAGCTATTTCCTCTCTTGCTTTCCTCAGTAACCTGGGATGGATCCCATCCGGACCTGCGGACTTGTCCACCTTAATACCTTTTAGAATACCCAACACTTCCTCCCTCCTTATGCCGAAGTGACCTAGAGTAATCAAACATCTATCCCTAACCTCAACATCCTTCATGTTCCTCTCCTTGGAAAATACCGAAGCAAAGTACTATTAATAATCTCACCCGTTTTCTCTGATTCCACGCATAACTTTCCTTCTTTGTCCTTGAGTGGGCCAACCCTTTCTCTGATTACCTTCTTGTTCCTTATACACAAATAAAAGACTTTCAGATTTTCCTTAAGCCTGTTTGCGAAAGATATTTCATGACCTCTTTTAGCCCTCTTAATTCCTCATTTCAGATTGGTCCTACTTTCCCAATATTCTTCCAAAGCTTCATTTGTTTTCAGTCACCTAGACCTTATGTATGCTTCCTTTTTCCTCTTAGCTAGTCTCACAATTTCACCTCGCATCCATGGTACCGTAGTCTTGCCATTTCTATTCCTCATTTTCGCAGGGAGATGTGTGTCCTGCACTCTAATAAATCTCTCTTTAAAAGCATCTTAAATATTAAACATGGATTTACCCTCAAACAACTGTTCCCAATCCACATTCCCCAGCTCCTGCCGAATTTTGGTTTAGTTGGCCTTCCCCTAATTTAGCACTCTTCTTCTAGGACCACTTTTGCCTTTGTCCATGAGTACTGTAAAACGTACAGAATTGTGATCACTACTCCCAAAGTAATCCCTAACTGAAACTCCAACTTGCAGAACGGTTCAGAGACCATCTCTGAGACACATGCACTAAGCAACTCCACCGCCCTGTGGCCAAACACTTCAACTCCCCTTCCCACTGTGCCAAAGACATGCAAGTCCTTGGCCTCCTCCACCGCCAAACTCTAGCCACCCGACACCTGGAGGAAGAATGCCTCATCTTCCGCCTTGGAACCCTCCAACCACACAGGATCAATGTTAATTTCATCAGTTTCCATATTTGCCCTGCCCTCATCTTATCCCAGATCCAACCCTCTAACTCGGCACTGTCCTACCTGTCCATCTCCCTTCCCACCTATCTGCTCCACCCTCCTCTCCGACCTATCACCCTCACCCCCCAGCATTATCTT
>NC_057712.1:22793153-22806622 GCF_004010195.1 Chiloscyllium plagiosum | reverse complement strand
TCAGAACTGTACGCAGTACTCCAAATGTGACCGAACCAAAGTCCTATACAACTGTAACGTGACCTACCAACTCTTGTACTCAATACCCCGTCCAATGAAGGAAAGCATGCCTTATGCCTTCTTGACCACGCTATCAATCTGCGTTACCATCTTCTGGGTACAATGGATCTGAACACCCAGATCTCTCTGTATATTTTCGCCAGGGCTTTTCCATTCACCATATACTTGAATTGAATTGAATTGAATTGAATTTATTGTCATGTGTGCCAAGGCACATTGAAAAGCTTTGTCTTTTGAGCGATACAGGCAGATCACACAGTTAAGTAGCATTGATAGTAAATAATAGGGAAACAGCGGCAAAAACAAAAACACAGTCCAGGCGAATATTAAGAGTTTGTGAGTCCATTCAGTATTCAAGCAACAGTAGGGTAGAAACTGTTGCGAAACCTTCTCCCTGATGGTAGAGGTTGTAGAAAAACATTGCCAGGATGGAATGGAACTTTAAGAATGCTGGCGGCCTTTCCTTGACAGTGGGCCTGGTAGATGGATTCTATAGATGGGAGGTTGGCCTTTGTGATTGTCCAAGCCGAGTTCACCACTCTCTGTAACTGTCTCCAATCTTGAATGGCACAGTTGCAATTCCAGGTGGTGATACATCCAGACAGAATGCTCTTGATGGTGCACCTATAAAAGTTGGCAAGGGTATTCACCATCATGCCGAATTTCCTCAGCTGTCTGAGGAAGAAGAGACATTGTTGGGCCTTTTTAACCAGTGCATCCACATGAAGAGTCCAAGAATGTTTGTTGTCTATGACCACTCCCAGGAGCTAGACATTCTCCACTTGTTCCACCTCTGTGCTGTTAATGTGTAGAGGGGCATGAGTAACATCCCGCCAAAAGTCAATAATGATTTCTTTTGTTTTGCTGGCATTGAGAGCTAGGTTGTTCTCAGTGCATCATTTTTCCAGGCTTCCACCTCTCATTTGTAGGTCTGTTTCGTCGCCATCTGAGATTTGACCAACTATGGTGGTGTCATCAGCGAACTTGTAAATGGCATTAGTCTGGTATTTGACGACGCAGGTCAAGGGTTTAAAGTGAGCACAGTAGGGGCTGAGTATGCACCCCTGGGGGGCTCCAGTGTTGAATGTTAGTGAGAATGAAATATTGTCCCCAATCTTCACTGATTGTGGCCTGTGGACCAGGAAACTGAGGAACCAGTTGCAGAGAGTGAGGCTTAGTGCGAGATCACTAAGGCTAGTAATCAGTCTCAAGGGGGTAATAGGCTAAACTGTATGCAATGAGTAGGATTCTTACGTAGCTGTTCTTGGTGTCAAGATATTCTAGGGAGGAGTGAAGGGCAAGTGATATGGCATCTGGCTCTTATAGTTCACTCTTGAATTGGATCTTCCAAAATGCTTTACCTCACATTTGCCCAGAGCGAACTCCATCTGCCATTTCTCTGCCCAACTCTTCATTCTATCTATATTCTGCTGCATTCTCTGACAGTCCCCTTCACTATCTGCTACTCCACCAATCATAGTGTCATCTGCAAACTTGCTAATCAGACCACCTATTCCTTCCTCCAGATCATTTACGTATATTACAAACAACAGTAGTCTCAGTACAGATCCCTGTGGAATATCACTGGTCACATTTCTCCATTTTGAGAAACTCCCTTCCACTACTACTCTCTGTCTCCTGCTACACAGCCAGTTCTATATCCATCTAGGTAGTACATCCTGGACTCCATGCGACTTCATTTTCTCCATCTATCTACTATGGGGAACCTTATCAAATGCCTTACTGAAGTCCACGGATAGAACATAAGAACTAGGAGCAGGAGTAGGCTCTCTGGCCCTTTAAGTCTGCTCTGCCACTCAATAAGATCATGGCTGATCTTTTCATAGACTCAGCTCCACTTACCCACATTTTCATCATATCCCTTAATTGCTTTACTTTTCAAAAAAGTATCTACCTTAGCTTTAAAAGTGATTACTGAAGTAGCGTCAACTATTTTCCTGGGCAAGGAAATCCATAGATTAACAACCCTCTGGGTGAAGAAGTTCCTTCTCAGTTCAGTTCTAATCCTGTTTCCTCTATCTTGAGGCCATGCCCTCTTGTACTAGTTTCACCTGCCAGAGGAAACATCCTCTCTACTTATCTCTTATCTATTCCCTTCAAAATTTTATGTTTCTATAAGATTCCCCCCTCATTCTTCTGAATTCCAATGAATATAATTCCAGTCTACTCGACCTAGTGAACCTCCTCTGCACCCCCTTTAGTGCCAGTACATCCTTTCTTAAATCAGGAGACCAAATCTGCATAGACTAGTCCAGGTGTGGCCTCACCAGCACCTTGTACAGCTGGAACATTACCTCTCTGCTTTTAAACTCAACCCCTTTAGGAATGAAGGACAAAATTCCATTTGCCTTCCTAATTATTTGTTGTATCTGCAGACCAACCTTCTGTGATTCATGCACAAGGATACCCAGGTCCCTTTGCAAATCAGCATCCTGCAACTTTTTACCATTCAAGTATTAATCTATTTACTGTTATTCCTATCAAATTAGGGGAAGGCCAACTTCACATTACTTCACATTTACTAACATTGTATTCCATCTGCCAGACCTTTGCCTACTCACTCAGTGTATCTATGTTCCTCTGCAAAATTTCACAATCCTCTGCACACTTTGCTCTGCCACTCATCTTTGTGTTATTGGCAAATTTTGACGCCATAAACGTGGTTCCCCAATTCCAAATCATCTATATAAACTGTAAATAATTGCCGTCCCATCACCGATCCCACAAGGCACACCACTAGCCACTGATTGTCAGCCAGAAGAGCACTCATTTACCCTCACTCTTTACTTCCTGTCAGTCAACCAATCCTCTATCCACATTAATACTCTACCTCTAACACCCCTTATCTTATGCAGCAGCCTCATGTGTGGCACCTTGTCAAAGGCCTTTTTGAAATCTAGGTACACCACATCCACTGGGTCCCCGTTGTCCATCTTGCTTGAAATGTCTTCATAGAATTCCAAACGATTTGTGAAGCATGACCTGCCCTTCATGAATGGTGCGATTCCTGCCTTGGGTGACTGCCTGTGTGGAGTTTGCACATTCTCCTTGTGTGTGCGTGGGGTTCCTCCAGGGGCTCCAGTTACCTCCCACAGTCCAAACATGTGCAGGTCAGGTGAATTGGCCATGCTAAATTGTCCATAGTACGAGGTTCATTAGTCAGAGGGAAATGGGTATGGGTGTGTTGCTTTTCAGAGGGTCGGTGTGGACTTGTTGGGCCAAATGGCCTGTTTCTATGCTGAAGGAAACCAAAGAAAACCCACACTGCATCTGTACAATGGGACATCTTCCCTCATTAATGAACTTGGTCACATCCTCAAAGAATTCTATTAAGTTGGTAAGACATGACCTTCCCTGCACAAAACCTGCTGCCTATCATTGATAAGCCCATTTTCTTCCAAATGTAAATAGATCCTATCCCTCAGTATCTTCTCCGTGTTCAAGGATGCTGAAAAGATATCTGTTAAGTCCCTAGCTATTTCCTCTCTTGCTTTCCTCAGTAACCTGGGATGGATCCCATCCGGACCTGCGGACTTGTCCACCTTAATACCTTTTAGAATACCCAACACTTCCTCCCTCCTTATGCCGAAGTGACCTAGAGTAATCAAACATCTATCCCTAACCTCAACATCCTTCATGTTCCTCTCCTTGGAAAATACCGAAGCAAAGTACTATTAATAATCTCACCCGTTTTCTCTGATTCCACGCATAACTTTCCTTCTTTGTCCTTGAGTGGGCCAACCCTTTCTCTGATTACCTTCTTGTTCCTTATACACAAATAAAAGACTTTCAGATTTTCCTTAAGCCTGTTTGCGAAAGATATTTCATGACCTCTTTTAGCCCTCTTAATTCCTCATTTCAGATTGGTCCTACTTTCCCAATATTCTTCCAAAGCTTCATTTGTTTTCAGTCACCTAGACCTTATGTATGCTTCCTTTTCCCTCTTAGCTAGTCTCACAATTTCACCTCACATCCATGGTACCGTAGTCTTGTCATTTCTATTCCTCATTTTCACAGGGAGATGTGTGTCCTGCACTCTAATGAATCTCTCTTTAAAAGCATCTTAAATATTAAACGTGGATTTACCCTCAAACAACTGTTCCCAATCCACTTTCCCCAGCTCCTGCCGAATTTTGGTTTAGTTGGCCTTCCCCTAATTTAGCACTCTTCTTTTAGGACCACTTTTACCTTTGTCCACGAGTACTCTAAAACTTACAGAATTGTGATCACTACTCCCAAAGTAATCCCTAACTGAAACTCCAACTTGCAGAACGGTTCAGAGACCATCTCTGAGACACACGCACTAAGCAACTCCACCGCCCTGTGGCCAAACACTTCAACTCCCCTTCCCACTGTGCCAAAGACATGCAAGTCCTTGGCCTCCTCCACCGCCAAACTCTAGCCACCCGACACCTGGAGGAAGAATGCCTCATCTTCCGCCTTGGAACCCTCCAACCACACAGGATCAATGTTAATTTCATCAGTTTCCATATTTGCCCTGCCCTCATCTTATCCCAGATATCCCCACCCCCTCCCATTTATCTCTCAGCTGCCTTGGGCCCTGCACCCCCTCACCCCATTCCTGATGAAGAGCTTATGCTTGAAACGTCGATCCTCCTGCTCCTCGGATACTGCCTGACCAGCTGTGCTTTTCCAGCACACATTACAACTTTGATCTCCAGCACCTGCAGTCCTCATTTCCTCCTTATCAGTGGAATAGAAAGGTTATTGCAGTAGAGCTCTGATGTTCCAGTATTGATCCTGCTATCTGCACAGAATATCAATTCTAAAACTTCAGACAGTGTTTTTCCTGCCTGTGGAACTTTTTCCCCAAACGACTGTCATCACCTGAAACTCCAACCCGAGTCTGCACAAGTTCAAATGCATAGTTAATCATCGCTTGCACATCTAAGACTGTTGTAGCATGTATTACACTATTGAAAACCTCAAACTGAAAGCCCAGTGGACTTGATTCAACTCTTGTTCTGCCTAGGTCAAGTTTGTGACGGCTGAATCATTTTGCAGCTGTGCCTTGCTACACAGTGAATATAGGTATAAGCCAGACGACCTTTTCAAAAAAAAAGAATTCTAAATGTAGAAAATACTCTGATTGCATTGAAGATTATTGAAGGCATGGCTTCCAACTGTGGAGCAATTAGAAATGGAGTTGCACAAAAGGCCACAATTGTATGAGTGCTGCAATCCCCAGTGGCTTATTGAGCTGGGGAGGAGTACAGAGGGAGAAGTCATGGAGGGATGTGAAAATAGAAATGAAAATGTTAAAAGCGAGATGTTTCCAGACTGGAATGCAGGTCAGGAGGCACAGAAGTAATGTATGAATAGGACCTGGTGCAAACTAAGACACAGTAAGAAGACTTCTGGCTGCATTTGAGTTTTTGGTGGGGGGAAGATGGGAGGCCAGCCAGGAATGTATTGGAATCGTCAAGCCGAGAAGTCACAAATCCGTGGATGAGGATTTCCACAGTTGATGAAGTTGACCATTTTGGTAATGAGGTGGATACATGGTCACAAAATCATTTCAGTGTCAAATAGGACTCCAAAACTATAAGTCCAAGACTCAGACAAAGGCAAGGAAGAAGGTTAGAGTTAGTGGCAGGAACAGAATCAAATATTTAGTTTGAGGAAATTTATACTTCTGCAGAACGTTTAGAAAAAATGTGGAAAATGCTAGCATTTATTGCACTGTACGTGAACCACTTGCTGGGTCAGAGAGCAGTTAAGAGACAAAACTATTGCTTTGTGCCTGGGGTCAGTATGGACCAGAATGAGCGAGAACAGCATTGTCCCTTAATCAGGACATTACTGATTAAGTTGGGATTTTAGAACAATTTTGTAATCGGATGGAATTGGGTGCTACTAGCTGACTGTCATCCACTCTGCCCTTACATGTATGAAAATAACCAAACCTGCTGTCCAGAGATTTTCCTGTCACAGAACTGCACCTGATCAGCTTGCAGATAAAATGATCACATTATCTGCATAAATTAACACCAGTATGAGAATTGTAATGAAATGTGCTGTTATAAATTAGCTTATGAGGTTATAAGAAGGCAGAAAGCAAAGGTGTAATAAATTAGGCTGGTTTGCTCATGTGTAACACAAAGTACAGAAAGGGCCCTAAAAGTCAAGAAAGAAGAAGAGACAATTTATTGTTCAGAGTACTGCTTAGTGCATTGGGAACTGCAAACAAAAGTCAAAGGAGCAGTTGCTTATCTCAGTAACTCAGGTCATGTTATTATATTCCTACACACACTGTAATGAAGTCCTGTGGTTAATGAGGTATCACTCAAAGCTGCACTCATCAATGTTCATGGTGTGTACCACATTCCAGAGAAGACTTCAACCTTGAATGCTAAACAGCTCTAACGCTCTGCACCCCCATGAGGGAAATATTCAAGTATGACAATCTTACTGTCATCTTCTTTTCAATCAAATAATCCTGCTGTCATTGCCATCTTAAGCGGTGATATGGTTTTTGTCTCTTCATGTATCCTCCAAGTAATTTCCATCCCTTTCATCAAATGACACCTATTCACACTGCAGTTGTGGCCTAATGCCCACCGCTTTACAATATTCCTGCCTATCTGTAATGTCATAAGAGGTAAGTACAAGCTGGGTTTACACAGCAGAGGCAACATTCCAACTCATGATCCAATAATTGATGCAGGGATCAATGTTACATCGTGACAGGCAGACATTCCATCTGGCCACACTATGCAGCAATATCACTGGAATTTTGGGCCCTTACTATCATTTGTTCATGCTGTCTCCTTACCTTGGTAATGTATGATTTCAGATTATTCTATGTTGAGTGAGTACAGGCAACCATCTGGTACTCACTAGGTGTCTGCTCTTTGTATCTTAGCCTTTTCAGTGAATGCAGCTGACAATCTGTGATGCTTTCTGAATTAACTGCAGCCAAAGGGTTACCAATTGAATTTCTGTCTTCTCTGAAAGTTTTTTGGATAGGTCATTGGTGGAAACATGTCAATCATCCCAGTCAAAGCCATTGAAGTTGAAACTCCCACCAGCATTTCCAAATCTCAGACTCTCAGGTGGTACCCTCCCCAACCATGTTTTTCTTTTCAAAAAGTATTTGACTGCAGCACCCTGCTTATCTTTTCCATTGTAAAGAATCAACCTCCTCACTTTGTAAATGTTGGCGGATTTAACAACATGAGGTTATTGACTGGGTAAGTCTCAGGATTTGGATACATTCAGCATTTCTTTTGGCTCCAGTATCCAAAGATGAATTGGCATAGCTGGTATCACAGCTCAATCTTAACCTTTTCTCACCCACTATCCTTAATGTTTGGCAATGGGCACTTGAACTGGAAAAAGAATGCTTACCAAATACCTTACTGCCACCACATAGATCCCGCCCCCCACTTCACCACCACCCCCCGCACCACCATCATCAACTTCATTACTCCCCAGCTATCAGCTGTATATGGATCAGCTAAATCAACACAGATTGCAAATTAAAGACAAGCCTTTTGAATCTATGTGGCTCAATTATTTCTCACATTGTCTATCCACCCACTTCTCCATCAGGGA
Organism: Chiloscyllium plagiosum; assembly: GCF_004010195.1. Taxonomy (NCBI): domain Eukaryota; kingdom Metazoa; phylum Chordata; class Chondrichthyes; order Orectolobiformes; family Hemiscylliidae; genus Chiloscyllium; species Chiloscyllium plagiosum. The sequence goes on along the minus strand of NC_057712.1, from coordinate 22,798,963 downwards.
ACAATCTTTATGACTAAAGATAATAGTCAGCTGCAGTATTCTGACATTAGGTTCCCCACATCCCTGGGATGAGTCAGCATCACCTTGCAGACAAAGTGGTTGTTTGAGTAAGGCGCCTAATCGATAATCATGTCTGGTCTTTGGCTCAATATTGTGTGTATTCTTTTAACTCCTCATTTGCCAAGTTAAAACTGGTTCTTATTCTATCCAAAATGAGTAAATAAACATAACTGTTTTGGAGGTACAGAAATGAACATGTTACATTTACTCAATGAGCAAAACCAATTCATAACCATAACACCGATAAACTAAGGGTAAGTGTAATGGGCTCCATGACATATCACACCTGCCAATGTTCCATTTAGAAAAGTGAATTATGCACAGAAGCACAAATCTCCTCAAACTCCTGGTAGTTGTGAAAGATTTATTGTTTACTCTAAATAATTGCATATTGTTGGACCAAATAAGCAAAACATTGTAATTCTGATAACCAGTGAAATGTGGTTTGGTTTTCCATTTTTTTCTTGCTGTTGAGGGCTTGAAGGCTCCAATTGAGTGCTTGAGTTACTTAAAGCATTGAGCCTGACACAGGTCTCTCCAGTCAGCAGACCAAACCCCCACCACTTCCATTAATCTTTGCCCTACCACACTGTTATGAAGATAGGTGATTCAAATATTAATGTATATTAATGTCAACTAGTTGCAAATGTGCATATATTTTGAATGTTTGAAAAGAACACTTTCCAAAGGATAATTCAGTGGATACAACAGCAATAATGATTGGGTCATTATAGACAATTTGTATGTTAGAGTTCTTTACTCTGGAACTGACGAAGGTTTATATGCAAATATGAAGGCTTCTATCTGTAGGACTGGCACAATTGTTTCTTGGTTTTTTCATTCATGCTTGCTGATTGCAATGTTCCTAATATAGTCCAGTCCTAATTTTTTGCTGTTGCGTGAAAACTGAGTCAGTCAGTCACAAAAATGAAGCAGAAAGGCTTAGAATTTGAAACATAGCACATCTATTATGAGGAGTAAAACATATATTTAAATTTATAATTTTATACATCTTCCAATGTTTTACCTGTAGTGATCAGAATTTTTGTTGCAAAGGTGCTACTGTGGAAAGGAAGTGTGAAATAGTTCTACCATCTTAGAAAAATAATTAAGAAAAAAGCTTGTAAGAAACTTGCCAAGAAACAGCAAACAAGTGTTTTTCAATTGATTCTCATAAATTAAATAGTCTTTTCTTCATCCACTGCCACTATTAGTGGACAGGTACACAGGATAGTTAAAAAGGCATTTAGCGCGCTTACCTTCATTGCTCAGACCTTAGAGTATAGAAGTTGGGACATCATTTTGAGGTTGTAGAAGACATTGGTGAGGCCTCTTATGGAGTACTGTGTGCAGTTCTGATCATCCTGCCATAGGAACCATATTAACAAATTGGTGAGGATTCAGAAAAGTTTTAACAGGATGTTGCTGGAAATGGGGAATTTGAGAGATAAAAATAGACTGGAACTTTTTTCACTGGTGCATAGGAGATTGAGGGGTGACCTTATTGAGATTATAAAATCATCAGGGGCATCAATAAGATGAATGTAAAAGGTCTTTTCTCTAGGGTAGCAAGGTTCAAAAATTAAGGGACATATTTTTAACATGAAATTTAAAAGGAACGTGAAGGACAAAATTTTCACAGAGTGGTTTGTGTGCGAAATGAACTGCCAGAGAAAGTGGTAGCTGCAGGTGCATGAAACATGTTTAAAAGACATTCAGATAAATTTGTGAATAGGAATGGTTTGGGGAGATATGGGCCAAGCACAGGCAGGTGGGAATGGTTTAGTTTGGGAACATGGTCAGTGTGGACTGGTTGGACCAAAGGGTCTGTTTCCATGCTGTATGACACGATATGACTCTAGTTAAAAGTAAATATCAGAATTACATAAAAATCTCTGCATGGATTGTATACCACAAGACTTTCTTTAATAAAAGTCTTTGTCACAGAACTCAGGGCAGGAATGGAAACAATGAACTTGGGAATTCCTCTACCATCGTCATCCTTCTGGGGAAAATAAACTGTATAGCAGTTTACAACCTAATACATCCCAAAGTACTTTAGAGCCAAGTTTTCATTTTTTTAATTGTAGTCACTGTTAGCAAATGTCAATAAAAATAGCAATGATTATTTTTGCTGTTTGAATTCATGTATCGTTGGACATCGGAGTGCATCTGGGAAAATTAACAAACAGAGCAATTCACAACTGATCTTGGAGGAACTGTTGGGTGAAGTTCACAGCACAGAATCAGATAAGTTAATCATTGTTTTAAGTGTGGCCTACAGAGAATCTGCAGTAGTGAGCAGAGTGGGTTCTTTCTTGATTCTATGTTTTGGTGATATGTCTCTTGATTACACTTAAAATATAAGACATAATTATTAATTTAACCTGGAGCAGTGTTTGTAGAGGAATAAGGTGGTGTTAATTTCTGGGTTTGTAGATTGTGAAGGGGCAAAGATGGCCTTTAATAGAGTGTTATGTACTTCTTGTCAGATGTGGGAGTTTAAAGACAGTTTAAGGGTTACTATGGATTATATCTGCCATAAATGCTGTTGGCTGTGAATCTTATCAGATCAGTTAGAAGCAATGAGAAATTTGCAACAGCAACAGTATGTGATGGATAGCAGTTATAGAAAGGGAGGCAAGTCTCAGATACAGTCACATAGTTGGATTAACTCCAGGCAAGGTAAGAGAGGTAGGCAGCTAGTGCAGGAATCTTTTATGGATATACCCATTTCAAACAGATATGCTGTTTTGGAAAATGTAGGGGGTGATGGATTCTCAGGGGAACATAGCACGAACAGCCGAGTTTCTGGTATTGAGACTGGCTCTAATGCAACGAGGGGTATGTCGGGTTCCAAGAGATCAATTGTGTTAGGGGATTCTCTAGTCTGAGTTACAGATAGATGTTTCTGTGACAAGCAGTGAAAAGGCAGAATGGTGTGTTGCTTCCCTGGTGCCAGGATCAAGGATGTCTCAGAGAGGGTGCAGAATGTTCTCACGGGGTGAGGGGCCAGCAGGAGGTAATTGTCCACATTGGAACCAATGACATAAGAAGGGAAAAGGTTGAGATTCTGAAGGGAGATGACAGGGAGTTAGGCAGAAATTTAAAAAGGATTTCCTTGAGAGTAGTAATATCTGGATTACTCCCGGTGCTACGAGCTAGTGAGGGCAGGAATAGGAGGAGCAGATGAATACATGGCTGAGGAGCTGGTGTATGGGAGAAGGATTCACATTTTTGGATCATTGGATTCTCTTTTGGGGTAGAAGTGACCTGTACAAGAAGGATGGATTGCACCTAAATTGGAAGGGAACAAGTGTACTGGCAGGGAAATTTGCTTGAGTTGCTCAGGAGGATTTAAAGTAGTAAGTTGGGTAGGTGGGACCCAGGGAGATAGTGAGGAAAGAGATCAATCTGAGACTGGTACAGTTGAGAACAGAAGCGAGTCAAACAGTCAGGGCAGGCAGGGACAAGGTAGGACTAATAAATTAAACTGCATTTATTTCGAGGCAAGGGGCCTAACAGGGAAGGCCGATGAATTCAGGGCATGGTTAGGAAGATGGGACTGAGATATCATAGCAATTACAGAAACAAGGCTCAGGGATGGGCAGGACAGGCAGCTTAATGTTCCAGGATATAAATGCTCCAAGATGGATAGAAAGGGAGGCAAGAGAGGAGTGGGGGGAGTGGGGGGGTGGCATTTCTGATAAGGGATAGCATTACAGCTGTGCTGAGAGAGGATATTCCCGGAAATACATCCAGGGAAGTTATTTGGGGGGAGCTGAGAAATAAGAAAGGGATGATAACCGTATTGGGATTGCACTTTTAACCCCCTAATAGTCAGAGGTAAATTGAGAAACAAACTTGTAAGGAGATCTCAGATCTGTAAGAATAATAGGATGGTTATGGTAGGGGATTTTAACTTTCCAAACATCGACTGGGATTGCCATAGTGTCAAGGGTTTAGATGGAGAGGAATTTATTAAGTGTATACAAGACAATTTTCTGATTCAGTATGTGGATGTACCTACTAGAGAAGGTGTAAAACTTGACCTACTCTTGGGAAATAAGGCAGGGCAGGTGACTGAGGTGTGAGTGGGGGAGCATTTTGGGGCCCGTGACCATAATTCTACTAGATTTAAAATAATGATGGAAAAGGAGAGACCAGATCTAAAAGTTGAAGTTCAAAATTGGAGAAAGGTCAATTTTGACGGGATTAGGCAAGAATTTTCGAAAGCTGATTGGGGGCACATGTTTGCAGGTAAAGGGACGGCTGGAAAATGGGAAGCCTTCAGAAATGAGAAATGTGAATCCAGAGAAAGTATATTCCTGTTAGGGTGAAAGGAAAGGCTAGATGTACGAAATGCTGGATAACGAAAGAAATTGAGGGTTTAGTTAAGAAAAAGAAGGATGCATATGTCAGGTATAGAAAGGATAAATCGAATGAATCCTTAAAAGACTATAAAGGAAGTAGGAGTATACTTAAAAGGGAAATCAGGAGGGCAAAAAGGAGACATGAGATAGCTTTGGCAAATAGAATTAAGAAGAATCCAAAGAGTTTTTACAATTGAGGGTTTGGTTAAGAAAAAGAAGGATGCATATGTCAGGTATAGAAAGGATAAATTGAATGAAGGAAGTAGGAGTATACTTAAAAGGGAAATAAGGAGGGCAAAAAGGAGACATGAGATAGCTTTGGCAAATTGAATTAAGAAGAATCCAAAGTTTTTACAAATACATCAAGGACAAAAGGGTAACTAGGGAGAGAATAGGGCCCCTCAAAGCCCTTTCCTGAAGAAGGGCTTATGCCCGAAACGTCGCTTCTCCTGTTCCTTGGATGCCTGACCTGCTGCGCTTTTCCAGCAACACATTTTCAGCCCCTCAAAGATCAGCAAGGCGGCCTTTGTGTGGAGCTGCAGAAAATTGGGGAGGTACTAAATGAGTATTTTGCATCAGTATTTACTGTGGAAAAGGATATGGAAGATATAGACTGTAGGGAAATAGATGGTGACATCTTGAAAAATGTCCATATTACAGAGGAGGAAGTGCTGGATGACTTGAAATGGGTAAAGGCGGATAATTCCCCAGGACCTGATCAGGTATACCCTAGAACTCTATGGGAAGCTAGAGAAGTGATTGCTGGGCCTCTTGCTGAGATATTTGAATCATCATATATTCACAGGTGAGGTGTCGGAAGACTGGAGGTTAACTTGGTGTCACTATTTAAGAAAGGTGGTAAGGACAAGCCAGGGAACCAGGACCAGTGAGCCTGACCTCAGTGGTGGGCAAGTTGTTGGAGGGAATCCTGAGGGACAGGATGTACATGTATTTGGAAAGGCAAGGACTGATTAGGGATAGTCAACATGGCTTTGTGCATGGGAAATCATGTCTCACAAACTTGATTGAGTTTTTTGAGGAAGTAACAAAGAAGATTGATGAGGGCAGAGTGGTAGATGTGATCAATATGGACTTCACTAAAACGTTTGACAAGGTTCCCCATGGGAGACTGATTAGCAAAGTTAGATCTCATGGAATACAGGGAGAACTAGCCATTTGGATACAGAACTGGCTCAAAGGTAGAAAACAGAGGGTGGTGGCGTAGGGTTGTTTTCAGACTGGAGGCCTGTGATCAGTGGTGTGCCACAAGGATCAGTGCAGGGTCCTCTACTTTTTGTCATTTACATAAATGATTTGGATGCGAGCATAAGAGGTACAGTTAGTAAGTTTGCAGATGACACCAAAATTGGAGGTGTA